>NC_056732.1:1499572854-1499892854 GCF_019279795.1 Protopterus annectens | reverse complement strand
TGTTTGCTTGACTTTTGAGTCCTTTATCCATTGAAAAAGGAAGGGTTAGAAACAAGATTGTTGTGACCTAGAAGCATCTGGATTTAAGTCAAGGTAATCGTGTTGCCTTATAAACTGCTTTTTTTTAATAACTGGCACACTGTGTAACACCTTAAGTGCTACACATATTTATTTTATGTACTGTAATATCTTAAATACTGCATACCCTGCTCTGTGTTGGTAACAAACGCACTATAGCTATTTATTTATTCATTCATTCATTCATCCTTTGTTAGCTGGGTTTACCTCTCAACTGTCCAGATTTTCACAGAATGTCCAGATTTTTGCCTCTTATTTTTGGTCTAGTCCTCATAAAAATATGTGATTTTCTGGCAATTCACCAAGTCTTGAAGTCAGTGAATAATATAAAAAACTGATATACTTTTGAGTTTCAGACTTCATGCCCTTCAGAAAGTATATAATGCAAAATCCTTTATACTAGCAACTTTCTAAGTTTATAGACGTAATATTTAAAATCTGTCCTTATTTTTGGGCCTTTGTCCTACCATTATTTCTGGCTTTTTTCCAGATTTCTTGTGTTGAGAGGTATGCCGGGTTACTCCCACTAGGCTAGTAGCCTCTTTTTAGGGTAGACCTGAAGTGTTGTTTATACTACCAGGGGAAATTTGGCCAGGGCATCAGGAATTGCTTTCCCTACTCTTTTTAGTATGTGCTGTGGTATATTTTACATCCATCTAAGCTACCACCAGCCTAAGTAAATGGTGTCGCTCATCGTATGTAGCTAGTTAAGATGAAGAGGCTTGGGTGTTCGTTTATATACTTTATTACATACAAACACATCAGGATGACTAGCAGCAACATAAAATATAAACAAAGTTACTGACTGACTCCTACACACACATACATCCTTACATGCTTACACCTCTGTAGCTCACTACAAAATGTCAGTCTTGCTTGCAGATGCTAAGTATTTCGATACACATGCTGGCTGACTGGAAAGCTTCTTAAAGGTACATACACACTGTGATCTTCAGTTGGGACATTTGTTTAACTTTTTATCCAAAGGACAAAGCTACTTGTTGAATGTTTTACGATGTACTAAATCTTGAAGTGTGTGATGACTAGAACTACATGTTGTTGTTGTCTTTCGGGTTTTCCCAGTTAGGGGTCGCCACAGCAGAACTCCGGTCCGCTAATGATTGGCAGTAGATTTTAACGAACGCCGAGGTGCCAGCTCGACATTCAACGAAGGCACGCCCATTTACACATGTCTTTCCAACGCCCACCCAACCGCGGGGAGGACATGCAGACTCCACACAGAAGGCACTCAACTCACTCCAGCCGAGAATCAAACGGGAGAACCTCTTGCTGTGAGGCAACAAAGCTACCGCTGCACCACTGCGGAAGCTTTGACTAGAACTACATGTAATACTTTAAATACTGCTTATATTGATTTTCTGCTTTAGTGAACAAACAACAACAGCTACTTGTCACTTGCCTTTTTTTTTTTTTTTTTTTAAGATTTACTAATTCTTGAAGTGTATGATAACTAATAACTTGTTGCTTGCTGGACATTTAAGCTGTACTCATTCTTGAAGTGTGTGCTAATTAATACTTTGCACCTAGTGCACTGAAGTATGTCCTGTGTTCTGTGTGAAGTATTTGTATAAATTGGTGTTTTTGGCCTTGTTCCCAGTCCATGGTTGGAAAGGATCCTTGAAACATTTGCTTACCTTGTTATTGAATGATTAAATAAAATATAGAGGTGTATCTTCTGTATTAGTAGGTATTTTCTTTAGGATTCATGCTGCTGTCACTCTAAAGTGGTGTTTTCTGTACAGCATGCATCAGACAGTTATCAAATGAACAGTTGTTCATCTCATGTAAACTATAATGTTGTCATAAAATGTCACCGTATTAGACTTCTAGTGAATTTCCTGATGAAAAATTTTGCCAGAATTAGATCAGATCTCTTGATCTTTTCATTCTGTGGCCTCCTTTTTGTCTTTAAAGACTGCACCACTCACCTATAGCACAGTGATATGGTGCACGAGTGTGTGCAGTTCACTCTGTCACGTTACTTTATTGACAGAGTTTAGTGCTCTGTGAATTTATCGAAAACATTTTTTGTCGAGTGTAGGAGATATTTAAAGGAGGAACTTTGAGTGTTCCTTTTCTTTTGGGGATGTGCTTACGGTCACAGGTAAGTGTGCATGTTTGCTAATGCTGCAACTTTCGGGTATACTAGAAGTTTCAGTATTATGGGTGGAAGTATGTGCCAGAGTGTTTGTAGGTTATGGTTATAGTAAGGACTGTAGACACTTTTTTTCCGAGGCTGTACTTCCAGTTCTGCAGGAGGCCAGGAGACCCACTGCCAGGAAATCTTATTTGTCCAAATGGAAGAGATTTTCTTTTGAAGTCTTACTCATAACTTGGATCCACTTTCTGCGAAAGTTCCTTCGGTTCTGTCTTATTTAGGTGAATTGCTTAATGCTGGGTTGGCATACTCTTCTTTTAAGACACATCTTTCAGCCATGGCTATTCCTCCTTTTTTATTTTTTTGTAAGGACAGGGTGTCCTTTCGTACTAATCTTTCTTTTATGCCCAATGTCATTTATAAGTTGTCTCTTAATCAGTCTGTTCATTTGCCCTCTGTTTTCCCTTCTCTGCAGTCTGCTAGTGAGAAGGTTCTTCACACCTTGGATTTGCATAGACAACTCCGATATTATTTGGATAAAACTAAAGCCGTTTGTAAATCCGAACAGCTTTTTTGTTTCCTTTCATCACAGTTCTTTAGGTTTGGCTGTGTCTAAGCAAATTATTTCTTCTTGCATATCAAAGACCATATCCTTTTGTTACTCTTTTCATGGTAAGAGCCTTTGTTCCTCTGTTGAGGCTCATTCTACCAGGGCTGTGGCTTGTTCTAGTGCTTTTTTTAAAGGGTTAGGTACTAACTCCATTCTTGAGGCAGCTACATGGACTTCTGTGCATACTTTTACCAAGCACAGTAAGTTGGATGCAATGTCCAAGGCTAGAGCCAGATTTGCCAGAGCTGTCCTGCGTGGCTTTCTTGAGGGCTCTGCTGGTCCTTCTTCCTCCTAACCTTTTATACCCTCTATACTGTAAGGAATACTGCAACAGTGATATGGAAGGACATAGTTCAGTTGTATAAAATCTTACCATAGCAGTATATGTCCTTCTCTTCACTGTTGTGGTATCCTCTTCCTCTCGCCTCCCACTGTTTCTTTCTCATTCTGGATGCAAATGTTTCTCTTGGACTGTTGTTCCTCCTGGAGCTTTTCATTTCTGAGGAAGGTACATCTATATGTCACCTTTATGCCCTACACCAAGCATGGGGAATATACGAGTGACATATGACATCCCTATTGCAACCAAAGGCTTTTGTATACTGGCCGGCCATCAGGTTGCCCAAGGCAGGGGATCCCTATTGTAAGGAATACTGCAACAGTAAAGATAAGGACATCTACTGTTATGGTAACATTTTACACAACTGTACTTTCCCTGGCTCTGGAAAAAGTCACACTTTATCCCTTTGCACAAAGGAGGAAATTCAACAGATATTAATAACTTTAGACCCATAGCAGTCTTATCTCCCCTCAACAAAATACTGGAAGAATGTATTCAAAAACAATTGGTAAACTATCTCCTGCAGGAAGAACTCTTATCCCCTACACAACATCCTTCCCATAGTGTTAACACTGTCCTTCTAACCTATATAGATACTGTCAATTTGAGACAGTGGCAAACGAGCCTCCTCCTTATTTCTAGACTTGTCTAAAGCCTTTGGCACAATTTGTCACAGCAAAGTTCTACGTCAAATGTCCTAACTAGGTCTCTCCCAGCTCACCCTTCTGTGGTTCAAAAGCTACCTGTCCAGTGGGTATCGGTCGGTAAAATGCACCCCACGCCCTGTCCTTACTCCCAGTCACCACTGGTGTACCACAAGGCTCTGTCCTTGGTTCCCTCCTCTTAACATTTTCACCAACAACCTCTGTACATCCACTCAACAGGCCACTCTAATACAATATACAGATGACTCCACTCTCATTTGCACATCTGACAACATGGTACACCTCCAAAAAATTACTCTGAAAGCCTCAACGGCCACTCAAACATGTTTCCATAACTCGCAACGCATGTTCAACCGAAAAAAGGACCAAACTACTACTATTTTTCCCAAATCATTCTCATGAAAAATACAAAATTTAAAGTCCTGTTTCTTGATAATATAACCATTGAAGTCACTTCTCATAGAAATTATTAGGGGTGATGGTGGATAATGATCTTAACATTCTACCTGCATATACAAAATTGAATAAGAAAAACTTATCAATAACTAAGGGTGCTTTACAGAGCCAAAAACGTTCTCACCAACACAACTAAAACTACACTTGTAACTACTTATCTCCTCTCCACACTTCTTTATGGTGCTCCCATCCTCACTAACCTCCAGGCTCCGCAAAAATAAAAATCTGAACAATGCTATAACAAAGTTGCTAAGTTTGCAGCAAGTACGCCTTTCAGAACCCACCACTGTGTAGCACTAAAAAGCCTAAATTGGTTAGAACTGCCTCAGCAATTAACATACACGTCTTCTTACCACCTATATAATTATCCAGCATCCATCTGCCTGTCCAACAGTAAAAAACATTCTACATAAGTATATTCCTAGTTTGTCATTGCAATCCATTGTCCAAAAACTCCTGTCTGTCTACAAACCTATCAGATCTGCTGGGTGTTGTCTGTACTTGTACAAGGTTGCTAAGGCCTGCAGCTCCTTCCTGGATCCATCAGGTCAGTGCCCTCCTTCCCATCTTTCAAAACCACTCTGAAAGAATTCCTATCTAAAATCTGTCTCTTTTCTTTCTCAAAACCAGGATAAACTTTACCCCTAAATATGAACAAGTACCTTTTCATTCCTTATAACTCCTTACTCTCCCTTCTTCACTTACTTCCTTACATCCATCAAATTCTGTTCATGACTTTATCTCTAAATATTCCATAAGACTGTTTTCCCTCACTTCGCATTGCAATTCCTGTTTGTATTAGACTAACTTACCTTTAATTTCTCTACAAACTGTCTAAAGTTTCCCTAAATATTAAATGATTGTCATATAACTTGCATCGATTCTTAACCAATTTTTGTTTTTATGTTATGCTTACATTGTGCTAAATTTTTCTTATGTACTATATATGTTGGAGCTTTTCTCCCCAGGCCACCGAGGAAACGTCGGACTATCCCAGTAAACAAATATAAAAATAAATAAATGCCTAATTTGTTGTAATATTTTAAAATGCAGACATTTTTGTTTTATTTTTGAAGATTGTAAAATTATTGTTCTTGAGATGTTTTGTAATAATTTGGAGCTTTTCTCCCTGTGCCCCTTCTAAAAATGGGGTTGGACTTTCCCAGTAATGAAATGGCAATAAATAAAGTATACAAATAACATGCTGCAACAAAAAGTATTAAAAAGCAAAAGAAGGAACTTAATGTTCATAACCAGAAGCAGAGAATACCAGAAAGTTACAGTTATAATGCAAGACAGTAAGAGGTGCTGGAATGACAAGTGGAATAAAATTTAATGCATGAAAGGAAATGTGAACTGAAGGATTAAATGTTGATAATGGCATGTCAAAACAATGGTCTGTTATGGAGTAATTCCCAAAATCTATAGGAAACACTGGATATAATAAAGATAGTTTCCATAGTAAAGAACTAGGAACAGCTGACATGATTTTAAGATCCTTGAGGGCAATTCAACGGACCTTGTATTTTATTCACTTTACGATTAATGAGCACCTTTTCAGTTTCTGCACTTGCTTGTCATCAGTCATTAAGCTGTACCCATTCTGCTATCTCTGTGACGACATGTAGGTTTCCTTTTTGTTATTAATGAATACTGGGGAGAAAAATTCATTAAGAATTGTAACTATGTCAACATCTTTGCTGCAGTCTTGTCTTCATTTTCAGTCTTTCAACCTCTCTTTACTTGCATACCTAAAGGAACCCATCTTTACTTTGTTCTATCTACTAATTATTTTTCAAAATTTACTTTATTATTATTTATTGCAGATGTGATAATGCTACATAAAGTCTTCTTTCATCTTCAGAAATCTGAATGCACTTCCCTTAGCTGTTG
The DNA here is from genome assembly GCF_019279795.1 of Protopterus annectens. Lineage (NCBI taxonomy): Eukaryota > Metazoa > Chordata > Ceratodontiformes > Protopteridae > Protopterus > Protopterus annectens. The sequence continues at coordinate 1,499,886,693 of NC_056732.1, read as the reverse complement.
TTTCCATTTTTACTTTTCTTTTAAATCACCTTGATTTCTTCCTTCTATTTCCAAATATTAGATGTGCAACGACAACCTGTATTCAACATACTAATATATGGAAACTGCATGTTAAGCATGAAAAAAAGGTGTATGTACATGCAAGTGTGTGTGTGTGTGTGTGTGTGTGTGTGTGTGTGTGTGTGTGTGTGTGTGTGTGTGTGTGTGTGTGTGTGTGTGTATATACCCTTGCTTGACAGAAAAAGAGATTGTGTGTGTGTGTGTGTGTGTGTGTGTGTGTGTGTGTGTGTGTGTGTGTGTGTGTGTGTGTGTGTGTGTGAAAAGTTGAATGCACAGTCATATTAGAAGCAAGGACATTTGTACATTTTGATATTCAGAGTAGCAGCACATAGAACATTTTACCACTTTTCTTGAGAGGCATAATTTGTTTGACATCAACCACATCTTACCCCGTGCAGCCTAAAGGTCTGGTAAAAAGGAAAGAATACTAAAAATATACCTTCTGACCTTTTTCTGACCTTTAGTGGTACACAGTGTGCCCATCAGAGCACTTTCTCTTGGTCATTCGTACAAGACAGCATCAGTACTTGGCAGATGAAAGCCCCTCAGTGATATTTTACATACCCCTTAATTCACTGCAGAAGTCCAAACATAACACAAATGGAAATAATTATTTATGGAAGTCTGCTTTCCTTGAAAATAGACAGGTAAGTAGGTAGAAAGTGTGAGAGAGAGTAGGGTGAATAAATGCAACAATTCCATGTTCCTTAATAGTGATCTGCATCCCTCCTTCCCCCTCAACCTCTTGTTATAATTAGGGCTGCTTCTGCCCCCCTTGAGGCTCTAACAGCCCATCACCCTTCTCCCCATAGTTGCATATCATGATGCACCATCATGGTAACTTATGGATGAATGATATTTCCCATTACGTACTATCTCACTCATCCACTACCTGAAATAAGTAGGGGCTCTATTTCACCTACACGGCACAGAGAGTACTCCAGCACTTTCCCAATGAATTTGTTCCTAACTGCTCACAAGGAGGGGCTGTTATTCATGGGCATAAGTAGCTGTGTTTTTCATTTACAATTTCATTCAGTTTGAATGTCAACTATCCATGTAAGGGAATACCCGCCACCATACAGCTCATCTGTTTAGATTATTAAGGGACACCCCCTTGTTTTTTCTCATACTTTTTCTCCATCCTTCATAAAGAACTACACAACTTAGTGATACCTTTAATGGGTTTTATAACTCATGTAAGATTTTTTAACTCATTTAAAGCTGGTTGTAAAAATGGTTCCAATATTCTGTTTTTCATTGGCTGTTTAGCAGTATGTAAAAATTGCTTTAATATTCTATTTTCTATTTGCTGTTTTTGGTGCATGTAATATGTAAACCCACCCACATGCACACCATTACATCGTAGGCTTTTCAGTAAAGGTAGACACCTTTGACTCACCCACCTGCAAATGATCGATTCCCTGCCTTGGACACACCCAGCAGTTTTTCAATAAAAGAAAGTCTTTAATACTGTGTTCCTCAGTTCACTAAGTAGTGCTTAATTGAATTTAATGGGGTCTTGTGTCACATGCCTTGGCCAGGTCAAGGCAGGCACTGTGACCTGATAGTTACCCTAATATTGCAGGCAGTAGATAAAGAACAGGATTCTACTGCTTCCTTTCTAGACTATTCTGCTGTAGCATGTATCAGTTGAGTCTGCTTTTACATTGTGGGGTAATATTTGCATCCATATATTGGCTCCACTTGGAGAGTGGGTTTGAAAAACTCTGGTGAGGTCACCATAATTCATACTCCAATTTTAATCTGTTGCTTGAAGTTAACAGAACTGTACTTTTCCCTTTTGGGATTAAAAAAAAGAACTGAACCATGGCAAGACAATGCTAAACCCATTGTTAGCACATATTGTTATTGTCAGTTATTTAGCTACATCTGATAGTCTGCCTAAAAGCTGCATTTGGTATGCGGTATGGGTGACTGCCAGAGAGACCGTTGCTACACCCACCCTTGTGTCGCGTCCTTACTAGTGAGGTTGGATCATAGAGCTGTCATACTTGAAGTAAAAATCAACCCAGAAAGTCCATCTAAACCAATAACAGGAACTATTCAAAGGCAAACTACATCCTATTAAGTGACAGTTCATCAAAATTCAACGCTCACCTCAACCCCAAGAATACAGATACCTATACAGAATTATTGACAGAGTCGATATACAAACATTAATGGCTGCACAGAGGCTAACATACCTACTAAAAATAAACCCAAAACAAACGCTAAAGACAAACCCTCACGTAAACAGGGTATATAAGAAAAGAAGAAAACTCATGGCCGAAATCAGGAAAGGCAACTCCCTTAAAGACAAGTGCTCTGCTACAGACCTAAACAAGAAACCTAAGAGGTCTATTCAAGTCCAACAAGGCCAACTGTGAGGTCAGGATTGTCTCATAGGCTAAAGACAATCGGAAGACCTTCTTTAGCTTTGTCTAGAGCCTTAGAGATAACGCACAACAGTGTGGTGAACGGTACCACCTACACTAGTCAAGGTGACATAGCAAATCTACTGGCTGATAAATTCAGCTCATATTTCATCCCCACTCCCCCCAGCTGCACCAGGTGAAATCCCTTTCAACATACTCCCAGCAGCTATCAGCAAAGACCAGGTGCTGGCAGCACTCACTAAAGCTAAGAATCCTGCCTCCATGGGTCCGGACAACATCCCTGGTTGCCACGTGAACAGTCTAACACATGACCTGTCAGAACCAATTCAGGCACTCTTTAACTACGGCCTTGAAACAGGCTATATTTCAAGTGAATGGAGGACTGCAATAGTCATTTTCCTCCACAAGGGCGTACCCTTATCTGACTCTGAACTACAGACCCATCAGTCTGACAAGCCTAATATGCAAAGCCATGGATTAAGTTATCATGGAAGTAATAAATAAGGGCATTGGCAACCTACAGACACTGAACCTGTCCTAATTTAGCTTTAAGGGAAGGTTATGCCTACTTAACCTGGTAGACTTTTTTGAGAAGGTCAACAAGGCAATGGACAAGGTCGGCCAACTCCTGAAATTTTCATTTTCGAGTTTCAGAACCAAAGTCTTCAACTAAAGCTAAGTACCCCATTGGGGAAACTTTTTCTTGCTCTAAACTGATGTCAGTAAAAGTCAATATTTGTATTTCTTGTGGAAAGCAAATACCTCATAAAGATTTTCATTCATACTGTATTCCTTGCCTAGCCCCTGACCACGACATACCTCACTGTCAGTTTTGTGCCATATTTAAACGATGAACTATTCGTTGTCGGTACATTTTCGCTTTTAAATATTGTGGTACTTGATTCAATTATCCAGATATGTCTTTGGTAAGCCACCAGACTACCGGCATTCTGAAAAAAACGCAAAGATAAAGACAGAGGCAGGCTGCCTAGGTCCAAAGCTGCTGACGACGCTTCTCCTAAGTTAGTCGCCAGTTCGCCGGTACTCGGTGAGGTGCTTTTGCAGCCCCTGATACCCGCTACTTCAGATTCGCAGGCCTATACTGAGACCCATTCGGAGTCCGGTATGCCGCGATATGCTTCAACTGTGGAACCTGCGGATGTCTCTACCTTGGATGGGTCCGGAGCCACTGTGCAGGCACCGGCTTCAGAGAGTGTATTCAGGCCTACTGACTTGCATATTAAACTGATTCCATCTTCTTCTTCTGGGCCTAAAACTCGAACCATGCCTAGGAAACCGATGCCCAGACCGCATGGTCAGGCCTCTATGCTTAAAAAACAAATGATAAGAATGGCTGAAGACCTTATTACTTTAATTAGGGGAAACCAGCCTTCCCCCTCTAAGACACCTAGGACTGAATTTGCTTATGATACTTCTGACCAGGATTCTGACATTTTTGTCCCCTCTGATGACCAGGATTTACCCTTATCTACCTATGAGGATTCTGATGCAGAGGACTCTATTCCCTCTGCTTCTCCCCCAGAGGATTTCTCTTTTGGTGAAACCCTGCTTACTCTTAGGGAGCATTTTCACTGGGAAAGCCAGGATTACTCTGATTCTAAAAAGAGGCTTAGAGATTTCTTACTCCTGCCCAAACACAGGCCTTTAGCTATCTTTCCTGTGCTGGACATTGTTGACGATGCCTTTTCGGAATCTAGCTTGGCCCCTGACTCTTTACCTCCTGCTCCCAGAAAACCTGATAGATATTACAGGGTTCCTGATTCTCACAAGTTCCTCTCTAAAAATCCTACTGCGGATCCTGAGACCATTTCACAGGGACCCAAGGGTCATTAAGGCTACTACTGCCAAAATCCTACCTACCTCTGATAGAGATTCCAGGGCCCTGGATAGATGGGGTAAGAATGTATATACCTCTGCAACCTTGGCCATCAGGGCCTTAAATTGCCAGCTTCATGTTAAAGTATCAGCAGCATATTATTGGATTGCTTAAACAGAAAATGATGTTGATTCCTGATTGTGCTGAAAATAAGTGTTTACAGGATTTAATGCATTCTGCTGAACAGGTTGGAAAACATACTTTGCAATGTGGTTTTGCTCCACTAGAGGCATCTTGCAGGGCTGCTGTCACTGGGTCTGTACTTAGAAGGCATGCTTGGCTTAAGGAGCAATCTTTGCCAGATCATGTTAAAACTAAATTGCTAAATGCTCCCTTAAATCAGAACCGCCTGTTTGGCGACAAAGCAGAAGAAGTTCTTAAAAAGATGGAGGAAAAAGCTAAATCTATGCAAACTGTTAATGATTTCTTACAAGTGCAGCCTTATAGATTTAGTAGGCATTGGCCCTCAAACAATTGGCCCTTTCCTGCCTCTTCCAGGCCTTTTCAGTTCAAACCCAGAATCAGCAGAACACTCAGGCTTCAGTCCCAGGGTACACACAGGGCTAAGCAGTGGGGGGCTCCCACTTCCAAATCAGGGAGTAGTAAGACTGTCTCAATGACTTAACCTTAAAACTCCCAGGCACTTCTCAACTGACTGCTCCTTTAGGGGGAAAGATTGCTCTGCAAGCAAAAAACTGGGAACTCATTACCCAGGACAAATGGGTTTTAAACATCATTTCCCAAGGATACAGATTTCACTTCCACACGTTACCAGCCCCAAATGGTTGGCTAGATCTATTCCCAAATCAGTGGGCAGAGGCTCAAAAGCAAGTACTCTCTCTCTCTTAAGATTAAAGGCTATTCAGACTGTACCAGAAGAGGAAAAGGGACAAGGTTTCTACTCAAGACTTTTCTTGGTACCCAGAAAAGACTACTCATGGTGTCCTATCCCGGACCTGTCTATCCTAAACACCTGTTTGGTGATTCCAAAATTCAAGATGCTAACTCTTCACCAGTTGCTTCCCATGATAGGCAAAGATGCCTGGTTGGCAGCATTGGATTTAAAGGAAGCCTACCTGCACATCCCAATCAGGGAATCTTGCAGAAGATACCTATGCTTCAAAGCAGGCTACTTGCACTATCAGTTCTCTGCACTGCCCTTTGGCTTATCTACTGCGCCCAGGGTATTCACAAAGTGCCTAGCTCCAGTCATTGCATTTTGCAGGCAAAGAAATATTCAAATATACCCATACCTGGACGATTGTCTAATTCAGGCAGAAGGTCAGGACATACTTCCATCTTGCATTCGTACAAAAGGTGTTAACTTGTCTGGGGTACACCATAAACAAAAATAAATCACAGCTGGTACCCTATCAACAAATTATATTCCTAGGAGCAAGCTTGAACACAACTTCCCAGATGGCTTTCCTCACACGCCAGAGAAACAAATTCATTTGACAAGTTACTTCAAACTAATGGCCACAAAAACCCTGCTATCTGCAAGGCAAATACTGCAAGCCTTGGGATTCATGGCCTCGTGCATTCTACTAATTCCATATGCAAGACTGCATATAAGGAAACTACAGTGGTATCTAAAAAGCCTATGGTGTCAACATTCTCAGTATCTAGAAGCAATGAATCCTATCATACCTTGCCTACGCCTAGAGTTCCTTTGGTGGGCAGAGGCCTGACACCAAAACTAGGGACTACCATTCACTCTACCCCCCTGCCGCCCAAACCCTAACAACAGATGCATCAGACTATGCATGGGGGGCTCACCTGGCAGTGAAGTGCATTCAGGGCAAATGGAACCCAAGTCAAATGCACCTGCATATCAATCAAAAAGAAATGTTAGCTGTACAGAATGCTCTGACAGACTTTAAGGACCCCATTCTTCCAGGACAATTAATAGTAAAGACGGACAACACCACTGTTATGTGGTACATAAACAAGCAGGGGGGGTACCCATTCTTACCCCCCTCTGCAGACTAGCCATGGCTCTGTGGAACACAGCCTTGAGCTACCAAGTTCATCTACAGGCTCAGTTCCTGCCAGGAAAACTAAATACACTGGTAGACGAGCTAAGCAGAAATCTCATGGACCCACATGAGTGGAAACTGGAACCAAAGATTTTCAACATGTTGATCAACAAATGTGGGATCCCAGATATAGACCTGTTTGCCTCCCCCCCAGAACTACCAGTTGGACAAATTCTGCACAAGGACTCCCCACAAACAAGCTTGGAAAGTGGATGTTCTTGTCCTTCAGCTGGAAAAATCTGTCAGTTTATGCCTTTCCTCCTCTGCCTCTCCTCTCCAAAGTAATACTAAAGATCAAACAGGACAAACCAGGGATGATACTGATTGCACCAGACTGGCCACGCCAACTCTGGTACCCCTTCTTGCGCAGTGTGCCACAGCTGGCCCCATGGCACCTACCTCAGACCCCTACCCTGCTGTCTCAGCAAGAGAGCCAGATTCTGCACCCCCAGCTTCAAACCCTGTACCTGGCAGCCTGGCTAATTACCTAATCTCTCTGGTACCATCCCTCAGTAAACAAGTGTTGGATGTCATTTTGGAGGCCTAGTACTAGAAAATCTTATGCTGAAAAATGGAAAAGATTCTGTGCCTGGAACCAAACTCAAGGGATGGCCACAGCAGTGCCCAATTTACCTCAGATTCTTCAATACTTAACTGAGATGCTTCACAAGGGCCTTTCCTTTTTCCTCCATCAAAATTCACGCCTCAGCCATTTCAGCTCATTACAACACAGAACCACCCCTATTTTCTCACCCACTGCTGAAGCAGTTCCTCAGATGGGCCAAAAACTTAAGACCACCCAGGAGAGCCCCAACTCCAGCCTGGGACCTTAAATTTCTATTGGAAAAACCTCACTTTTCCTCCTTTGAGCCAGCTGCAACAGCAGAGTTAAAATTCCTTTCTTGGAAAACAGCTTTCCTTTTAGCAATCACTTCAGCAAGAAGGGTATCTGAATTACAGACCCTTATGGCAGTGGAGCCTTTCATCATCTTTCATGCGGACAGGGTGCCCCTCAGGACCAATCCTTCTTTCATGCCCAAGGTGGTATCCAGTGTGGCTCTTAATCAGTCCATTAATTTGCCAACCCTCTTTTCTAATCCACAGAACAAAGGGGAATGGATAATGCACTCCTTAGATGTGCGCAGACAACTTAGATTTTACTTGGACAGGACTAAACCTCAAAGGAAATCTGAACAACTGCTGGTGGCATTTGCTGCAGGGGCAGAGGGGAAGGCTATTTCAAAGCAAACTGTTTCTAAATGGATAGGCCATTGCATTCATTTCTGCTATAAGCACCAAGGAAAACCTATCCCACAGGGGATTAGACCCCATTCAACCAGAGCTGCCTCTACCTCTACAGCGTCTAGAGACATCCTAGAAGCTGCAACCTGGACTTCTGTACAAACTTTCACCAAGCATTACCATTTGCCAATTTTCTCTAAATCCAAAGCTGGCTTTGCCACTGCTGTCTTGCAGGGCCTTATAGCTGGTCCTAATGCTATCTAAATTCCTCCTCCCATCCTTAGCTTTGGGAATCTACCCAAATATGATGACTGCAACAGTGAAACTCGAAGAACATAGTACAGTTGTGTACACTTACCATAAATGTAGATGTTCGAGTGTATTCACTGTTGCAGTCCTGGTTACCCTCCCTCCAGAAGTTTTTTGGTGTATTTGCTTTTTTGTTGGAGGTATAACCTTGTATATATATATATATATATATATATATATATATATATATATATATTTAATTGCTTCCCATTAAGGGTGGCACCTGACATCTGGGGCAAGAAAAACTGATATAATGGCGTTGGCTGCATGCTTTATACCCCTTACTACCTCACGTGTTGGAAAATGAGACAGCAACCAATGCAGGACCCAAGAATTTGATAATCAGGCTGACTGAGGGCTACTGCAAGCAGATAACCCAAATGTGATGACTGCAACAGTGAATACACTCGAGCATCTACATTTATGGTAAGTGTACACAACTGTACTTTATAGACTCCCCCAAGACACAGACATCTTGCAAGTATGTTAACAGAGACAAATGACTGATGCCAAAGCCATGGCCTAAAACTCTGACTACCTGATGTCATGAAAAATGAGACAGCAACCAATGCAGGACCCAAGACTTTGATAATCAGGCCGACTGAGGGCTACTGCAAGCAGATAACCCAAATGTGATGACTGCAACAGTGAATACACTCGAGCATCTACATTTATGGTAAGTGTACACAACTGTACTTTATAGACTCCCCACAAGACACAGACATATTGCAAATATGTTGAGACAAATGACTGATGCCAAAGCCATGGCCTAAAACTCAGTGCCAAAAAATACATTATAATGCCCTTTGGGAAACCGTCAATGCAAGTTAATTACTTCATTAATAGAATACCCCTAGGAATATACCCAGTAGTAAGGGATCTGGGAACATGTATAGACAGACATTGGCCTTTGACCAACATATAGCTAAGATAATAAGAGAATCATTCTGTGTCACCCAACCTGTAGGTAAGGGTATGGCATCCAGATCCAAGGAAGTTATAGTACCACTCTACTCGGCCCTTATCAGACCTATCCTTGAATACAATGCCCCATTTGGCATGCATTTGACACTCGACACTTGCAAAAGTTGGAACGCCCATAAAGGTTTCTCACCAAGAGAACTCAGGGCATGAATACCCTATTTTACACTGATCACCTAAAGGCTGTGTCTCTGTATTCAGTCTCTTACAGGCTATTGAGAGGGGATCTTTGCATGGCTTAGAGGGCTTCCAAAGACCCTATTCTGCTGCATCTCTTGCACATGCACAAAACAAACAGTACTATAAACACTATATCCAGGATCTGAACTTTGCTGCTGACATAAATAGAACTTGCTGGAGAGACAGATCTGTATCCCAAAGGATCCCCACACTATGAAATAGGATCTTCATCCATGTAAAATAGAGTTCATCCCTGATCCTATTCAAACAAAACCGTGACAGTTGGATTTGAAATCATAAATTTACCCCCAAACTGGCACCCATGTCCCTTATGGTCAGAGGCCATCAGTAAGTAAAGTATCATCCTAACTAACACTCCTGTGCATAAATTACTTGCGTACCAACATACACCCCTATGATACTTGGGACCCAAATGATTTGGAGTGTGTAGCTATGCTTGTAAAGGCCCTAGTGGTCATTAGCCTAGTAACAACTTATGAAACTATTATGAACTTGTTCAGTAGCAGACCCACCATTCTTTAATCTTCTGGGAGTTCTGCTGAAGTGTCCAGAGTTTTGTTCAAATAAGTCACTTACTCATTTCTTTCAAGTTGTTAATCCCATTCACAGAGTTGAAAATGGCATCTGATTTAGCAGTATTGCACATGGTAGTCTATTGTGGATGTAAAGTCCACTCTGACTTCAGCATCTGAAACAGAAGGCTACAGTTGAGAAATTCAATGTGGCTCTTTTGGAATGCTTTACAGAAAATTCTTATAGTCACTCATGTTGACTGTTAATTTCACTGACTGTCGTCCTTTACTCAAATTAAGGTTTAATTAGCAAAAATAATTTAAATCAATTATTGAAGGCCCCTCCAAAAAATAACCTATGTGATAAAGAAAATTTGACCAACAGTTTAAGTTCTGTTACCCCCTCTGTATGTGCAGATATTTTAAGGACATTGTACCTCACATGATTCAGAAAGGTGGCAACTAGCCTGTAACCCCAACACAGATCCTAAATCAGTAACTTTTTAGAAATTTGGAGAGATGTGCCTTTTTTAAACACCCTTATTCAATTATCACTTGTGACATCGGCAAATTTACATTTATATCCAAAATGAAATACTGGGAAGAAAGAATAATCCAGATACAAAACAAAAAATAAGTAAATCCACATAATTTTGGAACACACAGCTGAAAATGCCAATAAATAAACTGCATGCAACAGCATAAAACACATAGATGTTTTAACAGACGGAATAAGCGCTTTCACAGTAAAATTCCAAAACTGCTTCATCAGATAAAAAGATCTGTACATGCTCACTTTATATAAGCACTTGTAACCAATCAAAAAACATTGACATAGACACACCTCCAACAAAACACCAACTCTGCATATAAAGACTAAACAATGCATTAAATATATAACAAATAATGTCTATGTCAATGTTTGTGATTGGTTACAAGAGCTTATATAAGGTGAGCATGTACAGATCTTTTTATCTGATGAAGCAGTTTTGGAATTTTACAGTGAAAGCGCTTATTATTAAAACATCTGTGTTTTATGCTGTTGCATGCAGTTTATTTATTGGCGTTTTCAGCTGTGTGTTCCAGATATTGTTGTTCTGTAAATTTACATTTATATAAAAATAATCAAACTGTATTAACAAGTTTATGTCTACAAACATTATACTTCACATATATTGCTATGTATCATATTACCTAAGCAGCATTACAGAAATTATTCAATTCCTGACATTTTTTTTAAACAATAAACATCTTTATTAAACCATCACTTGTGACATAGGTAATCATACACTTATATACAAGAAAAGAAACTGCACTGACACAGTCCTAGTTGCAAGCATTTTACATCACACACCATAGTGACACACTCCCAGTTGCAAACATTGTACATCACTTATAATCTACCCAATCATTTTCAGTCAAGCATTACATAGCTCATTTAATTCCTGCCTTCTTTTAAACCGCATTCCTCCCATGTATGTATTGATCCCATAACTCCCATTTTTTCTTATGTAGATTACTCCTACCCTTTTCTAAATTCCAGTTGTTTTAGCTTTGTTACTGTATTCACTACCTCTAGTATAGTTTGTTTAGATTTTGATTTCCATTTTCTAGTAATCGCATTTTTGGCATCCACCTAGTATGTCTAGGTAAGTCCGATTCTGTATCATAGCCCAGAAAAATCATCTCCCTCGTCACAGTAATCTACCCACCCAGCATCTCCAAAAAAGTATTCCGCAGGGAATCCTTAATTTCTGCCTACTGACTGCACCCCTAGAAAATATGTTCCCAATTACCTCTTTCTTCCCCGTTACACCTCCAACATTTGCTGTCTACCTGAGGAAAGATTCTCTGGAGTCTACTTGGGGTATAGAAATATGTATGTAAACATTTCTAAGCAAAAATCCTAAATCTTCTAGATTTTGTTTTATATTTGGGAGACCTACATATATCCTCCTATTGTTTCTTTGTGAATTGCTTATCTAATCTCGCTTCCCAATCCTTTCTAACCTCTTCTGATTGATTCTTATAATTATGCAGTGTTTTATATGCTCTACTAATTATTCCCTTTTTAATAGCAGCTTCTGTTCTAGATTCTACTAAAAACTCTGCCAGTGCTGATCTTTCATTTAAGACCCCCTGTTTCTTTCTCTTTGCCTTCCCTATCAAGGATTGCTATCAGAGTATAGGCAATCTCTAACGCACCGTCCAAATAAATTTTTGGTGTCTTCCCATTCTGTCATCTTTCCCTCTCTAGTTATTTTCTCCCAATACCTTGATTCCTTTGCCAGCTTTCTCCAATAAATTCCAGCCCCCTCTTCCCTATTGGCAAAATCTCCTTTCTCCATTCCTGTGTTGGCTTCCTTCTTAGGATACTTTCTACTGTTTTATAGATGTAATATTCTTTATGATTATTGTTATTCTACTTAAAGGCCTGCATCCAAAATCCCATGGTTTAGTATTGAAATGGGTCTGTATGAAGCTGGATCTGATGGATCTGTACTCTCTTTAGGTATTACAGGTACCACTGCTTTCTTCCAGGATGGTTGGTACTTCTCCTTTTAAAATACTGTTAAACAAAACCTTCTGTATCTGTATCAGTTTTTTCCCTCCTAGCTTCCAAACTTCCACAGGAATACCATGTGTTCCTCTGGATTTTCCTGTAGATTGCTTATACATCACCATTCTTATCTCATCTTGTTACTATCCTGTTAGTAATTGAGGCTCCTCTACCTTTAGCCTGGGCATATTCATTTGTACCTTTTCTTGATTTCCACATTTCTCTGCTTTATGCACACTTTCATAGAATTTCTAAAACATTACTAATATCTCTACAGGATGTCTTGTTACCTTCCTAGTTATAGGCTCTTTTAGCTTAGCAACAGGCTGGGAGAGAGATGCCATAACATTATTGGCTTCCCACCTTGTTTTACAGTATTTTAAAGATCTTACATCAAACAACTTCCTTTTTGTATCTATAGATAATTTCATTCTTCTCTTGTATTCAGTTTGTGTTTTTTCTGTGGGGCTTCTGTGTTTGAGCACCTGCTCATAATGTCACACACCAGACAAGTACAGCTTCCATAGTCCATGAATCCATCTGTTTTTCTACCCTTCTTATAGTTTGGATCATGATTATGACATATCAGTGAAGATTTTCCATGTTCTGTGGCTAAAGTTGGGAAACTTATAAGCATTTGTACGGCCACAGTAAGCTGAAGTGTACACCAAGCATGGTTTCTACTGCATGCAAAAGGAGTGCATTGTGAAGAGCTGATATAAGTGCCAGTGATTCAGCTTAATCACGTGCTCACAGCAGAGGAATAATTTGCTGACATACCTCACTAAGGAGTATATCTGCAGCAAATGAAAATGCTTAATGTAGGGATTGGTGGGACGTTCCTGCACAGTAACTTAGATCTGTGATAAAGCACCTCTGAAAAGCAACAAAAAAAGAGCATAGGTCTTCATCAAGTACTTCTGGAGATATATTCATTTCAGGAAACAGCCCTTTAGTTGTATGTTATGAGGTCATCCTCTACTTGACAGAGTTCAAGTCAATACCTGCCACCTGCCTCTGTGAATGGTAAGTGGCGCAGAAAAGGCACATCACCAAAGAGGGAGTACATTTCAGGGAACAGGTACTTCCTTCCCTTCCCTAGGATGATCAACTGTTGCCATACCCTTGAATCAGTCCCTGGGACAGGCTTCTTGAGTCACGTGGCTGAAGTGGCGTAGCGGTTGCGTTATTGCTTCACAGCAAGAGGTTCTCCAGTTTGATTCTTGGCTGGGGTGCCTTCTGTGCAGAGCCTGCATGTCCTTCCTGCATTCATGTGGGTTTTCTCCGGGTGCTATGGTTTCTTCCTACTCTGCAAAAACATGCAATTGGAGCTTTTCTCCCCGGGCCTCCTCTGAAAATTATCTCATTCCAAGTCGGACTTTCACGGTAAACAAATGTTAATTAAATAATGTTTTGTTTGTATCCAGAGCTAAAAGCTCTTCTGTCCATGTCTTCCAGCAGTTCAAGCACCAGGCTCATAATTCAGGCATTCATCTCTGGAATTTATTTAAAGTCTTATGGAATCTGTCCATGCTGGTACAGATATATATTTTTTCACAAATATAAATCCTCCCCTGCCTGGTTCTTCCACATCCTTCCAAGCCTATAATTGAATTCAGCCTGCCTAGGTCATAGTCAGGGCTTTATCTCTATGTTACAAAGTTGAACTGCAGACATATTCTTAACCTCTTTCTCTTTGAACACAGAGTCAGGAAGGTGGGAAGGAAATTTGTCCTTTGTCTGTTTCACTAGGGATAACTTGTAACCTGGACAAGTAAAATAAAAGTGGTAAGGACTAAAGCAACAACTTAGCAGAGAAGAATGTTCACTTGACCAGCCTGTCCTAGGTTTTAAACTTCCTTCTAGGCAACAAAGCGGCACAATGCTGTAGGCTTTGGGTACTGAGAAGTTAGCACAAGAATACCTAGTTAGGACCTCACTCCTTTCAGCCAGGGACTTACAGAGATGACTAGCTTTCTTGTCATCCTGAAAACTCGGTCTGGGTGCTTTCAGGATACATGTATGGCATCCTTAATGACTGGCTTTACAAGGAGAATGACCCAAGACTGCTAGTCCTTCTCCTCCTCCTACATAATACTCAGTGAGGTGTGAGACTTTCAAGATGGCTGCGAACTGATCAACAGCTCAATTTCAGCTCTCCCCATATGAAAAAAGAAACTGAGAGATAAGGGATAGGACAGTTTTAGTAAATTTAGTTACTGGCTAGTAAGTAAGAAGAAACTTAAGGAATCTGAAAGAAATCAACTATAAAAGATGAAGAGAAAACACTGATTGGGAAAAATCATGCAGCTGTTCAGCAAAAAGCAGTTCAAGCTCCAGATTTGGTGCAATGTGTTCAAAGCTGATTAAAATAAATGAAACATTGAAGAAGTTTATCTGCATAAGTAACAAAAGGCTGGAAAAATGGAGGAAGATTTAAACAGCTATTTAAATAAACTGAAAACTGCAAAAATTTCAGGTCGAAATGAAGAAAAGGCTAGTTGAGTATGGAACTGCTCAAGAAGAGCTGTTTCAAGTGATAGTGGACAAGAGCGCACAAGGAAAACCTCAGATTTTCTTCTGTACCAGAGAAATGTGAAGAACCAGGCAGTATTAATTTTATGAAAGCTCAAACAAGCAACTGGAGTGCTATTTCACAGCAGGATCTGCTAATTTAAAGGACACATTGTGCATATGCTCCAAACCTGGCCATGAGAAAGCACCCAAGACTGTATTAGTAAAGATGCAATTATACCAGCAGAAAGAGTTGATCCTGACAAAACTGTTGGGGAAAGGGAAGATATTGAAAATTTAAGGCAGAAGAATGTTTGTGGAAAGTGATTATTCACTGTACGCTAGGCAGAAGAGAAGGAAATATATCCCAGCAATCAAGGAATGTCGAGAGACAGGTGTGAGATTCAAGCTGCTGTATCCAGCTGTCTTCAGAATATTTTTTTTCCAGAAGGATCAAAGTCATTTTTTATACAAAACAGGCTGAGGAAGAAATACAAAAGTTTGTCCAACAAACAGAAAGGGGACTCTGATTCTCATTCTTCTGATAATAAAGCTCATAGAGAGACTTTCCCAGCGAAACCTTTTCCAGTGTTTCAAAGGAAAATGGTTGAGAGACAGGAAGAAAGCAAAGGAGTTGACTAGAAGGATCTGGAGTATCTTGGACTTGAAGCAGAGTCTTCGTTGGGAGGTGGAGATGAACAGGAAGACCAGCAACACTGATATTATTGAGTAAATGTGAGGTTATAAAGCATCAATCACATTTGTGATATATGGCTTTACAATAAACCTTGGAATGATTGGATTTTTGATGACTTTGTCAAACTTGTGGGGAATAAATACTAAAACCCAAAAGTAATCCATAGAACAGCAGGCAGAAACTCAGTGATAATGTACCACAATAGGAACTTCACAATAAAAACAGTAGGTGATTTATTAAATAATAGTTGTAAGTGCTTTCATAGTGTTGCACACTGCTTCATATGTTGATCCTTTACAACAAAACAAGGCAGTTTAGGATTAACTGATTTGAAAAGATATTTTACAGCTACACAGTCAAGGCTCATATACCTAACATATGAAGAAAGCTGCGACTGAAAGTGGAAAGGAATGATGATGAAACAGAGGGTATATACAAGAAATAAGAAGAAAGTGGGACTTTGAATGCAGATCCTTAAGGAGAATAACAGCAGCCATACAGAATATTATATTCATAAAGCAGTAGACAGTATTCTGAAAACGAAGCCAACATAAGAATGGAGAAAGGAGATTTTGCCAGTAGGGATGACTGCTATTAAGGGTTCATGGTTCAGTAGTACTCTGCTAACTGCCTTTGTGGGCCATTTTAAGTCTATCTAATTTCTCTTTCAAAGGTGAAAATCAAACTTTGTACCCTTTGTCTGTGGGGGGATGTACTTTATATAATCGTAAAACTGCTTACTCGAAATTCAGAATGATGAGACCACTTTGTCGGAAAGAATATTATCTAACACTCATAACATCACAATTTCACTTCGGGAAACTAACCACTGGGCCACCATGGTGAAAAAATAAGAGATCGCACTATAGTGGAGAAAAGAGCAAACTTCACCATGGTAGCAAATTACACTCACTAAAGTGGGGGGCTTTGGCCCCCACTTCCCCCTACTTAAATATACCAACTCTGAGATCACACTATGGCAGAGAAAGGACACAGTTCACCATGGTGGCCAAGTGGTTACTTTCCCGGAGAAGATATACAATGTTACAGGAGTTCGTGCTTGTAAAATTACAGCATATTTGTCTCACCATTTTGACAGTCGAACTGTGGGTCGACGTTATGAAGGGGACTGTAATTAATACCCATTTGATTACTTACAAAATGTTGCCAATCACGCATCATATGGTTTCTGAGCACCCTTACAGACATCATTTGACATATTATTTGAACTCTTAATTCCAAACAGTTATGAGTTGCTTCTTAATCTTAGTTGTGCCTCCATTCCCAGTCAGCTTCCCTAAAGGAGGGAAGGGGAATTATCGACATCTCATTAAACATGATCTGGAAGAGCCAAGGTTGAGGGGACTGAGCAGTTTGCATCAGCTTATCAATACTGAATAGGGGGGCTGGGGCATGCTGTTGAGGAGGGCACACCATGAATCGCCTGGCAAAGGTAGACTGACATATGGAAGCAAGGCAGAGTGAAGGAGAGGACTATCAGCACATGTAGTGACACCTGTGACAAGTGACTTCAGTCTGCTCAGTTAGGCTTCCATTCCTTTTGCATACCTAAAGTAATCCCTGTCCTAGCTGTGTGTATGATGCTTGTCTCCCGACTCTTGCCCTTAAGATAGGGATGTAGCAAAATCACTTTGGAAGATGCTACAAGGTACAGTCTCCCTGAAGGGGGAGGGCCCACCTCTTGAAAAGGATGTGACAGGACTTATGTGCCCAGTGGAAGGGGAATGAAAGAATTAATGGAGGATAATGGCATAGTTTCCTTTTAATTCGCTAGTCTTATACATTGCCAGTTCACTATCAGAAGGCCAGCATCATACCAACATGTTCTAAATTATATTTTTTCCACTGATATTTCTTTTTATATGATCGTATTTAGCTTTCTTTTTTCATTGTGTTCTAACCCAGCAGACAGTTTTTAATCCTTTATTTCCTAAGGTGAACATACTGTATTACTGCACTAACCTTTAGACTCATGGCAGTGATTCATATTTTTCCGCTGACCCAATATAAATCCTTTTCTTAATGTAAGCATTTCTGAGCAGTCATTATTAAAATAATTTGCTGTGAACTGGTAGGAATCCCTTTTGTAATTCAGTAATCTCTTATTTTTATAGTTTTAATCATTTCAAGGAATGTATTTACTTATCTATATAACTGTTAAATTTTAAATTATCAACAGTCATTCCTAGTATCCAAAGAAGAAGAAAAAAAAAACAGCAATCTTCTCTAAACTTACAAATGGACGTTGTGATTCTTCACCTTATACTCCCTAAGTTTCATATATTAGGGCACACACATATTTAAACTTCCATCAAATACAGTTATGTCTGTCTTTCACAGGGGGGACAATATCACATATATATTTTTTTAAAGCAACACTTAACCATAGCATTTTATCTCTTCCCCAAGTGTCACTCGTATGAAATTTCTGTGGAGCCATTATCTTGTGGCTAAATTCCACCACTTTTATTTCTTACCTTACTCAAACTGGACTAGTAACCTTGAAGAAACAGCCTATACAAAGAGGAATGGGATTAAAAAAAAAATTGCTTGTGGCACATTAAACAAACAAAAAAATATTAAAAAGTTATAGCCACCAACTAGGACTTTAACTCCTCTGCCTCTTTTTTTTCGTCCAGTCTTGTTCATTATATTGCAGACTGTAAATTTCAGTGTTTGTCAAACTGGCAGGAAATAAATATTTACCTTAGTAATACATTCTGAGTGGAGTGCAGATTCAGCGGTCTTTATAGGTTCATAGGTGGTTGCTGGGCTATTGACCCAAGGGTCTTTATAAGCCTAGCCATGTGTTCCAATATAATACTAGAGAAACCAAATATAAAGGATCTTGCCTAAACTAGAGATCTTAGCAATGACTGCCAACAGCTAAGAGGGTCATGGGTGAAATCCCTGGCTTACAGTTTCCCATCCAGTCATCCATGCTATACTTAAACAGGGCCATAGAAGAGGCTGTGTTTGATGTGAACTGGTAGCCTATTCTAGAAGAGTGGCAACCTCTGAGAGACGGATCTGTTTCTCCAGCAGGTCCTATTTTTATTTTTGTACTGCTTTGGTATACTGCATTATCTACCACTTTATTTTAAAGTCTTATTTAATACTGCAGACTTCACTCTCCTACAAGTGTCTTGAACACTCAGTTCTTGTCACACTTTAGTTTAACTGTCTTGTACTTGGTATTACTGTTGTTATATGAACCATCTTCTCTGATGAACTGTACTTTTCCTTTCACTTCCTGAATGCATCAATGCCTCCTCTTAATTTAGTCTGCTCCTGTCCCCATTTGCTTCATTTTAAACTGTGCCTGTCTCACTGGTAACAGTTTTATTTTCCCAGTCACCTCATCAAATTTTTCAAACACCAGTGTTCTTCCATTTCAGAGTACCTGTAGCATTGTAGAAAATGGCCGCTTAGTTTCAGTGTTTTACATTTGCATTCTCTTACTGTATGAGCAAATCTAAAATGGCTTCTTAGTCATTATGAAAATCTTGCTGCAAAGACATCTTTCTCCCATCCAGTTTTCTACCAGGTTGCCACAGTTTTCACAAAACTTGCTGTGCCTCATAACAGATTGAAAACTCCTAGTTTCCATGCCTGACTTCCTTTTCTGGTAGTGGTAAGCATCTGTCAGTGCAGCACCCAAGGTCTGTAGTAGTTCATTCTACTACTCATAGTCCAGCCAGTCATTTTTCTGTTCTTCTTATAGTACTGTTTTTTTTTTTGCTTTATCCTGTAGCCCAGTGAGGTGGGTCTTAATTATGATAAACTCTCCTAACTATCTGTGCCACCTTCTCATGAATCTCGGCTGTTTGTTACCTGAGAGGCTTCATCGCCTCCTGTTGAATTTGCAGGTATTTGACAACAATGAGATAACTGTGAGCCTTTTCATGTAAACGTCAAGCAGTTCCATCAAATTCTGTGGTTTAATTTGTATTGCTTCTAATCTTTGTCAAGCACTCACATTCAGTCTCAACATCTTTTTCTTCTTGGGGGGGTGGCAAATGCCTTAGTATCATGACAGCTGAACAACTTACTTCCATCCAAAGAATATTCTTCTTCTTCTTCTGCCAGATGATCTATTTCTTTGTTTGTATTAAGCTTTCAGTATCTGCTGAGTTGACATTGTATGTATGGTTGTTAATACCACAACCATACATTTGTCAACCAGATTATTTTCTGAAGATCCCTCAGATCGGAACTACAACACTGTGTGTCATATAATGGAGATACTTGTTATGTCGCTCACTAGATGCCTCATAATTCTGCCCTCTGGTACCTTTCTTGAAAAACTGGAATCATTTTTCAGTTTTGTGATTAGTGGCAAATGAAAGTGCATTTAATCTTAAAGTGCATATACCTTAACAGAGGCTCAGAAAGATATATATATATATATATATATATATATATATATATAGAGAGAGAGAGAGAGCGAGAGAGAGAGAGAGAGACGGATTTTTTTAACAAGAAAAAGTATGTTTATATTGGTCCTTATAATCTTTGTATAAGCTACATTTATTTTAGTATGTTATGTACCCTCAAATAGGTCTGACTGTAAAAAAAACATCAGTAAAACTTAGAGGAGCAAGGCTAAGTACGAGGGTAAAAAATTAAGCATGTCACCATCATTATATGTATTATTAAACAATGAGCTTTTGCACAATTCATTTCCATTGTCTGACAGTAATATTTTATACAGTGACTTGACATTTTATGTTGAAAAAAAATTATCCATAATATTTGTAACCTTTTTGTTTTAAATCAGTCAGCTGAATATAAAATAAATGGAGAATTATTTAATTTGTGTTTTACAAGTAGTGCTGTTAGTTCATTTGTTGAATCTACTTAAAAAAAAAAACAGAACACAAGGATCAGCTCTGAATATTGTTGCGCATCTCTGGTATGCTGTCTGTATAACCTAATTTCAGATTTTTCATAGTAAAAATAAAACATGAATTCCAACATCAATTAGACCATCAGTAACAACATCTTTAATTATATTGCCCCTTATATTTGCTGTGTTCTCTTTCATTTAGAATATAAATTATTAAAAAATAGCATCAGACAACGTTTAGTAATATACTTTTTAATGTAATTTTGTATGTTCATAATAACATATGAGGTGCTCTTGTTTCATTTCATCATTGTTACATCATTATAACAGCATATTGTTGTGCGCTCATAATAACAAATGAGGTTCCCTTGTCTCCTTTCATGATTATTACATCTTTATAACAATTAACATACCATTATGTATTCATAATAACAAAAGAGGCCCCCTTGCCTGTTTTCATAATTGTTACATTATTGTTGCTCAATTCTTTTAAGGCTCTCTTGGATACTTGAAATGCTTTTGGGTAGCTTTTTAGGTGGGTGGTGATCTGTTTTGAAATGTAACACAATTCTTGCAGTCTTGTGTTAATACCAAATTTCATAATTATTTATTTAGTTATGTTATTTATTTTAATTTATTTTACATGTGTTTACCAGGATAGACTGTCTGGATACATGTCCATTTTCAGCAGAGGCCCGGGGAGAAAAGCTCCGGAAACATATTCAACAAACTGTTACATTTTTACAGTTTTAACACAAATAAAAGCATTTTTACACAGATGTAAACAAACTCAACAAACAGATGTACACAAACAAATTATTACATTTTTACACTGATGAAACATTTTAGACAGTTTTTCAAGCATGCTAGGGTATTAAATGTCTAGTAGACTAACATGGTAGTAGATCCAAGGAGATCATTGGATTTACAAGTTAAGAAACAAAGTGTAGGCAGAAGTCATCCAATAAGATAATATGACATGTCATATTGATTGTGCCACATTTGTTTAATTTTCTTCAATATGAGTACTGTTTATGAGATTTTTTTGACTGTCCTTCCATTCCATGAGCGCTAAATACTTAACATCTTAAAACCAGTAAAATTTATGCGCAGAATATTTTCTGTTCATCTTACTATACCAAAAAGTTCATATATGAGAAAAAGTGCAGTTAGGACTAGATTCAGAAATGCCTTTCTTAATCTGAGCAGTGTTTCATGTAGGAGGAAAGGCTGGAACAGTTCACGAAAGATTTTTGCACTGGGACGTGTAGAATGTCCAAATAAGTAATTCTGTGTGTGCTCCACATGTAGATGAAGGATCAGATATGTCCATGTGTTGCGACAATGATTCAGAGACATCATTGACTGCAAATATACAGTGGTGGTGCAAGGAAGTAACCTCATTCATGAACAGTGGTGGTGTGTGGTACATACCGTTATTTCTTTTTAAATAAATTTCATGAACTGGTGCAGTCCTGTTTTGTATGGGTTTATGCAAGTGTGTAGCCATTCATAGATCTGCACAATTTTTGTTTTAAATGAATCAGATAGGAGTCATAGTTTACTGTCATCACAGGAGAATCTCGCTGCATGGCTGTGAAGTTCAGAGATATGCTGACGATGCATTCTCTAAATTTCATTAAATCCATACAGTGCAACTCTACATATTCCACTGAGTGAAAATAGCATTGATTCTGGGCTGTCTGTGAATGTCATACTAAGAAACCACGAAAAGGATGGTAGTGAATTAAAGACTAAAAAACAATCAACGGTTCACTCAGAGCAGCCAATGAAGAACCCGAGTCAGTCGAAGATATTTATTGAAACAAACTGCTGCGTGACAAATAGATGCTGCACAAGAATTAACGCTGCTTATATCACTAGGCGTTTTTGTAAAAACTTCATCAGATAACAGTCCAGGTCACATTACATCATTTAAATAGTATGCCTTAATTAAAAAGCTTAATGCCATTGGACAAACCAAAATACGTATACACACTTATAAGATTAATTGTAAGAACCATACAGTGTTACTACAAATACCATATATAGATTATATAATATAAAAATATACATTAACTAATCATTAATATATTATGTTGCAATTAAAATATTAAAAACAAATATAAAACCACATATAAAACAATGATCGTAAATACGTTTCATCCCTATTATTCCACAAATGAAGCCTGCCCTCTACAGGTGTAATACATTATTACAGTCAAGAAATTTTTATTATAATTTTATAATTTGGCAGATCAAAGTTTCAAAACAGGTAAGATGGATAATATGTTGTTAAGACCTGGGTATCGAGTAGCTTCCAATATTATTTGCCAATAAAGCTCTCAGTACTCCAATTTTGCTTCCCACATACCCCCTCTAATTTCTTTAGGAACCATCTCCAAGACAAGAAAAGAATAACATGCTTGTGTACATGTCAATTTATGGCAAAATAATGCGTTCCTGGTATTAGCCCTGCCCATTTCATACAAGTGTTCATAAATTCGGGTCCTTAACTTTCGTTCTGTTTTCCCAATATAAACGTAACTACATATTTTACACATAGCTAAATAGACAAGACCACTGCTGTCGCAGTTAGCATATATCCTACTCTTAATGTGTCTATTTCTGCTGGGAATCTCTAACAAAGTGGTGTTATAAATGTAACTACACTGGGAGCATGCACTTACAAGTTACTAAGGAAGTGAATGAAGGTAGGTCAGGCAGGTTTGCACCCATTTTGGGCAACGACCTGGGTTCAACTTCAACCACAATCTCATCTGTTTTTGGTCACGATAAGAAGGATGCATACATTTTGGACTACAATAGGGGCTCAAATGTCATCAGAAAGGTAGTTAATAGAGAATGGGACAAATTCAGAGAAAGTACTGATATAGAACTCAGATTAATGGGACAACTACAGTTTATATACAGAAGAGATATGAATTTTAAGAATTTTTTAGAACATGGTGGAGTACAGGGGGAACACAGCCATCATACTAGAACCGGTACATTTAAATGTGGTGCATGCTCCCAGTGTAGTTACATTTATAACACCACTTCGTTTGAGATTCCCAGCAGAAATAGACACATTAAGAGTAGGATATATGCTAACTGCAACAGCAGTGGTCTTGTCTATTTAGCTATGTGTAAAATATGTAGTTTCTTTTATATTGGGAAAACAGAACGAAAGTTAAGGACCCGAATTTATGAACACTTGTATGAAATGGGCAGGGCTAATACCAAGAACGCATTATTTCGCCATAAATTGACATGTACACAAGCATGTTATTCTTTTTTTGTTTTGGAGATGGTTCCTAAAGAAATTAGAGGGGGTATGTGGGAAGCAAAATTGGAGTACCGAGAGCTTTATTGGCAAATAATATTGGAAGCTACTCGATACCCAGGTCTTAACGACATGTTATCCATCTTACCTGTTTTGAAACTTAGATCTGCCAAATTATAATAAAAATTTCTTGAATGTAATAATGTATTACACCTGTAGAGGGCAGGCTTCATTTGTGGAATAATAGGGATGAAACGTATTTACGATCATGGTTTTATATGTGGTTTTATATTTGTTTTTAATATTTTAATTGCAACATAACATATTAAAGATTGGTTAATGTATATTTTTATATTATATAATCTTTATATGGTATTTGTAGTAACACTGTATGGTTCTTACAATTAATCTTATAAGTGTGTATATGTATTTTGGTTTGTCCAATGGCATTAAGCTTTTTAATTAAGGCATACTATTTAAATGATGTAATGTGACCTGGACTGTTATCTGATGAAGTTTTTATGAAAACGCCTAGTGATATAAGCAGCGTTAATTCTTGTACAGCATCTATTTGTCACGCAGCAGTTTGTTTCAATAAATATCTTCGACTGACTCAGGCTCTTCATTGGCTGCTCTGAGTGAAATGTCATACTAAGGTCTGATTAGAAAAGTTCCATCTTCTGTAATCTGTAAAACTTATTTTGCAGGTCTTAGGACCACATGGCAGAGAAAACTTAGCCAGGCTGTCATCGCATCATCCACTTCTCATCATGTACAGTGCCTCCATTTCTTTCCCACCATATTAAAATTTTGGTCAGAAAAAGAAGGGGGCTTCGAGCTGCGTTTCTGCTTTAAACTGCTGATACGAGTCATTCTGCTTAATCTGTTTTTCTCCAAGGCAGGTGGTACATAAATATTATCCATGCACAGTTAGCACAAAATTAATATCTTATCCACTGCAACCAACCAGATGAAGAATAAACACCCACAAATTACTTATTATTGTTTTGTTGACCAGCATATTGATGACACTGCATATAAAACTCAACAAACAACAACAATGCTGTATCAAACCATACTTAACTGAGTATTCATGCCAGTCTACCGCTGAATTACTCCTCCTTCCAATGCTTCTGTCTGCTTCATTTGTACTTGTCAATCTCCAAAAATACAACTGCATAGACTCAAACAAACAGAAAGTAAATTGGCTACAGTTACAGCAAGTGTTGCTACAAAGTCCATTACCATTTCACTCTAACTAAATTTGTAAGTCTTAACCTACAAAATAATCTGCCTTTCACAGAGGTAAAAATTATTCACAACCTTTATTCCCAGACCAAATAAATGTTAAGCTTTCCAAGGGACTTGTACAAAACTGTATTCCAACCAGGCATCTCAGATCACAACAAAAAAAAATCTATAGTCATTGTTTCCAAATCTCTAAACTGTACAGCAGACTCTCAACACTCATTTTTCATAATGGAACAGTATTCCCAGTGACATCAGTACTGAACACACAAAAATGTTTATGCATCTCCTAAAAACCTACCAACAAATAATGTAATTGCATCCGTTTTAATTTTGTTGGAGAAGTTAAACTACTGACATTAAAAACTCCTATCATATAGCTTAAGCCCTTACAATAAACTCGCACATTTCTCTTAATTAAACTGTGTTTTCTCCTCAGTCACTTTTTACCACTGAAAACTCATACGCTATAACTTGATCTGTCATTGCCTAACAGTCTGTCTCTACCTTACTTATTAACGTCCAGCTTTAGAAGTCTTCCTGTGGCATATGTTGCTGTATATAACACAATAAATTCATTACTATCATTAATAATTGTATTTAAATATATTAAGCCTTATTTTTATGGAAAGATCTATATTTCAGCAATTGTCTTATTTCTATACTGTTATGCATATGTTTTATTTTTGTAGTATTTACTCCAATTGTGAATATGTAACTATAATTACAATTTTCCTCTTTATGTTAGTTATTTTGCTATTTGGGGGCGGCCTCGGTGGTGCAGCAGTTAGGGTTGCCGCCTCACAGCAAGAGGTTCTCAGGTTCGATTCTCGGCTGAGGGTGCCTTCTGTGCGGAGTCTGTATGTCCTCCCTGTGGTCGCGTGGGTTTCCTCTGGGTGCTCCGGTTTCCTCCCACATCCCAAAGACATGCTGTAGGTGGATTGGACACTCTAAATTGGCCCTAGGCATGAGTGCGTGCATGTGTGTGCCTTCTGTGGAAGGTCGGGTGCCGGGATGCAACTCAACACTGTAAAACTCCACTGCCAGTCATGAGAGGACAGGTGACCCGCTGTGGTGACCCCTAACCGGGAAAAAGCCGAAAGAAGAAGATGTTACTTTACTATTTGACTTGTATCCACTAGAGCTTTTCTGCCTGAAATGCCTCTGATAGGGAGCCTGTTTATGGGCTTAGTTGACTTATCCTGATCCTGGTTAGAAAAGGAAATAAATTGTATAAATGAATGGCAAGCATCTCCCAATTGGGAAATTCTTTAGTTCAAACATGGAACAAAGTAAAATCTTTTTAGATTTTTAGGAAGCTTTGGAAGAGATTGAGGATGGCAGGATTCCTTTTGTAGTAGTGGAAACTTAAATGTAGTGCTGCTTCCACAGTTATACAAGATCTGCTTGGGAGGTGCAAAATAAAAAAAAAAAACAAATCACAGACTAATGGTACAGGAGCTTAAGCAATTCTTATTAGTAAGAAGTCCCTGGAGAATTAGAAACCCTGACACTAAAGACTATACATCCCTCTCCAGTAATTGGGTTGCTAGCAGTAGAGAATATCTTTTGGTTAGCATATAATTACCTCAAATTAACAATTTAATTATAGGCTTGGCAGCTTAATCAGACCACTGCATAATCATTATGGCACTCAGGAAATAGGAATCTTGGCAGATGGGTTTGAACTGGCAACTAGATCCCCTGCTGTTGAAGGAAGTTGAGAGAGATAAGATAAGAAACTGGATTCAGTGGTTTTGGGCAAGTAATAATAATGAAATGAGAAGCTTTTTTAAACAGAACTCGAGTATGACTCTTATTAAGATAGGGAAGATGAGGACTACACAAACACTTGGAACAAAATAAAAGAGACATCTCTAATCAAGGAGCTAGGAAAGAGCTTGTAGAAGTAAGGCAGTTAAGAACCCAAGGGTGCAAGCACAACTTAAGACATGGAAAGTAGAATGCATGTATGGCGCTATAAAGTATCCAGTACCAGGAGAGAAGCAAAACTTATAAAATAATTTTTTCTACATGAAGCATCTCAGTGCCCACAGTTGATGTCACACAACAGAAAACAAAACAGAATATAGCGTCTCCAAGAGATGGGGAAGGGCCTAAGAACATACCTCAGCTGACATAAGTTTAGTCAAAAAGGAACTCTGTATGCAAATTTACTCTAGGAAAGAAACAGTAGAGCTAGAAGCAGGGAAAGGTTCTTTAAATCCGTTGATTGTCCTGAGACTTCAGAAGAGGAACTAGCAATGCTAAGTGTACCATTTAGTTTAAGAGAGGTTTATCAAGTAATTGAAGCATTAGTATGGAGTAAAGCTGTGAGCCCTGATGGTATACAGTGATTTATTCAAAATGTTTAAGGAGCTAGTTGGTAAAGTATGATTAGTTTTCCTATAAGGTGGGACTAGCTTGTTTAATTTTTCTTTTTTCTTTCAGCTGTTCCTATTAGGGATCACCACACTGGATCATCTCTTTCTGTTTCTTCCTGTGTCACACCAACCACCTGCATGTCCTCTCTCACCACATCCATAAAACTTATCTTAGGCTTTCCTCTTACCTGACAGCTCCATCCTTAGCATCCTTTTCCCAATATACCCAGCATCCCTTCTCAGCACATCTCCAAACCAATGTAATCTTACCTCTCTGTCTTTGTCTCTAAACCATCCAACCTGGGCAGACCCTCTAATATACTTATTCCTAATCCTGTCCGCCCTTGTCGCACCCACTACAAATCTTAACATCTTTAACTCTGCCATGTCCAGCTCTGACTCCTGCCTTTTTGTCATCGCCACTGTCTCCAACCCATATAACATAACTGGTCTCACTACCCTCTTGTAGGCCTTCCTTTTCACTCTTACTGGTACTCATCTGTCACAAATCACTCCTGACACTCTTCTCCACCCACTCCATCTTGCCTGTACTCTCTTCTACATTCGCCATTAATCTGAACTTTTGATCCCAAGCATTTAAACTCATCCACCTTCGCCATCTCTACTCCTTGCATCCTCACCATTCCTCTATCCTCCCTCTTATTCACGCACATATATTCTGTCTTAATCCTGCTGACCTTCATTCCTCTCCTCTCTAGAGCACATCTCTCCCTCTCCAGGGTCTCCTTCACCTGTTCCCTACTCTCACTACAGATCACAATGACATCTGCAAACTTCATAGTACACGGGGACTTCTGTCTAATCTCGTCTGTCAACCTGTCCATCACCATTGCAAATAAGAAAGGGCTCAGAGCTGATCCTTGATGTAATCCCACCTCCACCTTAAAGGCATACGTCACTCTCACCGTTGTCACACTACCCTCGTACATATCCTGTACCACTTTTACATACGTCTCTGTCTCATGACATCCTCATACAATACCACAAATTCTCTCTAGGCACCCTGTCATATGCTTTCTCTAAGTCCACAAAGACACAATGCAACTCCTTCTGACCTTCCCTGTACGTCTCCATCAACACTCTCAGAGCAAACATCGCATCTGTAGTGCTCTTTCCTGGCATGAAACCATACTGTTGATCGCTAATCATCACCTCCCTTCTTAACCTAGCTTCCACTACTCTTTCCCGTAACTTCATGCTGTGACTGATCAGTTTTATCCCTCTGTAGTTACTACAGCTCTGCACATTGCCCTTATTCTTAAAAATTGGTACCAAAACACTTTTTCTCCACTCCTCAGGCATCCTCTCACTTTCCAAGATTTCATTAAACAATCTGGTTAAAAACAACACTGCCATTTCTCCTAAACACCTCCATGCTTCTACAGGTTTGTAATGTGGACCAACAGCCTTTCCATTCTTTATCCTCTTTGCTACCCTTACTTCCTGCTTGCTAATCCATTGCACTTCCTGATTCACTATCCCCACATCATCCAACCTTCTCTCTCTCATTCTCTTCATTCATCAGCCACTCAAAGTACTTTTTCCATCTGCTCAACACACTCTCCTCACTTGTGAGTATGTTTCCCTCATTATCCTTTATCACCCTTACCTGCTGCACATCTTTCCTACCTCGGTCCCTCTGTCTAGTCAATCGGTAAAGGTCCTTTTCTCCCTCCTTAGTGTCCAACCTTTCATAAAACTCACCATACGCCTTATCCTTAGCCTTCGCCACCTCTCTCTTCGCCATGCACCTCATCTCTTTCTACTGCTGTCTACTTTCTTCATCCCTCTGACAATCCCACTTCTTCTTCGCCAACCTCTTTCTCTATATACTCTCTCATACTTCCTCATTCCTCCACCAGGTCTCCTTGTCCTCCTCCCTCTGTAAATATGTCACTCCAAGCACCTTTCTAGCTGTCTCCCTTACTAGCTGTGTTGGTACTGGCTTGTTTAATTGCATTCCCAAAAGAAGGAAAATTATTCTTAGGCCCACAGAATTGTACTCTCACCTCCCTCCTATCTTGTGAAGCAAAAATATTGGCTAGAGTACTTGAAGTATGCTTAGAGGAACTTTTACCCAAATTAATTCAGACAACCCAACAAGGGTATGTTAAAGGTAGATTGTGTGCTTCTGATCTATTTAGACTCTTTTTTAACATTGATAGACTAAGTAATATGAATCCATAACCTATAGTAATGCTTTTACTGACTTCTATAAGGCATTTGACTTTTTTTGGAGGGGGGCTAATGGCTATCTCCAGAATCTGTGGTGATTTTTTTTAAATACTGTCAGTTGTTGTATCAGGTGTCTTAACACAAATCATTGCAAATGGATGTGGTATCTGGCAGGGGTGCTTGCTAAATGTTACTCAGAATTGCAGTAGAAATCCTCACTTTCTCCATAGGTCACCTTCATAAGGATTGGGATATCCCTATAGGGAATGCTTATGTAATGAGCGTGATTTCATTCTTGGATAACTGCGCCCTTTGGTTGCAGGAAACTGGGACAGTCTGATGCTCTTTCTGACTAAAAATAAATACAGAGAAAATATTTTTTCACATAAGTCCTGCAGGGAAAAATCTCAAGAGAAAGGTTACAGGGTTAGATTGGAGATGGAGGTGAAAATCTTGTTTATCTAGCGATTGGCTTATGTCTGTTCCAACAGTTCCTTGATTGATGACAATAAGATTACTAGAACAGAAGTAGATACAGCTGGTGTCCCTAGCAAGGATAACAGCTACCAACATTTTTTACTGTCAAAATTCCATTTTTATTTATCAAAAACTTTTTCCAACCTTAGAGTAACATAGAGACACAATTGATGTTGGAATCAGTATTGAGATCTGACCCCCCCCCCCCCAAGTGGCTAGAAAGAAGCTTTATGCAGCCATGGCACAGTATGGTATTTGAGTACCTTATGGCCCGTAGGGCAAACGGAGCGGGAAGAGCCAGAGAAGAACAAAATGCAGGGAAAACAATCAGTGCAGGAAACAAAATAGTGTTGCCACCTACCGTTCAGGATGTCTGTCCAGTCATTCATTTAAAATGTCCCTTTTTATAAGTGTTGGCAGGAAATGGAGGGTTGCTGACCTTGAAAGGGACAGTGCAACTCTGCCTATTTCCACTTGGTCTAAAATAAGTTGGTTGTGTGGTTTGGTTTCGCTTTGATGCCAAAATTTACAGATAAAGAAGCATAAGTTTTTATTGTGTTTCTTAAATGAAACCTGGTTCAAAGCTGCAGAGAGCACCCCAGCCTTACCTGGTTACTCATCCTATCATTCATTCAGACCCGAAAATGTGGGCAGCAAAGCCAAAGGAGGTGGAGTTTCAGTATATATTAAAGACACACACACCTCCAGGCTGTTCAAACAGTATGACGCACAGGAGACGCTCCAGGTGCAGTTAACCGTTGACAAGACGCCTAATAAAATTATAGCTAGTTACAGGCCTCCAAATTTGACTCAAGATGCCCACTCCACCTATCTGGACTTCTTCAAATCTATCAAGATTAAACCCATTACCCTGATCCTGGGTGACTTTACTGGAAAATCTACTCATGCCAGAACACAAATGCCCAGAGATTCTTCAATTTTATCAGTGCAAATGCCTTGGAACAGCTTGTTGATACCCCCACAAGAGGTGATAATATCTTGGACTTGGTATTAACCAACATGAGTAACCACTGCAGCATCCCTACAGTATCATCCTCCCTGGTAAGATCCGACCATAAAGCAGTCACTTTCAAAGTCATCATCTCCCCTGACCCCCTCTAGCTAGGGTCAAACAAAAAATCTTCTGCAAAGCTGATTACATCCTCCTGAGGGATGGTATAAACAGCTTCGCAGCCCCCTCCCCCTCCATAAGAACTGGCACCAATGTCCAAATCTACACCAAAGTACTATACGAGCATTTATATAGATGCATGGAATCAGGAATACCTGGCAGGACAAAATCATCCTCCGCAAGGAAGAGTAAACCTGTTTGGTGGACATCTGCAATAAATAAACTATATAACAAAAGGAAAAAATTGCTGTCCAAGACCAAGAAGGAGCAGGTACCCAATTGGAAGCAGTCTCTCCTTAGCTTGAACAAGCAGATAAGAGCACTAGTGAAATCCTCTAAAGCCAACTTCAAGTCCAAGTTGACCACATCTACTAGAGATCGTCATAAGGCCTTCTTCACATATGTCTGCAGTCTCAAAGGAAGCACCCAGATCTGTTCAGAACTGGTGGTCAAGGATACCACATACACAAACCCTGTAGATATAGCCAGTCTACTGGCTGACAGATTTAGTGAAAACTTCTCCTCTCTGTCCCCCCCATCAGTAAATCAGGATATTCCCAGTACCTGACCCCCCCACCCCTTATCTCTAGGGAACAGGTCATCACTGCCATCTCAAAGGCAAAAATACAGCCTCCATGGGACCCGATAACATCCCAGGCTGCATCCTGCATGAACTTGAAGCACCAAAGGGCACCCTATTCAACCAAAGCCTGAGTGCCAGCTTTGTACCAGCTTGAGTGGAGGACAGCCACTGTCATCCCTTTACACAAAGGTGGAGCATCCGCCGATGCAGGAAATTATAGACCAAGCAGCCTAACTAGCCTGATCCTGCAAGGCCATGGAATGGATTATCGTGGACCTCATTAACAGGTATATTGGCAATCTCCAAACACTCGACCCCCCACAGTTTGGCTTTGTCAAGGGGAGGTTGTGTCTGTTAAATCTGGTTGACTTATTTGAAACAGTCACCAAAGCCATGGACGAGGGGAAGACCATGCACACCACCTAACTTGACCTGGCCAAAGCCTTCGACACTATTCCCCATTCGAGGTGAATAAACTGTCTAATCTAGGCATCAATCCATATCTTACCAGATAGGTAGCAAACTGGCTCACTGTTAGAACCCACCTAATCAAAATAGGGGAAGTGACCTCAAGCAGTAGAGCCATAATGGGTGGTGTAACCCAGGGATTGGTCTTGGTGCCTCTTTTATTTGGGATATACTTCTCTGAGGTGCAGGCCAAAACCAGTGTGCTATGGCTGACCAAGTTTGCAGATGACTGCAAGCTGGGTGCAGTCATCAATTCTCCAAGTGATGTGGACGTCCTCCAAGAGGGTTTCACCCAAACAAATGACTGGTGCCAGAAACATGGCCTCAAGCTGAATGCCAAAAAATGCATCATCATTCCCTTTGGGAAGAATGACATCCCCACATATTATTACATTAATAACAATGTCCAAAGTACAGAATCAGTGGAGAGGGATTTCGGCACCCAGGTTAATAGCAACTTGACTTTTGACCACCATACTGCTTCCATTGTATGGAAAGCTTTCTTTATGGTCCACCTCATAAGTAAGGGTATCTCGTCTAGGGACAAAGAGGGTCGTAACATCCCTGTATTCTTCCCTTATAAGGCCAGTTATTGAATACGGTGCCCCCTTCGGCATGTACCTCGCAAAGCACATGAAGCAGCTGGACCACAGAGGTTCCTCACCAAGAGAATTCAGGGCCTCAAAAATCTACCCTACGCAGGCTAAAAGCCCTGTCCCTCTACTCAATTTCTTACAGACTCCTCAGAGGTGACCTTTGTCTGGTATACAGAGCAATCTCAGACCCCACCTTGATGAGACTCCTGCATATCCGCAAGTCCAGCTCCACTCAAGCAACCAGTACGCGCAACCTCAACCTGGTCTGTGATATCAGTAGGGCTTGTTAGCAGGACAGATTTGTGTCCCAGAGACTCCCCATCTGTGGAATAGACTCCCTCTCCATGTCAAGCAGAGCACCTCATTATCCCTTTTTAAGCACAACCTGGATAACTGCATGGGAAACAGAAAATACACCCCTGGGATTCTACCTGTGTCCCTGCTGGACAGGGGCTTTGGGTGTTGACTTGTCTAAACATGGGCTAAATTGGCTAGGCTTATAAGGGCCTCAGGTCCAATAGCTTAGTAACTCCCTGTGATACTATATGGCTGGCTGTGAATCCAAAATCTGTCATGAGTGTCCTCAAATCAAACTGAGGTCCGCCCTTAATCAGACCCTTTCTGGGTGGGGATTTTTTTTAATCTTGCTCATAGCATAACTACTTGTTACTCCTCATTGTGGAACTATGTTATAGTGGGGTCCACATGCTCACTGACATCTTCTGACTTCCACCATGCCGAATTTCTGCGTAAAAAGAGAAACCGATTGTCATGTTTTCGTACACCCTATGTGCTATGACTGTTTTCTTTTGTTACACACAGTAGA
The DNA here is from genome assembly GCF_019279795.1 of Protopterus annectens. Lineage (NCBI taxonomy): Eukaryota > Metazoa > Chordata > Ceratodontiformes > Protopteridae > Protopterus > Protopterus annectens. The sequence continues at coordinate 1,499,853,216 of NC_056732.1, read as the reverse complement.
AAGAGCTCTTGTCCATATCCCAATATCTGCACTCATCATTTCTGTTACGGAGTGAAAATATGCATTCTCTGCTAGCCTTCTCTTTTCTTTCTGTGTCAGTGAAAACCTAATAACTGATATAGAGTTACTGTTCAGAAGCATGTTTTCTAATTTCCTTTTTCTTTCATAGAATCTGACCCTAGTCACAATGCTGTTTTTTTCTGATGAATAATGATCCTCTACTCTGCATCCTGTCAGTTGCCCCAGTAGATCTGAAATCAGATGTTAATATTGCACTGCTTTTCCCTTTTACTGCTCCTAAAATTAAATGTAAATGTCTTCCTGGCTGAATCTCTTTGTGCACCTTCTTCATAGACTAATTATTTCTTCCTTTAAACCTGAGCATATCTGGGGATATTGTCTTTAACTGTCATTTTTCAGATGCTTTTTGCCTCTGTGTGTATTGACTATCAAGCCATCCCAGTTAGACTGTGACCGTTCTTTTCCCAGTACTAGGAAATTACTGCAGTATTGTATTGGGGCAGAGAGAGTAGCCAGCTGGAGGGGTCGTCATATAGACATCCATGAGGGTGCTAGTACCCTCATTAGCAACTTGGCAGTGAGGGCATTGGTGTAGCCTAACCCCCCCCCCTCCCTCTGGACAGGGAGACAAGCTGCCTGCAGCACTGCAGGAATCCACAGTCTTCCTCCTGCAAGTGCATTGTTCCTGTACACCTGCTAATGAAGACTACCACTAGTCTGTGGCTTGGTGAGCCAAAAGCCTATCCCTAGAATACACGTGATGCCACTCCTCCTCTTGCCCCCCATCCCTCCATCTCAGGATGGGCATGCCCACCCTCACCTGCCAGCTCCATCAAGTACCCGAGCTGCTAAATGAACTCTGCTCACCTGTGCTGTAGTCACTGCCTTAGCTCTTTCTTCCTTCATCATTCTAAGCCATCTGTATGTGCTTTATTCCCTCTCTCATTGAACTTGTTTACTCTTTATTGAAAAAGTACTCATTCAGTAGCCATTCTACAGTTTGACTGCTCATTTCTCTTTGCTTGGTTTGTGTCGTTTTCCTTCTTTCCTCCTTTTCATTTTTGGCCTTCTCTGCAGTAGGTAGTTACAATGCCTGGAGCCTGGTTATCTGACATAGAGCTCAGATTTTTCTCTCCGTTATGGTGTACGCTCTCTTTTGGGGTTTTGGGTTTTGGGTTCACATTTTTTAGATCTTTTTGGCCTTTGGCTGTTTGCTGAATAAAAGTTTGACATCATGTTTTGTCCTACCATCTTCTAAAATTCAAAAAGAAAAACAATTGGCATGTCACTGACTGTTGCCTCTAAGTACTGCCCAAGTTCATCAGTGGCAGTAACTGTTAGACATGTCAGTCATGGTTACTGCTATACACCTTTTTACCCAATTATGTAAGTTGCCTCACGCCTTTTACCCACCCCTTAGAAGTGTCTTGAGCCCCACCTCTCATAGTTTTTTTCCTATCTTTTACCTACAATATACTGTGTAAAACCTTTTAAGTTTCTTTCATAGGTTTATAGGTGTTTACTAGGCTAATGACCACAAGGGCCTTTTCAAGCCTAGCCATGCATCCCAAATCTCTGACAAGTTCTGGTACCTTTTGACAAGTGTAAGTGGGGGCTTGAAAGATGAAACATTTACAGGCTGCCTGTGTCCATTAGAGACATAGTTGCCAAACCAGAGATGAATTTCCTGTTCCCCATCCAACTGTCCAGGTCACACTTCATTGGGGTTAGGGAGGAACTCTGCTTCACATGGATGGGGAGCCTGTTCCAGAGAAGGGTTAGTCTCTGGGGTACATACCTGTCTCTCCATCAGATCCTATTTACATCACAGACAAGGTTTAAGTCTTTAGAATGGGTAATTCTTATGCTGTTTGTTTTGTGGATATCCAGGAGGTCCATCAGAGTGGGGTCTGACAATGCCTTGTATGCAAGACATAGATCTCCCCTCAGCAACCTGTAGGAGATAGAATACAGGGATAGAGCTTTGAGGTGGTCTGCATAGGACATGTTACTTGCGGCCTGTATTCTTTTAGTAAGGAACCTCTGAGGATGTTCCTTCAGGGGTCCTATTTAAATGTCTCTGGTAGGCAGGCAGACAGTAACTATTTCCATAATAACAGCAGCCTGCCCCCCCCCCCAACTTAACCTTTAGAAACTTCCTAACTAACATAACCCCTCCTAATAAATACCCATGGTAATGATATATAGGGACAAAATAGGATTGAGTTGTGCAATCTAGGCTTGTAATAGCCTGGTATAGACCTATAAACCAAGATAGATAGAGATATGTGCCTTGAGCCCACCCCTCATACTTTTTTCCCTATCTTTTGCCTACACTGTACTTAAAAACAATTGGCATGCCACTGACTGTTGCCTCTAAGCACTGTGTGTGTGTTTGTGTGTGTGTGCGCGCGCATGTATGTATGCGAATATATAGTATATACAGTGGATATAAAAAGTGTACACACCCCTGTTAAAATTACACATTTTTGTGATATAAAAAAATGAGTCCACAATAAATCATTTCAAAATTTGTTCCACATTTAATGTAACCTATAACCAGTACAATGCAATTGAAAAACAAACAAATCTGTTAGGGGAAAAAATTAAAAAAATAAGTGTTTGATAAGCTGGTTGCATATGTATGCACACCCTTAAATTAATACTCTTTTGAAGCGCCTTTTGATTTAATTACAGCATTCAGTCTTGGTGAGGAGTCTGTCAGCATGGCACATCTTAACTTGGCAATATTTGTCCACTCTTCCTTGCAAAAGCACTCCAAATCTGTCAGATTGCAAGGGCATCAATTGTGCACAGCCTTCTCTTCAGGTCACCCCACAGATTTTCTATTGGATTTAGGTCTGGGCTCTGGCTGGGCCATTCCAAAACTTTAATTTTCTTCTGGTGAAGCCATTCTTTTATTGATTTGGATGTATGCTTGGGGGCATTGTCATGTTGAAAGGCGAACATCCTCTTCATCTTCAGCTTCCTAGCAGATGCCTGACGGTTTTGGGCCAAAAGTGACTGACATTTGGAACTGTTCATAATTCCTCTCCACCTTGACTAAAGCCCAATTCCAGCTGAAGAAAAGCAACCCCAAAGCATGATACTGCCACCACCATGCTTCACCGTGAGGATGGTGTTCTTTTGGTGATGCAAAGTGTTGTTTTTCACCAAACATACCTTTTGGAATTGTGGCCAAAAAATTCAACCTTGGTCTCAGCAGACCGTAACACATTTTCCCACATGCTTTTGGGAGACTTGTTGTATTGTTTTGCAAATTTTAGCCAGGCCTGGGTGTTTTTCTGTGTAAGAAAAGGCTTCCGTCTTGCAACCCTACCCCATAGTCCAGATATTTATGGAGAATACGGGAGATTGTTGTCACATGTAGTACACAACCTTGGCAGTCTTCTGGACTAGTTTTCATCTTGTCTTTTCATCAATTTTGGAGGGACGTCCAGTTTCTTGCAGTGTCACTGTTGTCCCATATTTTCCCCACTTTTTGATGACTGTGTTCCATGATATATCCAATACTGTGGAAATGTTTTTGTACCCTTGTCCTGACTGATACCTTTCAACAATGAGATCCCTTTGATGCTTTGTAAGCTGTCTGCGAACCATGGCTTTTGCTGTAGCAGGCAACTGAGTAAATGTCAGCAAAGTCCTACTAGGACAGCTGAAATTTATTTGGGGTTAATCAGAGTCTCTTTAATTGATGGCAGGTGTGCACCCAAGAAAATTGAATGCTATAATTAAATCAAAAGGTGCTTCAACAAAGTATTAGTTTAAGGGTGTGCACAGTTATGCAACCAGCGTATTATACGTTTTTTATTTTTTATATTTTTTTCCTAACAAATTTACTTGTTTTTCAATTATATATATATATATATATATATATATATATATATATATACATATGTATGTATATTTCTATCTCTCTCTCTCTCTATACACATATATATATATATATATATATATATATATATACACACACACATGCACACACGTGTATGTTATTTATATATATATATATATATATATATATATATATATATATATATATATATATATATGTATATATATATATATATATATAGATATATATAGATATATATATATATATATTTGTGTGTGTGTGTGTATGCAGATACATATGTTATACATACACATGCGCACACACACACACACACACACACACACATGTAGATATATACGTACATGTACTCACACATGTGCACCACACACTTCCCAAGGAAAGGCTGCAAAAACTTTAAATATGCTGACACATTTTCAGAGTTTATTTACATATGACCATTGCATGGCTTTATTATTGAATCTGTCTCTCCATTTTTGTCATCCTTTTTCTTTTTGAACTAAGCTGCTTTATTAGTTCTGATGATTGTTTGTCTCTTATGGCTTTGTGTATTATTTTTGTGTTTTTTTTTACATTGTTCCTCTTGCATCTAGTCAAAAACATTTGTAACTGTCTATATTTTGTTATGCTTTATTTTTTTCCTTTTCTGATGTCCTGTTCTCCCGGGTGAAAGCTCCACCATGAAATTGAACTGTGTAGTTCTTTAGTCCTAGTCCTAGTCCTAGTCCTCAGTGTCAGATAGCTACTCTAAATACTCTGGAGCTAAACTTTATTATCCTGTTAAAAACCTTGGCTCACTCCCATCCCAGGCTAGGAGACTGAGCATTGCTCATTCTCTGCCCACTTTCATCTGCTGACTTTTCATAGGTTCATAGGTTAGTACTAGGCTAACTGCCTTTGTGGGCCATTTTAAGGCTAGTCAGTTACTTCTGTAAGAATCAAACCCTGCATCTTGTGTCTGTAAGGTGAACATCTTAACCATTATGCCAACATTCTATTCCACCATTATACCAACTTCCCACTTTAGGCTGTGGAAGTGCGGGGACATAGCCCCCAACCTTCCCCACCTCTCATGGCGTGTATTCTCTGTTTGTTCTTGCATCTCCGGAGTTGTCTGTTGGTCTCTGTAGACTACCACTTGGACCTATGAGTTTTGTTCATTACAAGTCGTCAATATAGTGCTCAATCGGGATGCAGTTCTGCCAGTTGTTTTATTACTGAGACAGGACCAAGGAATGACCAGTAGAACCTGCAAGTTTCTGTCAGTAGCCCTTAACTGGGTAACCACCCTAAAACACACATATAGTATTAGGAAGTTCTACTGTGACCAGCCATGAGGTAGAACAGATTTATTTTACATTTCAAACCTACTTTTAGCCCTAGGCTTGCCAAGCCTGCTGATTAGATGCCTAAGCAAACTGGGCCTGTGGCCCTACCACCTTTGAACTCATTGGGATACAGCTTGGTTATGTGAGTCTGTCTTGTTTATACATAGATGCATGTGTCTATATACATATATTTAAACACACACACACACACTTCTACAGGTAATATGGAGTTGCTAATCCACCAGCCACATGTCTTTGTGATGTGAGAGGAAACTAGATCAGGTGGCGAGAACCCACATGACACAGGGAAGACCTACAGTCTCTGCACAGAAGGCACTCCAGGAAGGAACTGGGCCAGAGAGCCATGATTATTGTTCTTCCCTTTGTGTGTGGGTATGTATAAAGTGTGTGTATGTATATATGCGCATATATATATATATATATATATATATATATATATATATATATATATATATATATACACACACACACACACACACACACACACACACATGCACACATGCACACACGCACCAGCTAGCACTGAAGCCTATCCTAATTCCACTTATCCTTTATGTTATGTACAAAATGCGCTAAAGTGATACTTATCTAATGTACTTTTCACACAAAATGCTCTGCTGCCAGAGATGCAACCAAGGAAGCCCTTCAAAGAAACTGGGACTTGTCTACCTGCAGCCAGCACCCACAAAGTCTTGGACTTGCTGCTGATGCTGTTAGCAATGGTTCAAATTCAGAGGCTGTCTGTGAGACTGACCCCTTGGGAAACTGAGCCTTTCACTGCATCCTGTTGGACCACTTTTTATCATTTCAGTATTATTCATCTGTCCTATCTTTGTTACCCTGGACCTGTCTTGCTAGGTCTTTTTGTTTTTTAAAGTAAATGGTTCCTTAGTAATTACGTTTCTGTACTTATGCCATTTGCTATGTGAAAAAGTAAATAAATGTGTTTTATTTTTTATCTCAAGCTTCCAAACTTGGATCTTTTGCATTTTTTTTCTATTTTTGAAATGTTTGGAATTATGCGTTCTTGAACCTCACATATTCTCCAGTGGATTCCAGTATTTTTATCATGCTCTGCCCAGTACATGCTCAAACACAAACACTTTCACAGTTATTTGTATATAAAGTTCTTTTTTCCTTTCTTTACTTGGACTTATACATGAAAATATGTAGCACTGTAACTTTCATACTCTGGTCTAGCTCCATCTTGTTTGTGGAGAACGGATCACTATGTTGATACTATTACTGTTTAAAGAGGATCTGCAAACTGAGTTGGAGAAGAGAACTATTTGTATAGTCCCAGTATTGCAGTTATTTTAAATCCTTTCATCTGTCCCTTCGTGGCTTCTCACATGACCATTTGAAAATTATTGTGAAATACCTACCCTCTCAAGACATCTAATCTTGTTATTAGTATCTCCCTCAAGTAGACACTAACAAGTGTGCTTTAAAGTTTCCTTCAGAAATGTATGACTGCATAATTTAAGTAGCTGAGCTGCTTTATATCTGACACTTCATTTAGCCTTACCATAACCCTTTCTCCTTCCACCCTTCACATTTTAAATGTTGTGGAAATTTTGCAGAGAGGTGTTCTTTTTGGTTCCTTCAAGTATTTCTTATCCAGACTTCGAAGTAGACCTAACTGTACTGAATTAGTAACATCCTGCTTGCCCCCCCATTCTTTATCGTTGCTAGTTCTAGTATTGCCCTCTGGTTGTCCATCTGTATTATTCAGGCTACATACTCAGAGGCCAGCCTTCATGATGGCTAATTTATTTATAAATCTTTTATGTGGTGCTGTGTCAGACACCCTCTCACAAGTCATGTCCATAACTTTTCTTGGGTGTTCTACTTCCTTCAGTCTGTAAACAATTGTTAAATTATTCAGCCGTGACTTTTCTTGCTTTATATTCATGCTAACTTTGGTCTTGTGGCAGACTGGTCTTTAGGAACCTGACAGTTATTTTTTCAATAACTATTACCTCATCTTCCCTACTGCTGTGGTTAAAATAACGGTTCTGCAGTTTCCTAACTCCAGTTAGCTTCCTCCTTAGAGAACAAAAAGAATGCATTTACTTATTCCTTAACAGCAGCCATCTGTACAATTTGAGAAGCGGAGTCTTCATGTAATTTTGAAATTCTGCTTAAATAAACTTTGTTTTCATTGCATATCTTTGATTTGTCTGCCACTTAATATCTATACCATGTTGTCATCAAATGTTGCATTTAAATTAAAATGTCCCTTTGTATAAGAGTAAACCCTTCACAGTAGCATCTAAATTGCGTAGTTTTACCTTTCTGTAAAGGAAATGTTTGATCACTCTTGAAACCTACTCATATATTTTTTTAATTTTGAACTGTGTAGCATATTGGTGTGTTTGTTTTTTTTATTTATTTTTTTAATAACCAGGTAATCAAGAGATCTGAAGAACCTTTTTCAGCCAGAACCCTGGCCAGTGGTAACACAGCAGTGAGCTAGATATATTTACATGTTCATTGTAAAATCACAGACATTATTAACATTAGTTTACATAAATATTTCAGTCATTTGATTTGCAGTGACATTATTGTCAGTTTTTTATTAACACAAGAAGCTATGGTCTTTAGGCGAGAGGTAGATAATATAAGTCTGTTAGTGAAGATGGTAAACTTACTGTGGTGGTGGTGCTGCGGTAGCGTTGTCGCCTCACAGTAAGACGTTGTCCTGTTTGATTCTCAGCTAGAGCGTCTTCTGTGTGGAGGCATATGTGAATGGGGCGTGCCTTCGTTGAAGGTTGTGCGTCAGGGCTGGTAACCCGGTACATAAACATCCGCTACCAAACATTAGCGGACTGGAGTTCCGCTGTGGTGACCCCTAACTGGGAAAAGCCGAAAGACACAAACAAAGTGAAGATGGTAAACTTCAAGGCACCCTGACTTCTTGAGACAGTCACCAAGGCCATAGATGAGGGGAAGGTAGTTCACACAGCCTACCTTGACCTCGCCAAGGCTTTTGACACCATTCCCCACTCGGGAACATAAACCCCTATGTCACGAGACGGGTTGCCAACTGGCTTACAGACAGAACTCACACGGTAAGAATAGCAGGCTCCAGGTCTGACTCTAAACCAGTCACAAGTGGTATCCCACAAGGCTTGGTCCTGGGACCCCCACTGTTTGGCATATACTTCTCAGAAGTACAGGCAAACACAGGACTATGGCTAACCAAGTTCGCTGATGACTGCAAACTGGGAGCCATAACTGACTTTCCAGCTGACACAGACATTCTCCAAAAGGGCCTTACTGAAACATACACCTGGCGTCAAAGTCATGGTCTCAAGCTAAATGCCAAAAAATGCGTAGTCATACCGTTTGTGAAAAAATACCCATGAATTACCACGTAGGTGGCAGCCCCCTTAATACAGAAGAGGTAATAAGAGATCTGGGGACCCATGTAGATAGTAATCTCTCCTTTGACAATCATATTGCCAAAGTACTTAGGAAATCCTTCTATGCAGCCCATCTAATTACTAAAGGGTTCGCATCTAGAAATAAAGAGGTTATAGTGCCCCTCTACTCGTCTCTCATCAGACCCATCATAGAGTACAATGCCCCATTTGGGATGTACCTCACAAGACACTTCCAACAGCTGGAAAGACCACAAATGTACCTCACCAAGAGGATTACTGGTCTCAAACATATGTCCTATGTAGCCCGACTGGAAAAACTCCAGCTGTACTCAGTGGCATATCGCTTGCTCAGAGATAATCTCTGCCTGACTTACAAAGCCATGTCCAACTCAGAATTGATGGACATGCTCCACCTAAAGAAATCCAAGTCTCTGCGAGCCACTTGCTCTAGTGAGCTAAACCTCGCCACAACAATAAATAGAACATGCTGGAGGGATAGACTCCTGTCACAGACACTCCCCATGCATTGGAACAAAATTCCTAACTACATTAGGCAGAGCCCCTCACTAACACTCTTCAAGAGAAACCTTGACGAGTGGATGGGTAACAGAAAATACACCCCTGGGATCACTTAATTGGCTCTTCTTGACAGAGGCTCAGTTAATTAATCAATTGGGTGGCGAAAGCTGACACACTCTGGCTAGGTTATAAATGCCTTCGGGCAAATAGCCTAGTACCTACCTATGAACTGGTGTTATTTCTGGGTTTGCCTGTGTATATTTTTGTAACTACTCGACTGCTGCTAGTTCATTCCTAAACTTAAGTGATGAGAGAAGAAAGCTCCATAGTTTATATGGGAGTGAGTATATGGGAGTGAGTTTCAAACAGCAGGAGCTAACGTTTAGGTTCTTGATATACCACAGCCTTGTGAAAAAAAAAATGTCTGCTACTTATTGGTTCTTAACATATATGGATAATCTGCTTAATATAATTTTAATTTAATTTATTTGTAGTGCATGGAGCACAGTGATTACTCTCTGATATTTGGAAAAATTTCAGTTAAGAAGTATTATAGCACGAGACCTGACCTTAACAAATGTTAAGCATCCCCTGCCTACCTTGTTAAGGTCAGGTCTCACTCGAGACAGTAAAATCTGCCACTGCTGACCCTCAAAAGACAACATTAGAATAAAAAAAAATTGTTTCTTCCTGCTGCCCGTACTGATAAGATGTCCCTTCCTCTTATAAACATAGAAAGTAGCTAGAATAACAAGATGGGTGTTCACCTGCATTTTCTGAAGGATACAAAGTCTGAAACTCAAATGTATGTCATTATTAAGTGACTTCAATCCTCAGTGATTTGTCCAAAAAACAAAAATTATATGAGGAACAGACCAATATGAGGCAAAAATCTGGACATTCTACAGAAATCTGTACATTTGAGAGGCATGACAAGGTCAGTTTAAACATACAGGGACCTTGCTACACTGTCTTTCTGAAAGCTGGCAAAACACTTAGATCTGAAGTAGTTAACTTCATTTTCTCTGCAACCTGTGGGTATCGGATCCGACTCTGATCCGAGCCGGCAGCTTTCCAAGCTAATAGATCAGAGCTCTAAGCTCCTCCCCCTACCCATAATGCCCTGCCATCTCCTTCTAACCCTCAGATCTCGTTTGCCGCCGCTTCCATAAGCTTCTCTAGAACAAGCTCCGAACAATAGTACTGTAAATCAGTCTTTAAAAACTTCTTTTCTGTCAGATTTTTCCTTTTCTTGGTGTGTGTGAACTCCCCCTATACTTTGTAGTCTTTGTTGGGTAGTTCTCTTGAATTTTTAGTTAAGTTAGTTTTATTCCCCTCCCCCCTCTGCGTGTGTGAAGGTGTGTGCTTGTGGGCCTACTTTTCTTTATCCTTTTACAATGGCTGAAGGCCCTAAAGCCATTTTCTCAAAATGAACCGAGTGTGGCCATAAGCTGTCTCCAGCAGATGGTCACACTCGGTGTGTCCTTTGCTTGGGGGTTGACCACCTTTCTTCGGGCTGTACCATCTGTGCAGCCTTCAACCCTAGGGTTTTGAAGGATAGGAGGTCGAAGCTCATTCTGGCAGGCCTTTTGCCCCCCAGACTCTGCTTCTTCCACCTCGGTGGCGCCGGCCGCGGCTGCGGCTGCCCCACCTGTCGCTCCTGATCCCCTGGCCGGGACTCACCCTCCCACCTTGGCCTAGGAGGAAAGGGAAAGTAAAAAAAAAGAGAGAAAAGATGGAGAAAGAGAGAAGAAGAGGCACCGGAGCCATAAAAGGCGGTCCGAATCCACCTCTTCGGCACCGCCGTCTAAAAAGCTTGCCTCTCCCCTTAAGGTCTCCATGCCTTCCCCCTCTCAGCTCCGTTCTCCACGATTCTCCCCGGAGCTGGAGGAGGAGACCCGGTCGCCTTCGAGGTCATCCAGGCGGCCTTCCCGGCCGGCTTCGGTGGCCTCATCTAGATCCACCAGAAGCTTGTCAGATGCTGATATGGACCAGATGATGCGTCTATTTCTTCAGGCTCAGATGCAGATGGGAGTGCTCTTGCCCCCCCCCCCCCACTGGGGGGGAGCTCGACACCTTTTTTCACCCCCATCGCTCCTTCTCCTACCCGCTTTCGGGTTTTGGAGCTATCGGATCCGACTAGCTTCGGAGCTGGGGTAGGGTCGGCACCGACAGTGCTTCCTACTTCTGCGCCGACTGTACCCTCGAGTCTGTCGGATACATTTTCAGATCTGAGCTCTCGGGGCCGTGAGTTGAATGTTGGATCCGAGAGGGCCCGTGGACCTTCGGCTCCATCAAGGTCAGGGCACACTACCCTTTCGGATCCGGTCTGGTCACCTTCGGCGCCGATCCGCACTTCGGATCAAAGGGAAAGCAGTTCCCCCTCCGCATTCAACGTCGTGGAGAGGGTCCTCTCGAGGGATTCGAGGCCCCAGGCTCTTGCTTCGGATCCACCCGCCATTCCCACTCATACGGGCCTGTCCTCCATCATCCGGCCCCAGGGACAGCCTGCGCCTACATCCCAGATTGTTCTATAGGGGAACAGGACATCGTTGGTGAGGCCTCTTCGGACAGCCCCCCCGAGGAGGTCCCTCACAAATGGAAGTGCAAGAGGAGGCACTTGGACTCACCTGAGTCCCTCACAGAGGACACTGACTTGGAGGAAGGGGAAGGTTCCCCAAGGTCACCCCCTGAAGACATCTCCTTCAGAGACATCATGGAAAGGGTACGCATTAGAGGGGGGTGGTCTGGCCAAAAACCTTCCTTGGATGAGTCTGTGTTTCTGGAGGCGTTTGACGCAGGCCCATCTTACCTCTTGGTGTCCCCTCCTGCCAATCCCCTGGTAGACCTCATTACTACCAGGGCATGGAAGGAACCACACACTGTTGAACCAATTCCTAAGAGACCAGACAGGATCCTCAGCCCTCCCACGGACAGGACAGTTTTGAGCAAGAGTGCCCCAGTGGATGCCATGGTGGTGGCGGCTGCCACTAAAAAGGAATTAGCACAGGAGAGTTCCTCGGTGCATCCTCCAGACAAGGAGTCTTGGATGATGGACCATTTGGGAAAGCGGATGTTTACAGATAAGGTCACTGAATTATATGGCACATATGATTAGACTGCAGCGAGACCTGATTAAAGAGTACACTGCGTCACCCCCAGAGTCCATGTCGGCCGAGGACAAGCATACCTTCTCGGCTCGAATGGCCACTCTCAAGTCAATCACCAACACGTCTATGCGGCTCCTTTCCCATGCTACGGAGGGAGCGGCTAGAGCTAGCAGAGCAGGCATTATCTTAGGTAGACAAGCCTGGCTCCGTCTCTGCGACTTTGCGGAACCCTTCAAGGCATCCTTCGCGAACGCCCCCTTCCACGGTTCCACACTGTTTGGCAAAACCGTCCGTGATATGCTTCTCCAGAGCGAGAAAGATGGGAAGACGTTGTCTGCCGTCGGGATCTGCTTCTCGGCTCCTCAGAGGTCCTACTCCAGGAACCAAAGAGGACAAAAGAAGATGTGGTTCCGGAAAGCTCAACAATCCCGTTTCGCTCCGGATACCTCATCCTTCAGAGGCAGAGGAGGACAGGGTGGACGCCGGCCCAGGGGCGGAGGGGGCCCGAAAAATTTTCGGTTGAGAGAACTTTTTTCGGATCGACCCGTGCAACAGCCCTGAGAGGTTGCCCGACTGCTCCTCTCTGGAGGCAGTCGGGGGGCGCTTCTCGGAACACCTGGCGAAATGGGAGTCCATCACAGCAGATCGCTGGGTGCTCCTAATCATATCCAGAGGATATTCAATCCCCTTCCTATCTCACCCTCCCTGAACAAGAAAACTCCCCGATGTCCCACCCGATCAGAGGGAGGCAGCAGCATCAGAAATCGTAGGGCTGCTAAGAAAAAGAGCCATCCAGCGCCCCCCCCCCCCCCCGAACAATCTGGATCAGGCTTTTACTCCAGGTTCTTTCTGGTGCCAAAAAAGACGGGGGAGTTGCGACCCATCCTCGACCTGTCAACGTTGAACCTGTCAATTGCCAAGTTAAAATTCCAGATGGTCACTATTCAATCCATTCTCCCACTTCTACAGGAGAATGACTGGATGTGCTCAATAGACCTCAAGGAGGCATACTACCACATTTTGATGGACAGGCCATCCAGGAGGTTCCTCCACTTTCGGCTGGGAGCCAGCCATTATCAGTTCAGGGTCCTACTCTTTGGTCTCACCACAGCCCCCAGGGTGTTCACCAAGGTCATGGCCGTTGTAGGGGCCCACCTGAGGCTTCAGGGAATACAGGTCTTTCCGTACCTGGAGGACTGGCTCCTAACCGCCCCCACCAGGCATCAACTCTGCACAGGCAGGGACTATTTCTTACGCCTTGCCCGCCACCTAGGGATCACGATAAATCTCCAGAAATCCTCCCTTCAGCCCACTCAGGTTTTGGAATTCCTAGGGGCCAGGATAGACACTACTCAATCCAGAGTCTTTCTGACCATGGACAGGCTTTGCAATCTGAGCCTTCACATTCTAGATCTCTTACGATCCTCAGCCCCACCAGTGGAACTAGTCCTGAGTGCCCTGGGATCTATGGCAGCAGCCATCAATCTATCCCCCTTCACTCGCCTCAAGATGAGGATCCTTCAGTGGACATTACAAGTACAATGGTCCATCCTCTGTCAACCCCTGACCACACCTATTCCTCTCACCCGAATTTACAGTGAATCGCTTCTTTGGTGGTTCCACTCCAGAGACCTTCGAGAAGGCCGCCCCTTTGTCGTACCCCCTCCCCAAGTCACGGTGACCACGGATGCTTCTCTCCTCGGGTGGGGGGGGGGCATTGCATGGGCAGATCCGTACAAGGTACGTGGACTTTCACAGAGACCTCACTGCATATCAACGTCCTGGAGATGAGGGCGGTGCTTCTAGCGTTGCAAGCTCTCCATTCCCTTCTCCCTCCAAGAACTATTGCACTTCAAACAGACAACATGGCGGTAGTCTGGTACATAAACAAACAGGAGGGAACCAAATCCTATCCACTTTGCAGGGAGGCAATGAGAGTATGGGAATGGGCGATATCCACCAACCGCTTTCTCATAGCAACGCACATACCAGGTCGGTCAAACATCTTAGTGGACAGGTTGAGTTGGATGATCCTCTCACCTTACGAGTGGTCTCTGAACCCTGCTGTAGCAAAACAAATCTTTCTCCAATGGGGTCAACCTTGCTGCGATCTCTTCGCCTCGCCTTCGAACACAAAGTGCAGCGAATTCTTCGCTCTGATTCCCCCACCAGGGGAAACCCCCAGAGACGCTCTAGTTCATGCTTGGCCATCCAGTCTTCTGTATGCTTATCCTCCTCTTCCCTTGATGACAAAATTCTTGCAGAAAGCTTGTCGGTTGGGAAGCAGAATTATCCTCATAGCCCCATTCTGGCCTCACCAAACCTGGTTCCCTTACTTACGGTCTCATCAAGTACATCCTCCTTGGATTTTGGATCCCAAACCGGATCTAATCTCTCACCCTTTAGGATTGAAGACCCCCAATCTGGACTGCCTGAAGCTGTCAGCTTGGTTGATCCAGTTCCCTTGATGGCTAGGACTCCCGGTATATCATCTTCGGTTAAAGCCATCCTGGTGGCAGCCCATAAACCATCCACCAGGAAGATCTACAACAGTAAATGGAAAAGTTTCTCGATCTGGGCGGAGCACAGGAACTTGGATCCCTTTACTGCTTCGATTCCAGCAGTCCTAGACTTTCTTTCACATACCTTTGATCAAGGAGCCAGTGCTTCTACTATTAAAGTTCACTTGGCAGCTATCTCCCACTACCATCTTGGTAACAGCTTAGGGCCGCTAGCATCCACCAAAATATGCAAGGTTTTCTTGAAAGGAACTTTTTTGTTAAGACCACCCGTTAAAGATCCAGTCCCCCCATGGAATATTACCCTAGATCTTCAAGCTCTGACTGGGCCCCCCTTTGAGCCTGCGGCTTCAGTTGATTTGAAATATGTATCATGGAAAATGGCCTTTCTGATTGTCATTACTTCTGCAAGAAGAATATCAGAGTTTTATGCTCTTTGCAGTAAACCTCCTTATATCATTTTTCATAAAGACAAGGTCTCCCTCAGGACTAATCCCTCCTTTCTTCCCAAGGTGGCTTCGGAAGTCAACATCAACCAGACCATTAATCTGCCTGTTTTCTTTCCAAATTTTCAAAATAAAGGAGAATACAGACTTCATTGTCTGGATGTTCACAGACAGTTATGCTTTTACTTAAATAGAACAGCAGAGCTTCGAAAATCTCACCAACTTTTTGTTTCCTTTGCAAAATCTTGTCTGGGAAAGCCAGTTACTAAGGTAACCTTAGCTGGATGGATTTCACAGTGCATTCTCCAAGCTTACAAAAGCTCTGGTCGTCCTGAGCCTCTGAGAGTAGGAGCCCATTCTACCCGATCCATGGCCTCTTCTGCTGCCTTCTGGTCAAAGGTTTCCTTGGATGACATTTGCTCGGCAGCTACTTGGGCTTCCTCTCATACCTTTATTACACACTACAAATTGGATTTGATCTGCAGAGGACGTGCATCATTTGGCACAGCAGTGCTCCGGAATATCCTTCCATAAGGGCCTCCCAAGTTGTTGGTAGCTGGGGACTCTGTCCCACAGGTTGCAGAGCAAATGAAGTTAACTACTTCAGATAAAGAAGTTATGTACTCACCATAACGTTCCATCTGAGTAGGTAACTTCATTTGTCTGCAACCGACCCGCCCTCCATCCCCCGCACCCTTAGTTCATTATCTAAGAGTCAGGATATGGCTTCCTTTCATGGACGTCATTGAAACAGTTTGGAACCACTCCTAGGTTATGGAATTCCTTTTTGTCCTTTGGCAAACTCGATCTGAGGGTTAGAGGGAGATGGCAGGGCATTATGGGTAGGGGAGGAGCTTGGAGCTCGGATCTATTAGCTTGGAAAGCTGCTAGCTCGGATCCGAGTCAGATCCGTTACCCACAGGTTGCAGACAAATGAAGTTACCTACTCAGATGGAACATTATGGTGAGTACATAACTTTTTTTTTTTTTCTATAAACAGTAGTGCATGTAGCAGATAAAGCTCCATGCACTACAAAGAATTACGATTATGTCTCTGATCATAACCTTTAGTTATGTGTTCTTGATATAGGTGCCAAGATTCACCCTGAGAGCAAATTTCTTGGCATCCGTACCTCAAACACGTAGTAAATCAGATCATGATCTGTGACCTGATCATAATCCTTTGTGTTAACCAGGGTCGAATGCTGTTCGACATGGACCTTTTTTGAGTTTAGCCCAGCATTGTGACAGTAAGAATACATTGATATGATACTGTCACAAAAAGGAAGACATCAATCCACCTTAGAGCAGGGACTATGCAGTAACCAGTAGAAAACAGAGGTCTGTCAGTCAACACCATTTTCATATGTACAGTACCCCTTTACAAATGCACATTGTAATATGAGTTATAGTTGGTATTAGGTATAGAAATGGGTTAGAGTTCGGAGTGTAAGTAGCATGGGAAGGAGGATGTAGTAGGGGAAGAGTTATTATGAGAAAGCTGATTTGGGCAGTCCTGCGGTGGTTTGAAGTCTCAGAAACATTGGTAGAATTAGAGCAAGCTATGTACATGGATCCAGTGACACAAATATGAGCAGTGTTCGGTCTTACAGAGGGGTTTCCAGTGGGAATGAGCATGCATCAGGGTTCGGCTCTGAGCCCACTGCCGTTCATACTAGTGATGGACTACATTAGCAAATAGGTCAGAAGGGACAGAGCAACAAAGTTGCTATATGCAGACAATGTGGCCTTACAGGCAGACTCTAAGCAAGAATTTCAGCAAAGGGTAGGGGAATAAATTGCAAAACTAAAGACACATGGGATAAAACTGAGTACAGATAAGACAGCTGTAATGGCAGCAAATGGGGGAAATCAGAATAAGCTGAGAATTGAGAGAGAAGGGAAGGGAAAACAGTGGATGTTATGTGATCCTATCTCGCCTACATTCTGAACTGATGGGTTCGGAGCCGATCCCTCGGTTCCGACTCGGCACGCTTATGCTATAGAGCGAGGCCTCTAATTGGCTGAGCTATCTTTATCCCAGGATGCACCACCACTAATCCCCCAGATCTTGTTTGCCGCTAACAAGCTTAGACATGGTCTCAACATTGGCTGGGCTAAGTACTATTTATTAGGCTTTTCCTGTCACAAATTTCCTTACTTTGAACCCAAAAGCTGTTTTAACAGCTATTGTTGTTATATTAGTGTGTTTGGTGAATTTCTGTTAGTAAATTCGTGAATTTTTTAGTCAGGGAAGGTTTCCCGTTTTAGTTAGAGGGGCCTTCCCCTGTTACTTTGCTGCTTGTGTATTTTTCTTGGGTCAAGTACCCGTTTAAGTTAGAGGGTCTTGACTCTCTTTCTATCTTTCACTCTTTTTTTGTCTGTTTACTGTTAGTGTTAAAAAAAAATATATATATATATATATATATATATATATATATATATAATATTTGTTAAAGTTGTTGTATTGAACTGTCTTTAACTAAAAGTTTAGTGTTGTTTTCATATATATTGGTTCTTTGGCAAAGCAGTTATGTCGAAAGAACACAAACCCTCCGGGTTTAAGAAATGCACGAGGTGTGGTTTTAAAATGTCCATAACAGACGACCACGCCTCGTGCGTCTATTGCTTAGGTGCTAAGCACTTACAAGAGTCGTGTAGTGTGTGCCACGCGTTCTCTTCTAGAGTCCTCCAGGAGAGGAAAAACAAATTAATACTCAAGGGATTAATCAAGCCTTCCTTCGAGGAGGCTTTATCTTCCTCTCCGTCTCCTTCTAAAAAGAAGAAAGCGTCGGCTTCGACCAGTCAGTCGGAACCGACCGCTAAAAAATCTAAGCAGACTTCTCCATCGGCTCCACGGACTTCGGAGCCGAGGTCGAACGGTCTGCCTCGATGCCTCCAGCCTCGACCCCTCTGGTTTCGGAGCCGAGGTCTGGGGCATCGAGAGGCAGGTCACCCTCATCGGCTCCACTGATATTGGAGCCGATCAGGGTTACCAGCTCAGACTCTTCCCCTCGGCGAAGTCCTTATCGGCACCGAGGGAAATTCCTTGAAACCTTCCTCGAGCCGATAGTTGTTGAGTCCTTCGAGCCGGTCCCCGAGCCCTTCGGAGCCGATGGAGAAATCGGTTCGGGCCCGATCGGTATCCTCTAGGTCATCCAAGATGTCTGATTCGGACATCAACAGGGTGCTCCTTCGACTCTTCCAGTCTCCGGTGTTCCAAAAGCTAGTTTCGGCTCCAGCCCATTTGCCTTCGGAGCCGATGGTCCACTCCCCTACTGTGGTTCCTCCTCCAACAGCTTCGGCACCGTTGGAGCCGGTGCTGGTGGAACCTGTGGAGGTGTTAGGGTTGGGCCCGACCCTTGCTCCAACTCCGGCTCTTGGGTCGGAGTTCAGTACACGGACTTCTTCCTTCGGCCCTGGGGGGGAGGCTTCGGGATTGATGCTCTCGGTCCCAAGTCTCCCTCTTGGTGCGTCGGCGGCGGGAGTACCATCCACTGTCGTGGCCACGGAGGGGGGACCCTCCCAGGATTCTGGTGGTCCCGCCTTCAGGGCTATGAGAAGCGCTTTAGCCAAATCTTCCTTGGCTACCTCCACGGTTTCCCCAGCTACCTCCCTGCATACAGAGACTGGGTCGTTGGCAGTCCCCCTGTCTTTAAACAGCGGAGCCCCCGGGCCTCAGGTTACCCCCGCTGGGGTTTCTCCCCCTCCTGGAGGTCCTTCTGAAGCCTCTTTGGAAGAACCCCCCAGGAAAAGATCGTGCAAGAGGAAGCACGTTGACTCCCCTGATGAGTCTTTGACATCCGACACTGATCTCGATGATGCAGAGGGGTCCCCTAAGTCGTCCTCGGATGATGTTTCCTTTGCAGACATCCTGGAAGCCCTAAAACAGCGAGGCGGCTGGCAGTCCAAACCTCCCTCTGCTGATGAGTCGGTGTTCCTGAAGGCCTTCGGGGCTCAGCCCTCCGCCTCCTGGGTGTCTCCGCCCTTCGACGAGCTCTTGGATTTGATCTGTCGAAGGGCGTGGGAACACCCAGACTCTGTGGAACCGGTGCCTGCTCGTCCGAACAAATTTCTCTCGGCGTCCCCTGATAGAGAGTTCCTTACTAAAGGTGTGGCTGTAGATGCTTTGGTGGTGGCATCTGCTACCCAGCAAGATGTAGCAGAGGCTTCTACGTCCGTCCATCCTCCTAATAAGGAGTCTAGGAGCATGGATCGGTACGGAAAGCGCACCCTTAGTTCAGCGGCCTTTACACTGAGGTCCTTGAACTACCTGATGCACTTTACCAGATTTCAGAGGGATCTGATTAAGGAGCTATCCGATACCCTCTTGGGTAACCTGCCTGAGGAGCTGGCCCAGACGGTTGGCTCTCAGCTGGCTACAATGTCGTCCATTTCGAACTCGTCCATGAGGCTCATTTCGTATGCGGCCAAAGGGGAGAGTAGAGCAGCGGGTACAGGCATTGCTCTACGGAGACAAGCCTGGCTCTGCCTGTGTCATTTCGCGGAGGCCTTTAAGTCTTCATTTGCCGACGCCCCCTTTGATAGGTCCTCCCTGTTTGGACCCAAGGTAAAAGACACACTAACCCGCTGTGAACAGGAGGGTAAGACTCTGACTGCCGTAGGGGCACAATTTTCCACTCCCTTTCGGCCTTATCCCAAGGCTAAAAGAGGAGGGAAAATGTGGTTCCGTAGATCTCAGAAGCCTTACCCCTCTCAGCAGGAAGGTTCCCCTTCCAGAGGCAGAGGAGGGGGAATTTCATCAGGAAGATGCCGTCCCAGAGGCGGCAGAGGCCCTCGCAACACTGGAGACCGCGAGTCCTTTCGTGGCTCTTCAGCCTTTCATAGTCCCTGAGGGATTGCCCGGCTGTGCTGCTCCGGAGCCAGTCGGGGGTCGTTTCTTGAAGCACCTGAAGGCCTGGGAAGGGATCACTCAGGACCGATGGGTGCTTCGGATTATCGCCGGAGGTTACTCCATCCCATTCTCTCACCCCCTCCCTCAGTCCAAAAAAATCCCGGACCCGCCACCCAGTCAACGGGATACTGCAGCCTCAGAAGTTTCAAAGCTGCTGCAAAAAGGAGTCATCCAACCGGTCCCCGTAGACCAGATCGGATTAGGGACTTACTCAAGATTCTTTTGGTGCCAAAGACCGGGGACTTGAGGCCCATTTTGGACCTCAGCATCCTAAACCGTTCAGTCAGAAAGTCCAAGTTCCGAATGGTCACTCTACAAACCATTCTCCCATTGCTGGAGAAAAGTGTTTGGATGTGCTCCATAGATCTCAAGGACGCTTATTATCATATCATGGTACATCAAGCGTCCAGGAGACATCTGCGCTTCAGCCTAGGAGGCAGTCATTTTCAGTTCCGTGCGCTGCCCTTTGGTCTCACCATAGCCCCCAGGGTGTTCACCAAGTGCTTGGCAGTAGTGACTGCTCACCTGAGAAGTCTAGGATTCCAGGTGTTTCCGTATCTAGACGACTGGCTCCTAACTGCCACCTCCAAGCATCTACTTCTGGAGCCTACAAGCCACTATATCACTGGGCAATTCCCTTGGAATCACCTTCAATTGGCCAAAGTCTGTGTTGCGGCCATCTCAACGAATAAGATTCATAGGGGTAGAGATAAACTCAAACCAAATGCGGGTCTATCTACCTACAGACAGAATTCAAACCATACAAAATCAAGTTCGAGCCTTACTTCCCAGGTCCAAAGCCCCAGCCAGAATGGTCCTGCAGCTATTGGGATCCATGTCTGCCACGGTTCTTCTAGTCCCCTTGGCAAGGTTGCACATGAGAATCCTCCAGTGGCTTCTTTTAGCTCAGTGGTCCTTTCAGGAACTCCCTCTCAGTCACCTCATATGGATCACGGAATCTTGCAAACGGGACCTTTGCTGGTGGCTAGTGCCCTCCAATTTGGA
This sequence comes from Protopterus annectens, assembly GCF_019279795.1. NCBI lineage: Eukaryota > Metazoa > Chordata > Ceratodontiformes > Protopteridae > Protopterus > Protopterus annectens. Next base: position 1,499,832,069 of record NC_056732.1, on the reverse strand, counting down.
TCAGGGACGACCCTTTGTTCTTCCTCCTCCGGCAGCCACTTTGACCACGGACGCCTCCCAGATGGGGTGGGGGGGCATTCCCTGGGCAGGTCAGTCCAAGGCAAATGGCACCTGGAAGAGACTCTTCTTCATATCAACATCCTAGAAATGAGGGCAGTTCTCCTGTCCCTTCAAGCCCTTCACGATTATCTCCCTCAGGGCGTGATTGCTGTTCACTCAGACAACATGTCAATTGTGTGGTACCTGAACAAACAGGGAAGGACCAGATCCTATCCTCTTTGCAGAGAAGCCATGAGAGTTTGGGAATGGGCAGTCTCGACCAAACGCTTCCTAGTGGCTACTCCCATACCGGGCAAGTCCAATGTCATAGCCGACAGATTGAGCAGAACCATCCTCTCTCCTCACGAATGGTCTCTGAATATGACAGTTGCAAGTCAGATTTTCAGCGAATGGGGACTTCCGTGTTGCGACCTCTTCACGACTCCTCTGAATGCGAAGTGCAAAGAATTCTTCTCCCTAACCCCGGCTCCGGGGAAGAGCCCCATGGACGCATTAGTCCATCCTTGGCCCACCGGCTTGCTTTATGCCTTCCCTCCAGTTCCTCTCCTCCCCAGGGTGATTCAAAAGGCATCTCTCTTTGGGAGCAAAATGATCTTAATTGCTCCTTACTGGCCTCGTCAAGTGTGGTTCCCCTATCTTCGGAAACATGCTCTGGAAGGTCCATGGTTCCTGGACCAGGTTCCAGACCTACTGGTTCATCAGTCGGGACTATTCCACCAGTCCCTACACACCTTAAAATTGACGGCTTGGCTCCTCCTCTTCCGACGATAGTCAGGAGTCATACATTGGATCCAGATGTTGTGCACATATTATCTTCGGCCCATAAGTCTGCTACAAAGAAACTGTATTCTAGCAAATGGAAAAGGTTTGCTATTTGGGCTCAACTCCGGGGCCTGGACCCCATTTCTATTCCGTGGCAGAAGTACTAAAATTTCTGACCTCTCTTTTCAATCAAGGCTCTTCAGTTTCTACCATCAAAGTACAATTGGCAGCAATTTCTAATTTTCACGAATCCATAGACCCACCTTTAATGAGCAACAGATTGTGTAAGACCTTCTTGAAGGGTGCTGCTCTATTAAGACCTCCGATTTCTCATCCTGCACCTCCATGGGATCTCGATATAGTGTTACGCGCCTTGACTTCTTTCCCCTTTGAACCGGCAGCTACATGTGATCTAAAGTTTCTGTCATGGAAGACAGCTTTTCTGGTGGCGATTACTTCTGCCAGAAGAGTTTCAGAGCTTCAAGCTTTGTCAGTGAAACCCCCGTACTTGGTTTTTCATAAAGACAGAGTATCCCTCAGACCAAATCCTTCCTTTGTTCCTAAAGTTTGTTCTACTTTCTGCTTACAACAATCGTTAGAGCTTCCAGTTTTTTCCCAAAATACTCTAACAAAGCGGAGTTCATATTCCACACACTAGATGTCCACAGACAGTTACGTTTTTATTTAGACAGGACCAAACAAACAAGGAAAACAGATCAGTTGTTTGTATCCTTTGCAGATAACAAATTGGGCAACGCTGTCACAAAGGTCACTATTGCCAAATGGATCAGGGACTGTATTACTCAAGCTTATATTTATTCTAACAAAGAGCTTACCACCTCTGTCAAGGCTCATTCTACAAGGGCTATGGCTACTTCGGTAGCATTTCATTCTAAGCTTGCTATTCGTGACATTTGTGCTGCGGCTACATGGTCTTCCCTGCACACCTTCATTTTCCACTACAAATTAGATGTGGCATCTAGAGGACGAGCTTCATTTGGTTCAACAGTGCTCAGGAGTGTTTTCCAATGAGCCACCCGGGATTTAGGTGCTAGGGACGCTGTCCCATCAGTTCAGAATGTAGGCGAGATAGGATCACATAACATCTTTTAGTTATGTACTCACCATAACTTCAGATGTTTGGGATCCATCTCGCCTACATTCCTAATAACCCACCCTCCTTCCCCCTTCCTTGGAGATCAGAGGATATCAGAAGGTCAGAATCCTGTTTCATCTTGAAACATCTAACAATGTTATATAACCAAGTTGTGCATGTGTGCATGAATGCGGACAAACAAGATCTGGGGGATTAGTGGTGGTGCATCCTGGGATAAAGATAGCTCAGCCAATTAGAGGCCTCACTCTATAGCATAAGCGTGCCGAGTCGGAGCCGAGGGGTCGGCTCCGAACCCATCAGTTCAGAATGTAGGCGAGATGGATCCCAAACATCTGAAGTTATGGTGAGTACATAACTAAAAGTTAACAACTTCAGGTGTCTGGGATAGGTGGTTGAGGAGAAGGAAAATCTAAATGAGGAGGCCAAAGCTTGAATCAGATGGACTGCAGCCAACTGGCATAGAGTGTTGGCGTAGTTTATGACAGAAGAATGCCAGAGATGCTTAAAAGTAAGGTGTAAAAAACACTATTGTTGGCAACTGTGTGCTACAGAAACCTGGGCAGTAAAGGCAGAGCAGTTGAGGAAACCAAAGGTGATGGAGCTGAAGTGCCTGAGATGGGTGGTAGGATGCACACTGCTGAACACATGAAGGAATGAGGACATCAGAGTAAAAGCCAAAGTAGTTCCAGTTGCAAAGAAGGTCAAAAAGAACAGATTATGTTGGTTTGGGCATGTGCAGGAAAGTAGAAGACTCTCTGGTGAAGAAGATTTGGGGCAGACAGAAAGAAGGCAAGAGGAGACGAGGGCATCCAGCAAAGAGGTGGATGGATTGTGCAAGAGAAGACTTATGACAGTCAAGCATAGCATGACTGTCGAAGAAGTTAGGAGAGTGGCATTGAATAGGGAGAGATGGTGTCAAATGATATGACAGTCTGACTCCACGGAGAAAATGAGAAAAAGGGGGTCGATGATGATGATTAGGAGTAAGATGCGAGTGCAGAAAGAAATGTGCTGCTTTTGGACAGTAATGTTTAAGTCCCTGCCAGCAGCTTACTACCTCTTTAAGGATGTCTTCTCTTTTCTGATCTTGCAAACTGCATAGGAAATAATGTTGTGTCACAATGCTATCCCTCTTCACTACTTCAGGAATTTTCCATACAGTGTAGACTTGATGCAAATGAGTGTTATTTAATTGTTTGAAATGGTGCACTCTGCATAGACAAGTGATTGTAGTAAACTCACTGTAAACCTGTCACTGATTTCATGTCTTTTTGAGCAAAGTACCAACAGATAGAATAATGAGTGGAATTATTAAAATATTTATTTTAATAATTACAAAAACTAAAAATGCAAATTTTAACATTTAGAAACCATTCCATGGGCTCTTAGGGCAATAATCAGTTAAAACTATATAATGATGTCATTGAGTGAATTACATTTAAATGTCTAGATTCATTACAAGGTTGTCATATGAGATATTTTTCTCACACACACAGGAAAAAAAATCCTAGTCTTCAAAGCAAGTGTCCAAATGCTTAACTCCTTTGCTCTTTCATCTGCTGGCTTCCGTTCATATCCCATGTTGTTTGACTTTTCAAAGATTAAACATTGCATTTGGGATAGATCATCTCACTGGTTTCATGCATTGTCATCTTTCTTAGTCATTTTATTCACTAGTTGGGTATTTAGCTATTTATTCATAAAAGTTACTAACAATTATCTGTGCATTTTTATGCAATAGTATACTGTTTTCTTAAGATACTTCTCAAATCAGAAATGTTATAGGAGGTTGAGAGGCTTGTCGACCGCATGGTTACAGGTTTGCTTGAATGAGATAGTGTAGTGGTATCTGTATATATATTGCCATTATTGTTATATTTCATTTAGATTTGTGGGACTTCTGAACATTTCAAAGAAGCATTGAATACAATATATTTAAACTACTGTTGCTTTGGTAGCCATGTTTTTTTTTACCATATTGTGCTTTCCTTCATTATATGCCCTCATCTAGTCATAGTTCTGTAATTGTGATTCCACATTTGCTTCCAGGTGTGTGTTTTGTAGATTAAGCTACAGAAATGTATCCTTCTACTCTATGAATTTTGAAAAAACTGTTTGAAAGTCTTAAAAGTGTGCCTTATGCGAGACTCTGGTTCCTTTTCCTTTGAGGAGGAGGAAGGTGTGATTGTCTTGTGACATACATGGTGAAAACACCTTGGCTTCTAATTCAACACCAGAGGGTTTGCCATTTGGGGATATCATCTCCCACATGAGTAAATATTTCCAATGGCAAACTTATGAGGCCTCAGACTCTTAGAAGAGGTTTATGCTTCTTCTGGAGCTGCCCCTCCCCCTCAAACCTTTGGCTATCCCTTGTGGTACAGGAAGTCCATTTGGATATCTCTGATGCAGATCCAGACTCCCATTGCCTTATTCTCATGAGAGCTGACCGATCCTCACAATATCCTCCACAAAAATGCATTTGCAGGCCCCAATTCAGTGTGTCTCTGCAATCTGCAAAGGGAGCCAGGCTTAACCTTTTAGGTTTAACAATTTTCCTAATGACAAGGTAGTTAGGTTACTGGATAGATTTGGAAAAAAATGTGCATGCCTCAGCAATCCTGGCATTCAGGCCATTTAACAAAACATCAGAAACCTGTCCTCAGTCCACTGTTAAAGAGGGATGTGGGGAATACAGAATGAGATCCAGAAAGCCTCCATGCTCCATCAAATACAAGCATCTTTATAATGGAAGCAGCATCCAGGATTACTGCTAATGAGTTATTAATTAGAAGCCATTCTTGGCTGAGCACTTAAACCTTTCTGAGGGCATGAATGCACCTTTCAGTAAAGGACTGTTCTTTGGACCCCAGGCATACAGTGTATTCATAAAGGTGGAAGGCAGAGGTAAGACTATGGATTTGTAGCATATGTTCCACCCTTCTATTCCCAAATATTACAGGAATTATCCTTTCAAACAAGGATCTTACTACCAAAGATGAGTTAAAAGTAAGCAGCCTAAATGGAGAAAGGCAGTACAAAAGAAGAGGTGGCAGCATTAACATAGGGAGATGGCATGGTTCCTTGAGGTCCAGTCCTCACCATGGCCCTTAACCTCCAGCACCCAGCTACCCTCTATCCATTTATCAAGACAGGGAGTTATTTGGCCTCCTCCTACAAGTAGTGATTAAGAATTACCTCTGCCACATGAGTCCTCCAAATCATCACAGAGGGTACAAGATCCAGCATATAGGTGAAGTTAACTGATAGTGCCAAAAGAGAATAGGTCTTTTATCAAAAGAAATACCATGCCTTAGCACAGCAGAGGCTGTAACCTATGATTAGGAGAACAGATGGTTTTACTGAAGGTTGTTTCTAGTCCCAGGAAAGGATAGGCTAAGAACACCCATTTTTAGATCTTTCAGGACTAAGAAAAGTCGTAAACATGCCAGAATACAAGATATTGAGTCTACATGCCTTAGTTCTTTCCTAAGCCCTCAAGCATTCTTTGCTACTTGGTCCTCAGGTACCCCTACCTCGATTTTCCATTCACAGAGGTCATAGGCAGTGGCAGTAGCTTAAGTATGTAGTGGGTGACACACCGTTATCAGCCTACATCCTTGCTCTTTGATTTAGCTGTTCTGCAGAGAATTTATGCAAAATGTCTAGCCCCAGCGGCAGCTCACTGCAGTAATCCTCCCGTGGGGGCATATTGTCCACAAGAAAAGATCGATAACTGACTGCCTTCTTCCAGCCCATGGCAAGGGAAACCCAGACTAATGGTCACAGTCTTTACCATCCTAGGGCACGTGACACATACTGTACTGATAGTGCCCTTAGCCAAATTACACACAAGAAACGCATTTGAGACCAGCAGATGCAATCCTTGGCATTTACCATCCCTGTTTTACTTTGTTTCAGGACAGAATTCATGATGTGGCCACAAGAGCTGAAAAGAAACAAGGGAATGCCTTACAGGCTGCCGGATCCCTATCAGACTGTTACCAGGGATGGTTCAGATGTAGTCTGGGAAGCCCACACATTGGACCTCAAAATGCAGGACACTTGGAGTCTCAGGGAGCAAGAGACTACAAGTAAATGATGGCAGTTCTCACTTTCCTGAAGACTTTCAAAGATACCTCGATGCCCAGGAGTCTGGCCATCATCACAGGCAATGCAACAGGGGAAGACACATTCCTGAAAGACACCTGTATACCATTTCAGGAGAATGTAATGGCAGATCAGTTAAAGAGGACCTCCGTGAATCCCACGTGAGTGATTACTGCACAGAAAGATGTTCATAGACCTCTTTGCTTCTACCAACAGACATTTGAAAATGGTTCGCTTCAGAGAACCACGTAAACTGGCTCTACTAGTGTATGCCTTCTCCCTGAATTAGTCAGGTCTGTTTGTGTTTCTGGTTTTGTTCCCTCAGGTACCCTTTCTCACCAGTGTAGTAAAGATAATCAGGTAGGAGAGGCCAGAACTGATTCTCAAAGCCCCTTTATGATTAATGCAGTACTGGTATTATTTCTCTCTCTCTCCTCATTCAAATGGCAAGAAATAAATGGTTCCTGCTGCCTCATCTTGTGACCCACCTGACACAGTACAGAGTTTCCCTAATACATTTCAGTCTTACCTAATTGAACCTTGTACCTTGGAGGATATGACATTATTAACCTATGTGTACCTTTTATTGTAAAGCTGTGCTGAAAATTATGACTAAAAATAAGAAGCCAAATACAAGGAAATCATACTAGAAAAATGGATGAAAACTTGTCTCTGGTGCCAAAGAGAGAAACTGCATCCTACACTTATTGAGATGCCTGTGGTTCTCAAGTAGTTTTAAATACAAACAACAGGACCAGCACGAAGGTAAACCATTGGAATACAAGATGCAAAGCATCAAAGCATAGAATTCCAAATAACAGACATGTTGAGCCAAAGTAGTCAAGAATTCCAAATAAGTGATGTATAAAATATGCAGTTTATTATCAATTTCACAAAGCTTTCAGGTAGAACACTATACACAGAGTAGTGTGTATACGTCAAATTTACAACAATGGACTATGGAGTAACGTGTCCTTTATTTGGAATTCTGTGCTTTGGTTCTCAAATACTTTTCTCAGCTTTTGAGACGGGCCCAGTTTATACATCAGTGAAGGTACACTTGTGTGCTGTTTCTGCCAGCCTACCGTTTGATCCCCTTCATTGACATCCACACCACCAGTGAGACAATATCTAAAGGGCATCCTCCACCTCACGCCTCACAGGCACAGTTTGGCCTCAGTCTGTAACATGAATGATGTGCTAAAAACACCTGGAGGAGTCACTAATGAGTTACCTTATTTTAGCCTAGTGATGCCTCCAGGTGCATCTGTAGCTACATGTTACTGATGCCCTTAGGTGTCTAATATGGACTGTTCATCTTTGCATTCATAATTCCAAAACTGTGGTATATACAAACCATTGAACAATTTCAACTTAAAGCTTACATAACGGGCAACATGACTGCAAGTGCTGCCAAAAGTTTAACTATGGTGCGGTGCAGGTTTTTTTTTTTTTTTGCGTTCTCATGTGGAAATGGCATTCCTTCTTATGAGAGAAGGATGAAGCTCCAAAGTTTAGAACTGGCTGTAGTACATGAGGACATTAGGACCTGGTGCTTCTCCTTACAAGAAAAAAGGAGCACCAGAATTAGAGAATGGACATTTTTTGCCCTCACTTAGAGTGTGAGGGCATTAGGACCTGATATTGTTTGAGTGGAGTGCCAGAATGGACGTTTTTGTGTTTGCTCCTCAACCTAGTGTTGAGGGGTGCCAGAAATGGGAGCAAGCATCAAAAAAGCCATCTAGGGCTCTGGTGCTGCTAAAAAGATATTAATTGCTGTTTATATTGTCACAATTTTCATATTTTACTAAATATCTGAACAAGTAACATAGATCTCACACAAAAGGTCACAGATGGACAATCAAAATACTGTTGACGGTATGTCTGTAGCTTGAGTGGTTACTGAGATAATGTAAGTTTACAAAATATTACAAAATTAATATTTACTATTTTTATTATGACTAATCAAATCCAGTTTAAGACATAGAATCTAATTAATACTACACTGTAAAGATTTGTTGTTGTTGAACAGTTTGCTATTTACATTTCTTTAATTCTTCATTTCAGCCAGTAGATGCTAGACTGGTGCATATATGGAATTTCCATAAAGGGATTGAGTTGGAAATTTTGATATCCAAAGAAATGAGTTACCAAGAAGTGAATCCAGCATTGGAGGTATCTGTATTTTAACAAGCCAATGACTGGTATTGTCTGTAATGTGAAATGGGGGAGCTAGTTGTATATGTGAATAATTTGGAAGTGGGTAATAGATATTTTGATAAAATGGAAGGCCTGTGTTTTCAGTGTGAGTGAAATATGAAAACCTACACATCTCATCTCATCATCAAATTCTACTGAGCACTGCGAGCAACTGGGAAGCCCCCCCCCCCCCCCACCAGTCTCTTAAACTTGAACTATCTCCTGTTTCCTACCTTTCCTATTTAGTAAAAAAATGCACTTTATGCATCTGCTTTACTGTATTTGTCCTTATACCTACTTTAAAAACGTGCAGAAAAAAAGCTAAATAAAGTGCTCAGTTGCATTTAATCTGCTGCATTTTTTACTGCTTGTTAGTAGCCTGATTACATTGTAACTGTTATTCTAAACTTCTTAGTTCTGATTTAAACACTTGGGCTCTAAACAAGTTGTCTTACATTAGGAAGGTTTGTGGTCTACACTCTTGTGGCAGGAGAGGTAGCTTACACCTTTCTGTGCTGGGAATTTCTGGTGAAGGCATATTGTGCCTGTTGTTTTAAGTGTCTTTCTTCTGGTTTAAGTACTTGGTCTCCAGACTAGTTATTTTACTTTAGGAAGGTTTGTGGTCTACACTCTTGTGGCAGGAGAGGATAGCCTATGCCCTTCTGAGGTGGAATTGCTGGTGTAAGTCTTATTGTGCCTTTATTTGATTGGCTAGAGGGCTAGTTTGTTTAAAATTTTAATCACTATGCCTGATGCATTTGGCATATTTGACAACCATGCTACTTGAGAAGAAGAGTGTTGCTGGTTTCTGCTAAATTCTACAAAAGCTAAGACTTACATTATCATATCCACTGTTTTGATACTTGCTTCTTGCTGCATTAATTGAGTGTCTCTGTGTTGAATATCTGCATTTTTTTTTACCTTTTTTACAGCCTTTACTTAGCCCTGCCTTGGTTCCACATTAGTGAGAGTAGAGGGGATGCCCGTGACTGTGTTAAGGAAAGAAGAGTGTGCTGTTTTTGATTGGCCACAGAGCCTTGTTTGTGTTTTTTTTTTATTGGAACCTCCACTGCTATTTAAGCGTCAGTTGTACAATGCTTGTCTCATAACCTATGATGTTTGGCAACCACACTACTTGAGAAGAAGAGTGTTGCCAGTTTCTTCTAAACTCTACAAAAGCTAAGACTTGCGTTACCATACCCTCTGTTTCAGCACTTGTTTTCTGCATTGTTTTTGTCACAGCTGCATTAATTGAGCCTTTCTTTGTTGAATATCTGCACTTTTGCCCCCTTTTTGTACCTCCTTTATTTAGAACTGCCTTGGTTCCACTTTAATGAGCGTACAGGGGACCCGAGTCATTTTCTGGCCCTGGATTGTGTAAAGAAAAGTGTGTGCTGTTTTTGATTGGCCACAGGGCATTTTTTCTGTGTGTTTTTTTTTTTAATTCGAATCTCTTCTGCTATTTAAGCGTTGCAGTTGTACAGTGCTTGTCTCATAACCTACTAGCTAGCTAAGATTTACATTACCGTATCCACTGTTTCAGTACTTGTTTTTCACATTGTTTTTGTCACAGCTGCATTAATTGACTGTTTCTGTGTTGAATATCTGAACTTTTTGACCTTTTTTGCATTCCTTAGAACTGCTGTTCTCCATGCAGCGTTGCCTAGCAGTAATCTGTATAGACGTCGATATCTTGCAGCATAATTCCCCTTGTAATCTATGTAGATGCCGATCTCTCACAGTGTAAATACCCTTACTGTCTATACATATTTTTTTTAACTATAGAACATCTAGTTTGAGCATAGCTGAGCGTTGCTCATCAAGTTCCTTGTATTATTGACTTGTTCAGTATTTAAATTTCCCTCATTCCTCCCTAGTAGATCAGTACCCTTAGATATGCACTTCCCAGCACTCTCTGTGACCAGTCGGCTTTTGATGGTATTTTGAGTCATTGTAGCAATTGCCCCATGTATACTGACATTTATTCTTAATAAAACAGATAAATATGTGAGAGTTGCAAATGCACTTTAATGTTGAAGGCAAACCTCTCTCATACAACCAAAACTAATCCTATAGAGCTTGTCAGTGACACCTGCGACATGCCTACTGCACAAGATAAAGACTCTATACATAAAACTACTTATGCTGAGGCAGTTACAGTAACCTTCCTAAAACACTAAGACCTCCTGCACAGCATATTCAAGAAAAGGGTCCTCAGCCATCATATAAACACGCCATTAAATCACAACCCACAACTCCACATAGTAACACTGTATCTAGTGCCTGTACTGCTAAGCCCTTAAGACAAACCAGCACACAGCCAAATGTCCTGGTAATTGTTGGTTCTGTAGTGAGGCGCACTAATGCCTGCCTCATCAGACTGGGTAAGGAGACAGTCACAGTTAGCTGCCTTTCAAGAGCTAGGATCCCTGAAGTCACACAGGTACTAAGGTCATTGAACCATAGGCACTAGTATTACTCTGCCATAGTCCATGTGGGTGATAATGACCTGAGATTTACCTCCCTTGACTATATGAAGGAAGGCATGATCAAGCTCGCTTGAGCCTAGCACTGAGCAACATACTACCTTCTCCAAGGATGACATCACGTTACCAACAGAAAATTATTGATTTTGACAACTGACTTAGCATATGGTGTCATTCCAAGGGGGTACGATATTTGATGTCTGGGAGGACATGGCTTTGCCAAGGATGGTCTGCACTTATCTCATATAGGCTTTCAGATATTGGCAAAGACTTTTTCCATCCCATAGTGCCTTTTTTATACAAAGCCAAACTGATAAACTTTCTGACTTAACTGAACCTACAAAGGAATATCTGAAGGTGGGTATTGCTCAGTGCTAGAAGTCTTAACAAAAAACTCCATTCCCTGCAAGCCTTCCTCTCCCTGGAGAGTGTAGACATCTTGTAGTAATGGAGACATGGTTTAAAGTCATGGTGAGTACCCCAGTAGTGCAAGGTTATAATGCTTTTTACACCTTTAGACCAGCTACTGCACAGGAGGGAACTATTGGCGTAGGAGTCTTTCTATATTAAAAACAATCTCACACCCAGACTAGTTAAAGTGTATGACTCACTGGAACTCCCCTCTGCAACTCGCCATAAGTAGGGTCTCCTTCCATTTGCCTGCAACCTGTAGGCCCCTCTCCACATCCCAGGAAACCCATACTACCTATCTTAATGTACTAGAGTCCCTCACAGTTCAACCCAATACAATCTTCATGGGGATCTCAACTACCCCTCTATAGATTTGGAATCCTACATCACTTCTAATGCAAAAGTCCAGCGATTCCTAAAGTTTTGTTAATACCAACATTCTGGAACAGTTATTCCATTCTGCTAATGGGTATAAACATCCTTGACCTTGTACTTACACTTTTAGATGTAAGTGATGTTCCTCACCCAATCTCTATAAGCACTTACATGAGTGCATGGATCGTGCTATCCCAAACAGAACCAAGACGCTATCCTCCAAAAAAAGGAAGACAATCTGGTGGTCCCCTGCCATAAACAAACTGTGCAACAGAAGGAAGAAATTGTTGCAAAAGAGAGTAAAATCCCATGAGTGGAGGAGCTCCCTGGTCAGCCTCAGTAAGAAGCTGAGATCTCTTATAAGATCCTCCAAAGCTAGCTACGAAAACAAAACCGCCACTGATTCTAAGGACAACCACAAAGCATTCTATAGCTATGTCAAGAATCTCAATGGCAACACCCAGATCTCCTCTGAGTTGCAGCACAATGGCACAAAAATTACAGAACCAACTGATATTGCCAACATCCTGTCAGATAGGTTCAGTGCCAACTTTACCCCCACCCCCACCCCCTAAAGGGCCCAAATCTGTACTGGAAGAATGCAGAGTCCCTGTAATCACAACTATGTAGGTAAAAGCTGTACTCTCTAAAGCCAAAAACACAGCATCCATGGGAACGGACAACATCCCAGGCTGCATTTTACATGAACTGGCTCCCCACCTAAGCACCATATTCAATCATAGCCTCACATCAGGCTTTGTACCCACTGAATGGCATACAGCAACAGTTATCCCACTCCACAAAGGGGGTGTCACCACTGATCCCAGGAACTGTCGCCCTATTAGCCTGACGAGCCTGGTCTGCAAGGCCATGGAACTCATAAACAAAGACATTGGTAACCTCCAAACTCTGGATCCCACCCAGTTCGAGTTTGTGAAAGGCAGATCATGCCTGCTGAACCTGATTGACTTCTTTGAGGCAGTCACTAAAGCCCTAGATGAGGGTAAGGTGATTCAGACAGCCTATCTTGACCTCGCCAAGGCTTTTGACTCCATCCCCCATTCTGGAATTATAGCTAAACTCACTAAACTGTGTATAAATCCCTACATCGCAAGATGGGTTGCCAACTGGCTCACTGACAGAACCCACACTGTAAAAAGTTGCACACTCCAAATCTGACCTCAAACCAGTGACAAGTGGTGTACCACAGGGTTCCGTCCTGGACCTCTCCTGTTTGGTATCTACTTCTCTGAAGTACAGGCTAACACAGAAGGCCTCTGGCTAACGAAGTTCGTAGATGACTGCAAACTAGGAGCCATAGTCGAGTCCCCAAATGATGTGGAAATCCTACAGAAGGGCCTCGCTGAGACAGATGCCTGGTGTCAGAGCCATGGCTTCAAGCTGAATGCCAAAAAGTGCATTGTCATCCCCTTTGGTAAAAAACTCTGTACCCATGAACTGCTACGTAGGCAGCAGTCTACTTATCACCAAATGTATGATAAGAGACCTTGGGATCCAGGTAGACACTAGTCTGTCCTTTGATAGTCACATCGCCACAGTAGTCAGGAAGTCCTTCTACATGGCACACCTTATCATAAAAGGGTTAAAATCCAGGAAAAAATAGGTCATTGTTCCCCTCTACTCGACACTCATTAGACCCATTATAAAGTACAACGCCCCTTTTATAATGTACCTCACAAGACATCTGCAGCAGCTGGAAAGGCCACAGAAGTACCCCACAAAGAGGATTACTGGCTTCAAACAGATGCCCTACACTGACCGTCTCAAAAAAACTCCAGCTTTACTCCGTAGCATATCGCCTACTCCGAGGTGATCTCTGCCTAACATATAAAGCTATGTCAAACCCAGAGCTGTTGGGCATGCTACACCTAAAGAAATCCCAATCCCTCCGAGCTACACGCTGTAGGGACCTAAACCTTGTCACCACAATAAACAGGACATGCTGGAGGGATAGATTCCTGTCCCAGAGACTTCCCATACTCTGGAACAGGCTACCCATTTATGTCAAGCAAAGTTCTTCATTAGCACTCTTCAAGAAAAATCTTGATGGGTGGATGGGAAATAGGAAATACACCCCGGGGATCCACTTCTGTGTCTCTGCTCGACAGTGGCACAGGAAAATAACTTTCTTGGGTGGCATAAGCCAGGGACCCTTGGTGGCTAGGGTTACGTAGGCCCTTGGGCCGATAGCCTAGTACCTACCTATGTACCTATGAACCAATGTAATGTCCTTACTTGTCTGATCTGACTATAAGGCAGTATTGCTTGAAATAAAAATTAAATCCAGGGACCCAGTGAAACCAAAAACCTTTAGGAACTATTCCAAGGCTAACCTCTGTCTACTAAGCAACACCTTGGCTAAATTCCAAGCACCCCCCAAACCCAGTAAACACCATAGCATATGCTGAGCTAGTTGTAAAATCCCTGTACAACCATATTGATAGCTGTATAGAGAGTGAACTGTGCCCACTCATTTTAAAAATAAGACAAACTCAAAAGACAAGCCACAGTTCTATAATAAAATAAAAATAATCTTGGTTAATTGTAGGAGTAACAAAATTCAACATGCTAAAGGTCCCCTGACCAATCTAAACAGGCAGCTATGAGGGTTAAATCATACTTCAAAGGCAAAATTTTAAGGAAAAAAATAGCTCTTCAGGCAAAGGATAACCACAAAACTTTCTACAGCTATGTCCATAACCTCAAGGGAAGTATGCAATAATGAGCAGAACTTATTGTAAATGGCATTACCCACACTGACCCAGTGGCCACTGCCAACCTTTTGGCTGACAGGTTCATTTCAAATACACCCCCACCTGATAGTCAAAAAGAAATACCACATACCACAATCCCCCCAACCATTATGAGGGAACAAGTCATCAATACACTTTCCAGTGATGCAGCAGTTGCTTCTTCTAGGGCTGCTGTTTTTGGGTCAGTAATGTGGAGATATTCTTGGCTTCAGCTACAACCTTTGCCTGATGATATTAAAGCTAAGTTGATGGATACCCCCCCCCCCCAACAAACACTTATTTGGCAAAGCTGCTGCTGAGTTAAGTCCCTTCAGGATAAGGGCAAGGCTTTACAAGAACTTAAATGTGTGTGTGTTTGTCCTGTGCCTAATTTTCAGAGAAATTACCCCAATAAGCCAACCTTTGTTCACAGGCAATCTTGTTGCCCTTCTAAGGGTAAAAAGGGTGGCAAGCAGGCTCCTCCTGTGAAGGTTACTCAGACATCTGCGCCTCAGAAGTCTCCTTTTCCTGATAAACCAGGTGCTGTCTGACTATCATATTCTTCTCAGCTTCTTTCCTCTTTCTCTTTACCTTTCTCTCTACCTGTTTGGCTAAAGATTACTTAGGATTCCTGGGTTCTATCCATTATCCACTAGGGGAACTTCATGGTCTAGAAATCTCTTTCCTCTTTTTATGAGAATTCCTCAACCCCCTCAGGAGCAGCTGTCCTTCTTTCCAGGGGTGCTTTAAGAGCTTTTAAATCAAGGTACTATTCAAGAGGTGCCTTTGTCCCAAAGGGGGAGGGGTTTTACTCCAAAATATGTTTCTAGTGCCCAAACAAGAGGGTACCTGTAGACCATTTCTAGACTTCTCTCAACTAAACACTTTTCTGAAGGTGCCCTCTTTTCGAATGTTGTCCCTTCAGACTTTGTTCCCTCTTTTGCTTCCTCAGGCTTATATGGTGTCTCTGGATCTCAAGGATGCTTATCTCCATATCCCTATTCATCCCCTTTTCAGGAAGTTTTTACATTTCTATGTTGCTTCCTGGCATTTTCAGTTCTCTGCTTTGTCCTTTGGCATTTTTGCTGCCCCAAGGGTATTCATCAAATGCATTGCTCCTGTGATTGCTTTTTGAAGGCTTCAGGGGATCCAAGTCTTTCCTTACTTGGATGACCTCCTGTTTCAGGAATTTGCTCCAGAGATCTTGTTGCAAAATCTTCATTTTACCATTTCTGTTCTGAAAAGCCTGGGGTTCACATTAAACTTCAAAAAGTTTTTTCTGATTCCTTCTCAGGACCACGTTTTTCTGGGGTGCAGGACTCAGACTGTGCCTATGCTGGCATCCCTGCTTTCCCCTAAGGCCTTAACAGTCATTTCCTTTTTTCAAACTCTTCTTCTGGCCTCTATTACAACCATGGAATTTCTGAGAGCTCTGTGGTTCATAGCCACCACCATTCCTATGCTCCCTCTGGCCAAATTCCACATGAGAAAGTTTCAGTGGTTTCTGAAGTCACTTTTTCTTCAACATTTGCACCCCCTTGAATTTGTAGTTCCTCTTCTGCTGTGTCTCAAGAAGGAACTTCAGTGGTGGATTCAGCTGTTGTCTCTAAATCCAGGACTCGATTTTCATCCCCCTCTTCGCTCTCAGGAGCTGTTCACAGATGCTTCACACGTAGGATGAGGAGTAGCATTTGGCGTCCTAAACGTGCATGGTGTTTGGTTGCCTCTTCAACAAAAAGAACATATCAGTGTCAGAGATGAGAGCATTTCTGCTGACTCTTCAGGCTTTTCATCATCTCTTCTCCCCGGAACCTCTCAAGATATTTACATATAATACCACAGTGATGCGGTATGCAAACAAAAGGGGGGGGGCAAGATCTTATCTTCTTTGCCTGTTGGCATTCCTGGTGTGGGAACTTGCTATCCAGTATCAAGTGACTCTTCAGGTAGTTAACTTTCTTTCAGGTCAAATTTTGTGGAAGACACTCTGAGCAGGTCCTTAACTCAGTCCTCAGAATGGATGCTTCACAGGGATGTGATTCTAGACATTGTCCACCAGTGGGGTACTCCTCAAATAGATCTTTTTGCCTCCCCTCTGAACAGACAACTTCCTCTTTTTTGTGCCAGACTCTCAGGTCCTCTGGTTTGGAAGTTGGACACACTATCATTTCCGTTGAAGGGGATGATTATTTATGCTTTCCCTCCTCTTCCCCTCATTCCAAAAGTCCTGTTCAGAATTCAGCAGGATGTTCCCAAAATCTTGTTGGTGACCCACGGTTGGCCGAGACAGCATTTAGCCAAGGGCAGTCATCACAATTTATCTCCAGGGTGAACCTACTCACACAAGACCAGGGGTCTCTCATCCATCCCCGGGTCTACCTTAGAACAATGAAATGCCACTTACCCGAAACCCATATCACAGAGACGAAAACACCGACGTCCCAGAACACTGACCAATCACTCCAGGTAAGTAACCGCTCGGCCATCCGACACAAACACGTAAATGGAAAAAAACTAAACCCACCCATGACCTGTGTGGGGGATGGGCCCCACACCCCCCCTAACTAAATATACCAACTCCAAGATCACACTACCATGGGGGTAAGGGGCAAAGTTCAACAGGATGGCCAAGTGGTTGCTTACCTGGAGTGGTTAGTCAGTGTTCCAGGACGTTGGTGTGTTGGTGCTGTCAGTGTTTTCATCTCTGTAATATGGTTTCGGGTAAGTGGCATTTCATTGTTCTAAAGTAGAACCCCCATCCCCACTTGTCCACTCTTTAACTGACACTGTGGGTGATAGGATTTTGATTTTACATAGACACCTCTTTTCTGAGGACTTGCTTGGGGTCCTGCAGGAGGCCAGGAAACGCAATACTAGGAAATCCTACTTATCCAAATGGAAGAGGTTTTCGATTTGGTGTCTGTCTTGTAACCTGGATCCACTTTTGGTGGATGTTTCGGGAGTTCTTTCTTATCTGTGTGAATTGCTCAATGATGGTTTGGCTTATTCTTCTGTTAAGGCCCACTTATCACCTACCTCTGCTTGTCTGCCTCTATATCTTCCTTTAGCTTCTAGATTTGAAGCTAAACAATTTATTAAAGGCCTCCTTCATATTAGGCCCCCCAGGATGCCTGTTCCTCCTCCCTGGGATCTTAATTTTGTTTTGGAAAAATTGACTCGGGCTCCTTTTGAGCCTGCAGCTTCAGCTTCTTTGCAACATTGCTCTTCAAAGACTGTGCTTTTGTTAGCCCTTACTTCTACCAGACGGCTTTCTGAGCTAAAACCCCCTATGGCTTATCCTTCTTTTTTGGTGTTTTATAAGGACAGGGTGTCATTGCATTCTAATCCTTCTTTTGTGCCCAAGGTGGTGAGTGCGTTGACCCTTAATCATTCTATTTATTTGCCCACTTTTTTCCTTCTCTGCAATCTGCCAGTGAGAAGGTGCTGTGCACGTTGAATGTGCATAGACAACTCAGGTTTTATTTGGGTAAGACTAAGACTATCAGAAAATCTGATCAGCTCTTTGTTTCCTTTCATGCTAGGTCTTTAGTATTAGCGGTGTACAAGCAGACTATTTCTCCTTGGGTCTCTAAAGCTATTTCTTTTTGTTATTCCTTTCATGGTAAGAGCTTTATTTATTGTGCTAAGGCTCATTCTACTAGACAAGTGGCTTCTTCTGGTGTTTTTTCTTTTGCATGGGTTTAGATAGTAACGCTATTCTTAAGGCAGCTACCTGGATTTTTGTGCATACATTTACTAAGCACTACAAGTTGGATGGAATTTCCAGAGCTAGAGCTGGTTTTGCTAGGGTCATCTGTCATGGTTTCCTAGAGGGCTCTGCTGGTCCTTCCTCCTCCCTCTCTTCTTTCTGAGCTTTGGCAGTCTCCCTAGTGTAATAAAAACTGCAACAGTGAAATGGAGGGATGTAGTACAGTTCTGTAAAATCTTACCATAGTAGTAGATATCCTTCTCTTCACTGTTGCAGCATTCACTCCCTCCCTCCACATCCTCAGCATTCACTCCCTCCATCCACATCCTGGTCCATTTCTCTTCTGGATGCACTGATTACCTTTCTATTCCTTGGACTGGCATTCCTACTGGGGCACTCAGTTCTGAGGATTGTATGGCCTGACGTAACCTTTAGACCCTGTGCTATGCAAGGAGCATTTGTGTGATGTATGGCATACCTTAAAAGTAACCTAAACGCTCTGGTATACTGGCAGAAGAACATCTACCATTCTGGTAAGATTTTACACAACTGTACATTCCTAAGATAAAGATTGGCCATTTAACCCCATTCCTTCTCGAAAAATAAAGTTACAGAAGGGATGTAGTTTTACCCCACAGTCCTTCCTCTCGAATGATTGTGTCCTTGGTGGATATTTTAAAGCATGTGCCACCAGAGTTGCTTGGGAGAACCCAAAGAAAACTGATTCCTGACATTGTGGGGAGTTTTCATTTTGGGCAGGCTCAGAATCCAGACAACACTGTCTTTGCAGCAGCTGTAAAAAAAAGATTCCAACCTCTCTGACTCCAGCTATCCATCCACCAGACAGGAGCCCAGAGTGATAGACAAATTTGGAAAGTCCGTATCTACATCTGCCACTTTCTCCTTGCAAAGTCCGTATCTACATCTGCCACTTTCTCCTTGCAAGCACTGCTCACTTTACACCTATTTTCAAGGGGCCTGGCTAATTAAATTTTCTATGTGTGTTGGAGAGGTTACTGGATGGCCCATTGAAAGAAATTATGAAGAACCAGGCCTGAGCTTTTCCTCAGATTTCAACAATCTTTTGATATGGGTTTTGTATAAAAAGTGTCAGCAGATGCTGCTAGAGCAGCAGTGTTTGACATTGCCTTGCTCTGGCATTCTAGGCTGTGTCTTACAGATGCCTCTAAGGACTCTGTTGTGCCTTTTGTGGATTATGCCTTCCCTAGACCTTTCCTGTTTTGCAAGAAAGTTCAACAGCACTTTTAAAATATAGAATGGTAGAGTAAAATTTTCGCCTCTAAGGGTGGAAGTGCAACCTTCCATAGTGTTCTTGTATAAGAGCACAGAGGAACCAATAGTACATACAGTTAATGTGGCACACAGCAGCAACAGATGCAGTGGGAGAATGCTAGAAAGAAAGAACTCAAAGGTCCAGGTTCTCAGTGGTCAACAGGAAGACATCAACCCCAAGATGGATAGCAGCAAACCTGGGACTTTGCCCAGCCGTGCCACTTTCAAGGCAACTGAGGTCAGTTTTCCCTTCACCTGCAAGCTTGGAAAAAGATTACCAAGGTCAGGTGGGTCAGGGAAGCAATATGCAGTGCATGTACTATCCACATTCTCTACCCTTCACAAGTTCCATTCTTATCCTTGCCCAGGCATCCTTCTCCAGCAAATTAACACAACAGAGGAAGGTTTATTTTTCCTTTTAAGAAAAAGAGACATCCAGGAGGTTGCACCAGACTAGAAAGGCTTAAGATTTTTATTTTAGATTACTTTTTGTGCTGAAGAAGACAAACTCCAGTTCATTTTTATTTTAACAGCTCCAGCATCATTATCCCAGAAGTGTTTTGAATGGTCAAGGTATGGTCTGTCCTTCCTTGTCTGTCAGATGGAGACTGATGTGTTCCCAGGACTTCTATCTCACCTGCCTCCACATCAGACTGATCAAGCAGTCTGGGTCTTTACTGAATTTATTTATTTATTTTGTCACAGCCAATTATTACCCGCTCAGGACACTTTTTTTTCACCTCTGTCCCTAGAGTGTTATCCAAGATTATGCTCATAGTAGCAGCAAACCAAAAACTGCAGGGAACCAAGGAATTCTCTTATCTGATGGACTGGCTGTTTGTTGTAACTCCAGTGATGGATTCGGTGAACATAAGGGAGAATCTGCTCAAACTGTTAATTTCCCTGGAAGTAACGGTGAACCTTGCAAAGTCTCATTTACTTCTAGTACAGACTCTTACTTTTACAAGTTTTAGCCTGTACTCGTCCCTCAGCCAACACTGAATGCGTTCTCTGTGGCAGACTGTTGCAGCTGCTCTTTCATCTGTCTGTATCAACAGAGACTTGTCATATTGACCTAAGACTTGTAGTAGATGTAAATTCTATGCTTCCTCATACCAAGTTCTATATGAAAATCCTTTCTTGAACAGTTTGGGTCCAGCATTTTTACCCCCACCCCTTCCCTTCCCAGTCCAAATTTCCAGAACTTGTTAAAGTCCACTAACTTTCATTTAGGGAACCCCCTTCCAGTCAGGAATATCGTGGGCACTAGTATCACTGATGCAACTATTTTGTAGTGGGAGGACACTACAGTGGACAGACTTAAAGTTGCCTTGTTGCAATGTTTTTGGGAGTCTTATTTTGGCATAAATGCCCCGGAAGTGAGAGCAGATCTTTTGGCTTTAATTTATTATCTTAAGTTAGTGGATGAGCTAGTTTAAAAAAACATTTTCTACCACAGCTTGCGACAGAGACAGTGTTTGCAACATAAAAATAAGGAATAACACAAAGGTGGTGGTGCTGCGGTAGCATTGTCGCCTCACAGTAAGACACTGTCCGGTTCGACTCTCAGCTAGAGCGTCTTCTGCGTGGAGACATGCGTGGATGGGTGTACCTTCGTTGAAGGTTGTGCATCAGGGCTAGCAACTCGGTATGTAAAAATCAGCTGCCAATCATTAGCGGACCGGAGTTCCACTGTGGCAACCCCTAACCGGGAAAAGCCGAAAGACACAACAACAGTATGTCTTATGAACACAGCAAAAATATCAAAACTGGGAGCATAACAGAAAAAAAGAAACTAGCATAGTTTCTAATAGTTAAACAACATTACAAATTAGAGTCAAATCATCACCATCCAAATTAAAGTAAGCATATTCAGTAGCTCACTGGCTCCTCTAAGGTTCATAGGCTGGTACTAGGCTACCGGCCCTAGTGCCTATACAAGCATAGCCATAACAATTCCCTGGATATTTCTTCCCACAATATTTACTTCCCTGGACGCCTGTCTAGCAGGGTGACTGACATGATCCCCGGGGTGAATTTCCTATCTCCCATCCAATCGTCAAGGTTCCTTTTGAAGAGGGCCAAGGAGGAGCTCTGCTTGACATGTATGGGCAGTCTATTCCAGAGTGTGGGTAGTCTCTGGATCACGAACCTATCCCTCCAACATGTTTTGTTCATTATGATGACAAGGTTTAGATCCCTGGAGCGTGTGGCTCTGAGGGATTGGGATTTCTTGAAGTGGACCATGTCCAACAGCTCAAGGTTTAACATGGCCTTGTATGTTAAACAGAGATCGCCACTGAGTAGACGATATGCCACAGAGTATAGCTGGAGTTTTTTTTAGACAGTCAGGATAGGGCATCTGCTTTAGGCCTATGATTCTTTTAGTGAAGTATTTCTGCTGCCTTTCTAGCTGTTGCAGATGTCTTGTGAGGTACATACCAAAAGGGGCTTTGTACTCTATAATGGGTCTAATGAGGGATGAGTACAGTGGGACAATGACCTCCTTTTTTCTGGATGAAAAGCCCTTAGTGATGAGGTGCCACATAGAAGGATTTTCTGACTGTTGTGGCGATGTGGTTATTGAAGGTGAGACCACTGTCCACCTGTGTCCCTAAGTCTGTCATCACACTGTCAGTGTTTAGTGTACTGCCACCTATGTGGTAATTCATGGGTACATGTTTTTTCCCAAAGGGGATAACTATATATTTCTTGGCATTAAGCTTGAGCCCATGGTTCTGGCACCAAGCATCTGTTTCTGTAAGGCCCTTTTGTAGAATATCCACATCATTTGGGGATTCAATAATGGTTCCCAGTTTGCAGTCATCTGCGAGCTTTGTTAGCCAGAGTCCCTTAGTGTTGGCCTGTACTTCAGAGAAGTAGATGCCAAACAAGAGCGGTCCCAGGACTGAACCCTGAGGTACTCCACTTGTCACTTGTCTGGAGCTGGATTTGGAGTCTGCTACTTTTACAGTCTGGGTTCTGTCAGTAAGCCAGTTGGCAACCCATCAAGTGACATTGGGATTTATGTTCAGCTTAGTAAGGTTATCTATGATTCCAGAGTGGGGGATGTTGTCGAAGGCCTTGGCGAGGTTCAGATAGGCTGTGTGTACCGCCTTTCCCTCGTCCACAGCTCTGGAGACTGATTTGACGAAGTCAATCAGGTTCAGGAGACAAGATCGGCCCTTCACGAACCCAAACTGGCTGGGGTCCAGTGTTTGAAGGTTGCCAATGTTTTTGTTCCATGATAATGCGTTCCATGCCCTTGCAGATCAGGCTTGTCAGACTGATGGGACAGTAGTTCCCGGGATCCAAGGTGGATCCCCCCTTGTGGAGTGGGATAACTGTAGCTGTGCACCATTCAGTGGGCATGAAGCCAGAGGTAAGGCTATAATTAAACATGACACTTAGGTGAGGTGCCAGTTCATGTTGTAGTTCATGTAACATACAGCCCGGGATGTCATCTGGTCCCATGGTTGCTGTATTCTTAGCTTTGGAGAGTGCAGTTTCTACCTGTGTGGCTGTGATTTCCGGAATTTGGCAATCTTTTGGTATTGAGATGGGCCCTTTAGAGGGTAAGAGGGGGGTGAAGTTGGCACTAAATCGATCTGCCAGGATATTGGCAATATCCTTGGGATCAGTATATTTAATACCATTCTGTTGTAGCTCAGAGCAGATCTGAGCATTGCCATTTAGATTCCTGACATAACTATAGAATGCCTTGTGGTTGTCTTTGGAATCCTTGGCAATTTTATTTTCGTAACTAGCTTTGTAACTAGCGGACCGGAGTTCTGCTGTGGCGACCCCTAACCGGGAAAAGCCGAAAGACAACAACAACAACTAGCTTTGGATGATTTTATGAGGGATCTCAGCTTCTTACTGAGGCTGGTAAGGGAGATTTTTGCACCCTGGAATTTTCCTCTTTTCTGCAACAGTTTTTTTCTTCTGTTGTATAGTTTGTTTAAGGCAGGGGACCACCAGATTGGCTTACTTTTTTTGGAGGAGAACGTCTTGGTTCTATTTGGGATGGCACGAGTCATGCACAAGTGGATGTGCTCGTACAGTGCCTTAGTGTAGGATTCAGCAGTCGAACTTTCAGCTCCCATCTGCATGGGTGTCGTGAATTTTGTCACTTCTGACTTGAGTAGCATGAAGTTGGCTTTGGAGAAGTTTTTTACTGAGGTTTCCTTACTGGGGGGTGGGGGTGGGATGGGGATGTCAAGGTTGATTTGCTTATGGTCAGACCTGACCAGTGAGGAGGTGACCACTAGTGTGGAGCATCTGTTTCCCATGTTGGTAATGACCAGGTCTAGGATATTGGAGCCCCTGGTGGGACAGTGGATTAGTTGATCCAGGGTGTTGGAATTTATTAATTCCATGAACCGTTGGGAAAAGGTGTTGGTACCCAAGTAGTTTTCCCAGTTAATGGCAGGGTAGTTGAAATCACCCAGTATTAGGGTGTGTGGTTGTATCTTAATATTTTCCAGTAAGTTTAGAAAGGTGTAGTGATAATCTTGGGGCATGGTGGGGGATCTGTAGCAAACTACAATTTGGATTGCAGTCTTACCTAGTGTTAGTTGCACATGGAGAATTTCAGATGCTTTGTGTTGGGCAACTAGCGTGGAGGTGTGAATATCCTTGGTGAATATGGAAACTCCTCCACCTTTATCGTTTTGGTCTTGGTTTGATGGTCGAAAAATGTGGTAAGATTTGTAGCCTGGTATTGCAGGGGTGCTCTCTGGAGCCTTGTACCAGGTCTCAGTTACTGTACAGATATCAATGTTCTCCATTTGTAGGAGTGCCTCAAGAGAGTGCATTTTGAGGTTTAGACTTCTAGCACTGAGTTGTATTACCTTCAGATTTTACATGCTTGTATCTGTTACGGTGATGGTTTTGTCTTTTGAACCTTGCCTAAAAAAGGCACTATAGGGGTGACAGGAGCTTTAGCCAGTAACCTGAATCCCAGGGGTGACAGGTGCAGACCATCTCTGGCAAAGCATCGTGGTTTGTCGATCATGTCATCCCAGGTAGACAGATACTGGATCCCCTTTGAATGACACCAGAAGCTTAGCCAATTGTTGGAAGTCAATCATTTTGTCCTTATACTGTGGTATAATTCTGGGCGAAGGCAGGATGATAATTGGGGCTAGGGTCATACTTGCCTGGGCCACATGATCCGAGAGCTCTTCCATGTCTCTTTTCATGTAGTCCAGGGAGGTACATCTCAAGTCATTCACTCCAACATGGACAATGACAGAGTCGTATTTGTACTTGTGGAGTGACTTGAGTGCATGCATTATGTGGTGGATCCTGGCACCCGACAGGCAGCTGACTGAAATTTTCTACTTGCTCAGCCTGGTGAGTGGGACATCAGTGTGCTTGACTATAGAGTCACCTATGACTAAAGTGTTGGGTATGTTGTCTTGCCTTAGGGTCTGTTTTTGGGTGGCAAACTGGTGTTGTGAGTTATGTGTCACTTTGGTTGTAACTGGTGTTTGTTTGCATTTCAGTTTCGGAGGTCCGTGTTGGTTGGGCAGGTTAATGTTAAGTGCCTCCGCATATGTGGGTTTTGTGTTGCTATGTGTGAGTGTTGATGGTGTGGGTTTTGATGGGCTATGTGTTGCTTGAGGTGTAGTGCAGGTGTTAACCACCTTCTCTTGACTGTCTAGCACAATCTTGGCTGGAGAGAGCTTTGCTTCCAGTTTTATGTAAGTGCATCTCTCACAGGTTGTAGTGTTGGGTGGTAGGAGGAGAGGGTTGTCTGTGTACATGAGGCAGTTGCTGCATTGCCCCAGTGTGCCTAGATTAACCAGGTGGACAGGAGAAGTCACCAGAAGCTGACCGTTGGACATGCCTGTTTAGGTGCTTTTTTCGTAAAGTACAAAAGCTGTTTCCCCTTATCTTTGCAAGGTACTTTGCAGTTGTAGGCTGTTTAGTGCCTACGATTAATTTCTCCTTATTAACAAGGAGTGTTGAGTGATTGTATCAGTTTAAGGCTTCATAGTGCTTTCCAGCAGGTACTAGAGCAAGTGCTAGTCACAGGGGTTCAGATTTTAGTGCTACTATTGATAAACCAGCTAGTTCTAAGGGAAAATTTGATGAGCAGACTTTCTGGCACCTGGAATAGTTTAACCGTAGCCATGTGGTGCTGCACGATGTGAAAAATACGCAAACACACTCGTTTTTAAGCCAGAAAGTTGAAAGGGATAGAAATCGGCCCAACATGGCTAATAAAATTACAATTTCAGAGCTGGAAACCACTCCTCTACTGTTAGATAGGCAGTACAATGCTCACCATTCCCACTGCTAAGCAGTAGGACTTCCCTCTACCACAGCAAGGTCTGGATAGTTCTGAACACAGAAAATAAAGTCCTGAAGCCAGTAAAGCCTGGTATCTGGACTATACTAGCTAGGAAAGGTGGGAAGCGAGCAAACAAGATAGTATTTTTTTTTTGTTAAAACAGGCTAAACAATGCAATAATACAGTAAATAAACACAGCGAAGGCTAACACACTTGATTGTGTAGCCCTAAACAGTAAATGCAATTAAAACTGACCTGTGCCTAGCTTTTTTGAGCCATGAAATACCAAGTTCTGTTTTTTGATTTCCTGTTTCTTCACCAAACCAGTGCCTCTACAAACAACCGCGCTAGATAACTAAATCTACACTAAAACATTAGAAAGACTCACTGGAGTATAGGTTCGTAACACAGCATATTCTCAGCCTGTGGAATAAATTACCAATGCAGTTCAAACAAAGTACTACTTTGGTTACCTTTAAGGCTAGTCTTGATGACTGGATGGTGGGTAGACATATATTTACACCCGGCTTACCATGAAAGACTCCACATAATTTAGGAGGTAAGCAGTGTTAGTGCTTGATAAGGGTGACAAGAACCTTTAAGTCTGTCTTCTTAAGGGTGTATATGACTAGGCATATAGATAGTGACTCACCCAAAAGATGGCACACCCCAACAGTACAACTTCCCCCCAATCCATATATTATATTTGTATACTAGTGTTTCTGTTCTGACCTCAGTCCCAGCCTTGAACTAGAACCTGCTGTCTTCTAGCTTATAGGCTGATATGATATGAAATACATCGCACTTTCATTAATACCATTATTAGATATCTGTACTGTTTAGTATCAGTGCCAGCCTAGCATACATTTAAGCACTTTATTCCATTCATGCTTCATACATCAGCATTCACCAGTGTCCCCACCCATTGCTAGGCTTACCAGCCTCTACTTTCATCCCTGGACTATCTCTGATCTTGGACTGGGGTTGGCAGAAAACCTAAGGGATTCCTGTGGGGCAGTTGTGCCATTAACTTCAGTTGGGGGATTCACTTGTAACCTACCCTATTTCCCCCACTCACTTCACTACATCTTCTGAGGAGCAGGCATACAGTGTGCAGTGCATCATCTTGCCTCCTTGGTGACTCAGCCAAATATCTATCACACAATCCCCTCTTTTGACAGCACTGCTCCCCATGTCCACAGTCACTGCTGGAGATCAGCGTGAAACACACCCAGCCAGGTGCTCTCCCCCCAGTGGAAACTCTCATCCCTCTCCTGCCAGCACCTCAGACGTCTGAGCCACTAAATGAACCTGGGCCTTAGTTAAGACTTTATTTCTCTCTCTCTGTGCTGCATTGCTGCCTAGCTTTGCATACTTTTGAAGCACCACTGTTAGTTCTGCTAGAATATGCACTGGCATCCATATCCTCACATGTCCCAGCAATATTGTTAGTCTAGAGCTGGCCTTTAGCTAAGAAGTATATGATGCTGATTTCCTCCTCACACAGGGTGCTTTCTGTAAGATCATTGTTTACTAAGCTTTTTATCTTTCCAGAATTCACCCACAGGAGAGGCAAGGCTTTCCCGTAAGAATGTTAGTTACTGGTTAAAAAAGCAATTTTTTATAATTCTTTATTCTATTTTCTAGTGTGACCAAAATGTTTAGAAAGAAATGGCATTAGAAGGCCATCTCCACAACCTGTGGAGCTGGAGCCATAGAAAAGGAAGTATTTATAATTAAACCCCCAATATGAATGACGATCAGGGTCTAGGTCTCCTATGTATACTCCTGAAAACGCATACTTTGCCTGCGAATGCTGAACCAAACTGCTTGCACCAAGGTAGTTAAAGTAAGTCAGTAGTTCACATGAACTTAACACATGGACTGTGTCCTTTTAGCAGTGGTTGCATTCAAAGATCTTAATATAGCTTGGATGCACCCTTACATGTTGACACTGATTCCAAGAAAGCTGAACTTTTCAGACTTCCTCAATCTCAGCCATACTTGACAGAAGGCATCAAGTAGACCCATTTTTTTTAGTTAGCAGCAGCTTGAGAAAAGGTAGCAAAGAGTTCATCCCCTGAAAAAGTGCCCTGATGTCTAGACCGCCTGGAGTACTCAGTATCTTCATACCCTCTACTGTTGATGCGGATGCCAGAATACCTGAGCTCATCAGTTTATTTCTATTACGTCATGGAGAGCAACATAGATTTTAAGTGGCAACCCATTTCGGAGGAGAAAACACAGACTGAGCAGCATGTAGGCTAAGCAGATAGAGAAGCTTCGCTTAGTATCAGATGTGCGTGCGATGTTGCTGATGTGGTGAAGAATGATAGCAGGCTCCATGTTGATCAATGAGTGGCTACTTGGTTGTACCATACCACTTTATCTAAGGACAAAAGATGAAGTGCCCTCCCTATCCATGGGCTCATCAGTCAGGGTGGCCTGGACAAAACAAATGCCCTTAAATCTATACTCGGGGTCTGTCATCCTTTAAGCCTCACTGCTGATGTACTCATTGCAGATGGAACTGGCCATTTCGTGGCCCCCACAGTACAGTGACAGCTACACTGCCACTAGCAGATAGAAGCTACTGTTATAAGCGTCATCAGCTGAATTTTTTTCTGTCAGGGAGAATTTATCAGAGTGTTCAGCAGATTTACAGGCTTGCTGTCATCTGAGTCAAAGGAAAATGAACCTCTGTACAGACTTTGGATGACAGGCCACTGGGTCCCTAGGCTAGCCTGTCGTATGCAAGCCTTGGAATGCATTAAGGAAGTTATTCACTTCTTTATTCCAGACTACTTCTCCACTGCTGAAACTTGCATCTAGAAATGAGGTATGTCTCGTGTAAGAAAGCATCTTTTTCTTGTGAATCACTATGGATTGGTGTTTTGACAGTGTGGTGTTCCTGTGAAAATCATGCCTTCAGATTCCCAGTCTTGGTTGTCTGAACTGTTTCATTAGTATCGGAAAGTTTTGATAAGACCTTATTTCTGGCACTGTTCACCCTCTGTATGCAAAAGGAGATGCGGATGTGCTGTCTTTCTGAGACATTTGCTTCTACCTAAAATGTTGAATTGCTATCTCTCATTTTAGGTTCATAGATTAGTAATGGGCTAACCATCTTTGTAGGCCATTTTAAACTTTGCCAATTATGTCACGTGAAGGTCAAACCCTACACCTTGTGTTTGTAAGGTAAACACCTTAACTATTATGCCAGGCTCCATGCACTTTGTTTTTGTATATCCAGTTCTCATTGTCATTTCCACACCCTGCACTTTGTCCTCTTCCCTGTCCTTAGTGCTGTCACTCACACTTTAGCATTGCATCTTGTTGTAAGGTTTGAACGTTTTTCCATATTTGGATGACTGACCAGTAACCACCAGCATATGTATAGAATTAGTGATGGCAATAGACAATATAGGTTCATAGATGTATACTAGGTTATTCCATGATTTCCTGGATTCCTTAGGCATTAGAATCAGCCAGAATCCATTCAGTATATTTAATTATTAGAGTTATTTCTGGGTACATTTTTCAAGAAAAAGGTTTTCTTGTACCCTTATAGACATGCTGCCATCATCTGGGCATCAGCATGTGCTGCAGACAGTAGATTTCATCCCAGCTCATCTGTTGTAGCTGCTGGGATATATTGTGTTTACACGTAAAATTTTGTATTGATTGACATAGACTAAGGTGATCCTTCCAGATTTATACAAAACAAAGATGTAGTCAGTCTTGCTCATTGTGGTCAGCTGAATGCATTCAGTTCTTGTGAACATTTTTCAGAAATGTAATGGTTCATATAGTCCAGAATATATAGAACTGTGTAAACTGATGTCTGTAATCTAGACCTCTTTTTTTTTTTTTTTTTTGTAGGATGCTTACAGATATAAATATTCCTCTAAGATCGCACTTTTACGGTTGTGGGGCAACAGCTGAAAACTGTGTGGGTGCATTTTCTAAGTACATAAGGACAGCATTTAGAGATTGCAGCAGTAACTGATGACATCGGAGTGGTATATTATATACATTTGGAGTGATTAAATAAAGTCAACTGTGTATAAATTTCAGTATACCACAACCACGGAGTCGGTTATTATAATTATACAATGACATTATTTAAGGAAAAAAAATACTTACTTTTCTTAAATAATGTCTTTGTATAATGGCGCATTACTGTTCTTCCGTGGCTGGTGGTATACTGCCTCCTTATCAGTGCTCGAGAAAGTAAGTAACGGAGAAAAGGAGATCTCCGTTGCTTCGCTTTTCCTTTTTTTTTTTTTAATTAAAAAAAAAAAAGGTTCGGGAAGTTTAGGGAAGGAGAGAGACAGAATGGAGGAAATACAAGGGAAATCAGGTACATATCTTTAGTTTTAAACAGCGTACCTGATTTCCCTTGTATTTTCTGCATGGTGTCTCTCTCGTATGTCCCGAGTCCGGACTACAAATTTTGTTATTATTTTTGTTGGAAAAAAAAGTTAAAATTAAAGAATATACCAATGGAGAAAAGTCTGAACGACTGGACCTTTTTCCGTTGGTATATTCTTGGATTTATAATGGGCACGCTGGTTGGGCTGGCCAGTCAGCGTGCTCGTTTTAGAATGTTAATGGCCAGTCATTGTATAATATGCATTATTTGATTCAAGTGGAAAACAAATTTCTGGCTACTTCACTAAGACAAGACACATGCATCAAAACTGAAAATGCTTAAGGGCAGACACGCTAATTTGTGTTGCAGGAAAACATGCATTAAAGCATTTCATTGTGGTGTAACAGCAAAATGAATAAAACTGTCTTTGATTTTTCTGTTTAAGGAAAATTCCCTGCCAGGGACCTCCATATTCACTTTTGTATTCAGACTTTTGTTTTTGTTGATTTACAGTGAATTGTGCTTCAGCATCATATACAAACACTAATCCATCACCACCAGAGTAATCCTAGACAGACAGCATACCCACAGTGGTTGTTTTGTGTAAGTAAACAGGGTGTGTTTGGATCTCCTGCTTTGGTGGTTTGTCCAGGACATTCTGAATTGGAGCAAGCCATTCTGTACAACAGAGCAAGTACTGGTGATAATCTCTGGTGTCTGCACCGCAAAATTCTCAGCTGCCCAGATTTTCACAGAATGTCCAGATTTTTGCCTCATATTTTCTGTCTGTTCCTCATAAAATTTTGTTTTTCTGGTTGATCTTTGTCAAATCAGTGAGGATTGAATCAGAAAATATTGACAGATATTTGAGTTTGATTTCATATCCTTCAGAAAATTCATGGTAATGAAAAACATGTTATTCTACCAACTTTCGACATTTGTAAGAGCAATATTTAAAAAAAGGTGTCCCTATTTTTGGGCCTTTGTTCCCCCATTATTTATGGCTTTGTCCAGATTTTTTACTCTTAAGAGGTTGAGAGCTATGCTGCACCTTTACATGGGACGATCTTGGGACGTAGCTGTAGAGGAAATTTGATATCCTTGTTTTACAGACTAGAAAGATTTGCAGTGCTTTGACATTTTAGCAAACAGACTGGTCCAGACACCCAATGCCCCCCCCCCCCCCCCGGGAATCTCTGAGGGTCTGAGACTGTGCAGTTTAATATGATGTCTTCTTACTAGATGAATAATTAACAGGTGTCTGCTGTACTTTAACTTGTGCTGTGAAGAGAGTGGTGCCGTTAGACTACAAGTAGAGAGAAGTTTTGGGATATCAGTTCAGAGATGGAGCACACCAGGCAAGGATGTGTTCACCTTACCTTTCAGTGCAAAAATCTTAAACTTCCTCTTCCCAGACAGCAAAAGTAGCAGCTGTAATGCAGTCTGCAGCTCTTAGAATTTTTTTCACTTTCACACTCTTTTTGTTCATCAGTAATATTCCAGACACTATAGACAAAGCAATTTTATTCTTACTGGCAGCTCTTTCCAGCCACATCAACATTATCTCCTTCTGCAGCTCTCTAATCTAAACAACAATCCTGTGTACTTTATCAAGCTGCAGTCCTGGAGCATTATTTTTAAGTATTTTGTTTGTTTCCCATCAGCAGGATAGACCCAATGGCTCTCCTTCCCTGCACCCAGTTGAGTCATTCATTCCTCCATCAGGAAAGTGAGCCTTTGGGCCCATTTACTCCTCAGTGGAGGTGAGAGTCAGGGGTTAGGAAGTGGGGCAGTCTGCATGACCTACAGACTGTCCTTTTCCCACCCAAAGGCAACCATATGTTCTCTGCTGAAGCTGCCTTTGGGAGGTGCATGCATGCTTCAGCGCATGTATAACCTTTCAACCAGCTGGTACGATGCTTGCAGTGCAAGCATGCTATGCGCTCTTCATGCTGTTGTAAAACACCTGCATTCCTGCAGGTGTTACTGATGTAGTGAGCCAGGCTGCCTCTCTCCCCCCTCTCCCTGGATGATCAAGCTGATGTTATCTGCTCTTACCCATCATCTCCTGCCCAGTTCCGCCATTGCTCGAGCTAATTATAGAACATGGGTCTTCAGAGGTGCAGTCAGGACTTTATTCCTCCATTTATGGGGCTGGGATGTGCTGGAGCATCTTGAATATCTTTCAGATTTACGCCTCAGGTAGTTCTCTATCAAAGTTCTTTTTCTTCAGTGGAGCCTGTTGAAACTTTTGTTGGAGGAATATTTTACTTTAAGGCCTATATTAAAAGGTATTCGTCACTGTGGATTTTATTTAATGGGGAACTAGACTGTGCCACTAAAATGATCCTTCACAGAGGAAGAACATTTACAGCACCACTGCAAAAGCAGAGCATTATGATAGTCTACTGCAGCTGGTCAGAACTCTCTTTTTATCTGTCCTTTCCCCACTTCTTGGTTCTAGTTTTGAATTAGTTCTAACCTTTGGCAACATTTATTATTCTGCTGGACATCTAATCATCATATGTGCAGGATAGTGGGCCATTTATTCTGTTCTACTTTAGAAAAAAATTGAAGGAACCACCCCTTTTCTATGGCAAATGCATTCCAAACTGACATTTATTTAGAGACAACCCAAGATAAGTGTCAGCTGAGGGACTTTGTACAATGCTTTCACTTGCATTGTAATACTAGTACTACAACTTGACTCAAGTTTCTATTGTAATGAGTAGCTAATATTAATGTACATTGCATCCAGTTATTGCTTAACTGTCTTCCCTATATGCTACCTTGTCCCATCATCTGTAGCCCACAAGTTTGTCTTGACAAAATTTGTTGTCTCAGTGCTTCCTGAAATCACTATTACATCACATAGTTTACAGGTACCTTGATGCCTACTCTGGGTTCTCACGCCCATGTCAGAATCTTAGCAGCATGGACTTTTTTGTCTGATCTGGACTTCCTGGTTCACTTATTTCCACATACATGCCTGTTGGCTAACCTGCTAGTTATGAAATAAATGCTTGCATCCTCTAATCCCTCTCCAGAATTGTCTTTTGACTGAACCTGCATTCTTCATTATAACTTAATTTTACTGCCAGTGTTTTGATGTTACATGGGCATGGTGACCATACCTTCCAGTTCTCTGCTTCAGCCATCTGTCTAACACTCACTTGGCAGTTTAGCTCAGAAGTTTAAGACTGTGAGCTACTAAACCTACAGCCTGCACAGCCACCATTTACCTGATGTGTGACCCTGAGCAAGTCTCTTAACCAGACATTGCTCACAGGTTACCCTAGTAAGTTCAGTAGAATTATTTGGTTAACAAATATTTTTAATTAATTTTATTTGCTTTCAGGGTCTGCGGTTACTGAATGTCCATATTTCTGCAGTAATGCAGTTTACAATGCAGGTGACATGTCTGTTACTTGTCATACGACTTAAGCAAAGTTTTTCATAGTGCAGGGGCAGAAGAAAAAGAACTTGACTATTTGGCCTGCATAGCACAGTAAGTGCACGGTTTCTAGTGCAGTCACAGCTGTTCCACCCTTGTAATCCCTGCCATGATACTTGGGAGGTTTTCTCTTCCTTGGATATGTACAGATGAGTACATATATTGGTGGAGAATGGCAAGCTGTGTACACATTTTAAAACTGTTAGCTGACTCTTGTATTATCATGTATTGTTCAAGGCACCTGTAGAGCTCTCTTGTTCTTCTTTTTCTCTTTCGGCTGTTCCAGTTAGGGGTTGCCACAGCGGATCATCTGTTTCCATTTCTTCCTGTCCTCTGCATCTTGCTGTGTCACACCAACCACACCTGCATGTCCTCTCTCACCACATCTATAAACCTTATCTTAGGCCTTCCTCTTTTCCTCTTACCTGGCACCTCCATCCTTAGCATCCTTTTCTCAATATACCCAGGATCCCTCGTCAGCACATGTCCAAACCAACACAATCTCGCCTTTCTTGCTTTGTCTCCAAACCGTCCAACCTGAGCTGATATACTGATTCCTAATCCTGTCCATCCTCGTCACACCTAGTGTAAATCTTAACATCTTTAACTCTGCCACGTCCAGCTCTGACTCTTACATTTTTGTCAATGCCACCGTCTCCAACCCATATAACATAACTGGTCTCACTACCTTCTTGTAGACCTTCCCTTTCTCTCTTACTTGTACCTGTCTGTCACAAGCCACTCCTGGCACTCTTCTCCACCCATTCCAACTGCCTGTACTCTCTTCTTCACCTCTCTTCCACACTCACCATTACTCTGAACTGTTGATCCCAAGTACTTAAACTCATCCACCTTCGCCAGCTCTACTCCCTGCATCCTCACCATTCCTCTATCCTCCCTCTCATTCACACACATATATTTTGTGTTAGTCCTGCGCATTCCTCTCCTCTCTACAGCATATCTCCACCTCTCCAGGGTCTTTTGAACCTGGTCCTTACTCTCACTACAGATCACAATGTCATCTGCAAACATCATAGTCCACAGGGCCTCCTGTCTGATCTTGTCTGTCAACCTGTCCTTCACCACTGCAAATAAGAAAGGGCTCAGAGCTGATCCGTGATGTAATCCCACCTCCACCTTAAATGCATCCATCACTCCCGTCGCAGACCTCACCACTGTCACACTACCCTGGTACATATCCTGTACCACTCTTACATACTTCTCTGCCACTCCCGACTTCCTCATACAGTACCATAGCTCCTCTCTAGGCACCCTGTCGTTTGCTTTCTCTAAGTCCACAAAGATGCAATGCAACTCCTTCTGACCTTCTCTATATTTCTCCATCAACACTCTCAGAGCAAACATTGCATCTTTAGTGCTTTTTCCTGGCATGAAACCGTACTGCTGATCACTAATCATGATGGGTTCACTTTAAATAATCGAATGTTCAGAACATCGACATTCTGATCATCGAGACCAGAACACCGATGTTCAGAACATCGAAGGTTTAAAGTGGAAGTGCCAGGTAAGTGAGATTGTGGAATGTTGGGTGTGTATGCAGGGCAGCAAGGTGCCCTGCATGTTGTGTGTGCCATCTGAATGTTGGCATTGCAGGTAGAGTATGGGAAATCTCCCGTTTAGCGCTACCGCATATAGCGGTAAATGGGAGATTTCCCTTACCCCACTGTAGTGTGATCTCGGAGTTGGAATATTAAAGTAGGGGGAGTGTGGGGGGCACAATCCCCCACATGGGGGGTGCAGGGGGGAGAAGCCCCCCTGCATAACATGTTTGAACCTTCGATGTTCTGAACATCGATGTTCTGGTCTCGATGATCAGATTGTCGATGTTCTGAACATTTGATGATTCAAAGTGAATCCATAGATATATATATATATATATATATATATATATATATATACATATATATGTATATATATATATATATATATATATATATATATATATATATATATATATATATATATATATATACATATATATGTATATATGTATGTACACGCACACACACGCATATATATATATATATATATATATATATATATATATATATATATATATATATATATATATATATATATATATGGGTCTACTTTGACTCACCAAATTTTCAATTATCCGAATCGCAGTTGGTTGACTCCACTTCAACAAAAGACCATTCCTTCGAAGGCACAGACTATCAAAATTCGTTCCCTGGGAAATTAACCACTCGGCCACCAGGTTAAAAACCTCAACGGAAGGAAACTAAACCCACCCCCCCAACTAAATATACCAACTCCGAGGTCGCACTACACTGGGGAAAGGGCAAAGTTCACCCTTGTGGCCAATCAGTTCGTTTCCCAGGGAAAGAATTCAGATAATTGAAAATTCGGTGAGTCAGAATAGACCTATATATATATATATATATATATATATATATATATATATATATATATATATATATATATCATCATCATCTTCTTTCGGCTGTTCCTGTTAGGGGTCGCCACAGTGGATCATCTGTTTCCATTTTTTCCTGTCCTCTGCAACTTGCTGTGTCACACCAACCATCTGCATGTCCTCTCTCACCACATCCATAAACCTTATCTTAGGCCTTCCTCTTTTCCTGTTACCTGGTAGCTTCATCCTTAGCATCTTTTTCCCAATATACTCAGCATCCCTCCTCAGCACATGTCCAAACCAACGTAATCTTGCCTCTCTGGCTTTATCTCCAAACCTTCCAACCTTGGCTGACCCTCTAAACTACTTATTCGTAATCCTGTCCATCCTCATCACACCCAGTGCAAATCTTAACATCTTTAACTCTAACTCCTACCTTTTTGTCAATGCCACTGTCTTCCAACCCATATAACATAGCTGGTCTCACTACCCTCTTGTAGACCTTCCCTTTCACTCTTACTGGTACTCGTCTGTCACAAATCACTGCTGACACTCTTCTCCACCCACTCCATCCTGCCTGTACTCTCTTCTTCACCTCTCTTCCACACTCACCATTACTCTGAACTATTGATCCCAAGTATTAAAACTAATCCACCTTTGCCACCTCTACTCCTTGCATCCTCACAATTCCTCTAGCCTTCCTCTCATTCACACACATATATTTTGTCTTAGTCCTGCTGACCTTCATTCCACTTTTCTCTAGAGCATATCTCCATCTCTCCAGGGTCTCCTCCACCTGTTCTCTACTCTCACTACAGATCACAATGTCATCTGCAAACATCATAGTCCACGGGGAATCATGTCTGATCTCGACTGTCAACCTGTCTATCAACATTGCAATTAAGAAAGGGCTTAGAGCTGATCCTTGGTGTAATCCCACTTCCACCTTAAACGCATCTGTCACTCCCACCGCAGACCTCACTACTGTCACACTACTGTTGTACATATCCTGTACCACTCTTACATACTTCTCTGACACTCCCGACTCCCTCATACAATACCACAACTCCTCTCTAGGCACCCTGTCATATGCTTTCTCTAAGTCTACAAAAACACAATGCATCTCCTTCTGACCTTCTCTGTACTTCTCCATCAACACTCTCAGAGCAAACATCACATCTGTAGTGCTCTTTCCCGGCGTGAAACCATACTGCTGATCACTAATCATGATGTCCCTTCTTAACCTAGCTTCCACTACTCTTTCCCATAACTTAATGCTGTGACTGATCAATTTAATCCCTCTGTAGTTACTACAACTCTGCACATCATTCTTATTCTTAAAAATCGGTACCAAAATACTTTTTCTCCATTCCTCGGGCATCCTCCCACTTTCCAAGATTTCATTAAACAATCTGGTTAAAAACTCCACTGCCATTTCACCTAAACACCTCCATGCTTCCACAGGTATGTCATCTGGACCAACAGCCTTTCCATTCTTCATCCTCTTCATAGCTATCCTTGCTAATCCATTGCACTTCATGATTCACTATATATATATATATATATATATATATATATATATATATATATATATATGTATGTATATATATATATAGAGAGAGAGAGATGAATAGACATATATATGACATATTCTGTAGTCATAGCTTGTATGTGTCATAGAGTACACAATGCACTGCCTCTGTGGCATAAAGAGGTGAAACTCTAAGTCTCAAGCAACACATGTTCTGTTAGCACTGGAGGAGCCAGACAAGGGAGGAAGGGTGCCCATTCTGATGGGAAGGGGAAGGTGGCCTGGCCCACCACATTAATAATGCCTCCCAGTGTGTAAGCGATTGCTCATAGAAGAGGTGATGGTAAGTGCATATTAAGTGGCAGCACATGTGCTACTGAGTCTGGGATGATGTGAGTGGGAAAAGGCATGTCATTCCCTGTCCAGGCAGGCATTGCAATTCAGCTCACCATCTGCAGCAAGTTGTTAGGAGGGATGGGGGTTGGGGCCTTCAGGGGACTGACTGGTACACTGTTCTGCTCCCAGACATCTGAGTCTTACCTCCAGGAAAACAAACTGAGAAAAATAATTGTGAGTCACCCAACATGGTCCAGGCAGGGTAAACTTCTGTTGAACACCAAGAATGCATAAAAAATGTTTTACTGAAGAAGGTTAGTGCTTTCTAGGGGTTACCGCTTCATCAGACCAAATACAAAAGTATGTTAAAACACAAAGATATTTAAAACATAGCACAACCAATCAATTAAAACTAGTTAAAAAAAGACCAGTCAAACAAAGTGATGTAACCCATATCACCACGTACTCAGTAGGGCTGGTTTAAGGGAGACACCACTGTTAAGTCCTGGGTATTCATATGCATGCAAAGAAACAATCCATTTTAGCTCGCACATCTCAGCAACATTATTAAAATCACCTCTTCTAATATGGGAATGCAAAAGTTGTAAAATTCTGAATTTAAAAGAATTGTGTCCTGGAAACAATAAGGCATGATTAGCTAAAGCATTTGATATTGCATGGTTACGTATGTTGCCTAGGTGCTCAAGTACCTTCTCCCCAAGTTGTCGTGAGGTTTTGCCCACAAAGAAGTTGTCACAGGAGCAGCAGGTAGCCAAATATACCAAATTGCTGCTCCTGCATGTCTCCACAAATCTGCGTATAAAAATGTGCCCGTTAATGGGATGTGTGAAACAAAGTTCAGTGGATATGGAAAAGCATGTCTTGCAACTATGGCAAGGAAGAGTACCAACTTTCCCTGTAGGTATATGGGGTGAAGGCCTTGGTCCATAACATAAAAGTCTTTTGATAGACGTATTATTCCTATAGGTGAAGGAGGGTACTCGCCCATTATTTGTCTCACCTTATGATCAGCTAAAAGGACAGGCCAATTCTTTCTTATAATATTGCAGTAATGCTGTATGTCATAGGTTCATAGGTAGATAATAGGCTATCTGCCCTAGGGCATTTATAAGCCTAGCCAGAGTGTATTTGGCTTCCGCCTCCCTATTATATTAGCCTACTGTGCCTCTGTAAAGTAGGTCACAGAAGGTACCCTTTTAAGATTAGTTTGCTGTGCCTCTATCTAGCAGGGACACAGAAGAGATCCCAGGGGTGAATTTGCTATTTCCCATCCATGCGTTCAGATTTCGCTTGAAGAGGGTCAGCAAGGGGCTATGTCTAACATTGGGATTCTATTTCAGAGTAAGGGGAGCCTCTGGGAAATGAATCTGTCCCTCCAGCATGTCCTATTTATTTTTGTGCTGAGGTTTAGGTCCCTGGAGCGTGTAGCTCTAAGGGACTTGGATTTTTTGAGGTGGAGCATGTCCATTAATTCTGGGTTTGACATGGCTTTGTACGTCAGGCATAGATCGCCTCTGAGTAGGCGGTAAGCAACTGAGTAGAGCTGGAGTTTCTTTAGTCGAGCTGCATAGGACATCTATTTGTAGCCTATGATCCTCTTGGTGAGGTACTTTTGGGGTCTCTCCAGTTGCTGCAGGTGTCGGGTAAGGTACATCCCAAAAGAGGTATTGTAATCAATTATGGGCCTGATGAGTGACGTGTAGAGGGGCACAATGACCTCTCTTGATCTAGATGCGAACCCTTTCGTGATAAGGTGGGCTATATAGAAGGTCTTTCTAACCACTTTGGCAACGTGATTATCAAAGGAGACATTACTGTCTACATTGGTCCCCAAATCTCTAATTACTTCTTCCGTACTTAATGGATTACCACCTATGTGGTAATTTCTGGGCACCTTGTTTTTCCCAAAGGGGATGACTATGCACTTTTTAGCATTTAGCTTGAGGCCGTGGCTCTGGCACCAAGCATCCATCTCTGTGAGACCCTTTTGGAGGATGCTTGTGTCAGCTGGAGATTCGATTATGGCCCCCAGTTTGCAGTCATCTGCGAACTTTGTCAGCCATAATCCCCCCATGTTAGCCTGAACCTCAGAGAAGTATATACCGAACAAG
Source organism: Protopterus annectens (assembly GCF_019279795.1). NCBI lineage: Eukaryota > Metazoa > Chordata > Ceratodontiformes > Protopteridae > Protopterus > Protopterus annectens. The sequence continues at coordinate 1,499,792,267 of NC_056732.1, read as the reverse complement.
AGAGGTCCCAGAACATAGCCCTGTGGGACGCCACTTGTAACTGGTTTGGATTCGGACATGGCACCTGCGATTCTGACCATGTGGGTTCTATCTCTGAGCCAGTTTGCAACCCATCTTGTGATATAGGGGTTGATATTTAAGCTGGTAAGCTTATTTATGATGCCCGAGTGGGGTATTGTGTCGAAGGCTTTTGCGAGGTCCAGGTAGGCTGTGTGGACTACCTTGCCCTCATCTATGGCTTTGGTAACTGTTTCAAAGAAATAAACTAGTTTTAAGAGGAAAGATCTGCCCTTAACAAAGCCGAATTGGGTAGGGTCCAGTGTCTGGAGGCTCCCAGTGTCTTTGTTTATGAGTTCCATGATAATACGCTCCATAGCTTTACAGACCAGACCAGTCAGGCTTATGGGGCGATAGTTTCCGCGGTCCGTTGTGGCACCACCTTTCTGGAGTGAGACCACTGTAGCTGTATGCCATTCTTTGGGTATATATCCTGTAGTAAGGCTAAGTTTGAACAGTGACTTAATGTGAGGGTTCAGTTCTTCTTGGAGCTCGTGTAAGACACAGCCTGGGACACCATCCGGTCCCATAGATGCTGTGTTTTTTTGCTTTGGAGAGGGCAGCTTTCACCTGTGCATCTGTGATGTCAGGGAGGTTACATTCAGTTGGGATAGGCATTTGCTCCTTTGGGGGGGGGGGGGATTTGTGCTGAATCTGTCTGCAGGATGTTGGCTATGTCTGTAGGTTCGGTATATTTTGTACCGTTATGCAACAATTCAGAGCATATCTGGGAGTTTCCGCCCATGTTCCTGACATAACTAAAGAAGGCCTTGTGATTATCTTTAGTGTCTAGGGCAATTTTTCTTTCGAAACTGGCCTTTGATGATTTTATGAGGGATCGCAGTTTCTTGCTAATACTGATCAGAGATGCCTTCCCTTTTTGGGATTTTGCTCTGTCATGTAGTAGCTTCCTCCTTCTGTTGTATAGTTTATTTATGGCCGGGGTCCGCCAGACCGGTCTCCTGTTTTTGAAGGAGTGAGTCTTGGTTTTATTTGGGATAGCATGATCCATGCATTCCTGCAGGTGCTCATAGAATGCATTTGTAAAGGATTCTAAGGATTGGGCTGTATTATCCTCTGGCCCAGAGGCTTTGAAGGATTCCACCTCAGTCTTGAGAAGTGCAAAGTTGGCTTTTGAGAAATTCTTTACAGTGATTTCCTTGGCTGGGGGTGGGGACAGGATATGGATGTCCAGGGAAATTTGTTTATGGTCTGATCTTACCAATGAGGGGTTTACCTCTGGTGTGGAACATAGAGTCCCCATGTTGGTGATGACCAGGTCCAGTATGTTGTTCCCTCTTGTGGGAGTGGTGACCAGTTGTTCCATTGCGTTAGAGTTTATAAATTCAAGGAACCGTTGGGCGAGGGTGTTTGGGCTTGAGTAGTTTTCCCAGTCACTGTTTGGGTAGTTGAAGTCACACAATAACATAGTGTTTGGAGAGACCTTCATATTCTCCAGTGTTTTCAGGAATGCCAAGTGGGGTTCCTGTAATAGGAAGGATGTTCTGTAGCAGGCTACAAACTGAAAGGTAGTTTTGCCCGCTGTTAGTTGCACATGGATGGTTTACGATGCTTTGTGCAGTGCCACTAACCTGGAGGTGTAGGTATCTTTGATGAATATAGATACTCCCCCTCCTTTTGTGCTTCAGTCTGAGTTTTGGGGCCGAAACGCATGGTATGAGTTATAACCTGGTAGTGCTGGGGTGCTCTCAGGAGCCTTGAACCAGGTTTCTGTTACTGCACAGACATCGATTTTCTCCATACTGAAGAGAGCCTCGAGTGCGTGCATCTTGAGGTTTAGACTTCTGGCATTGAGTAGCATTACCTTTAGTTTTTTTTTATCCTTGGGTTGTCTATGGAGGTGGGTTTGTCCTTTGAGCCTTGCCTAAAAAAGGCACTATGGGGGTGGCAAGAGACTTGGCCAGTATATGAAAGCCTAAGGGTGACAGGTGCTAGAATATCTTAGAAATACCCTAGGGTGATGGGCCTCTCTGGACCTTCAGTTACTGTTTACAGTCCTTCTACTAGAGGAAAAATATGGGGTCCCTCTGCCTTGTCATTGTTGCAGAGTGGTATTCCTAGCATTAACTATGTGCGTCTGTGAATAACCTCTATCTGAGAAGCCATTGCTCAATCTGTGTACAGTTTTCTCGAACACAAGGTCATTAGTACATAGCCTAGATGCCCTTAAGCACTGACCATTAAGTATGTTAGAAAAATATGTAGGGGATGCATGCTGGAACAGTGCAGAAGCTCATTCCTCCAACATGGTTTCCTATATAGTTGTGTCCCTAAAGTACCATCAGGATTCTTAGAAATGGTGACATCCAAAAAATCAACAGAAATAGAAGAATAATTAACAGTAAACCTGAGGAAATCTGAGACAACTTTCAAGATACCTAACAAAGTCTGAAAGTTGCCCCACATCACTTTCCCATAGGAAAAAAATGTCGTCCACAAGCCTGGCATAGTATTTTACATGATGGCGAAACATATTACTGCTATGTACGTTCTCATTCTCCCGCTGTGCCATAACCAAATTAGCATAGCTATTGGCACAGGGGGTGCCCATAGCGACACCTAGTAGTTGGAGGTAGTGCTGGTTCTCAAACAAAAACACATTATTACTTAGAATTAAATCCAATAAAGTACAGTCACCATGCCATGCGTGAAATGACCATGGTGGGAAAGAAAAAGTCTCACAGCATCCACCCCTGCCTGATTGGGGATAACAGTAAAGAGTGTTTTAACATCCATAGTTACAAGCAAAACATCAGCCAAAGAAAGGGAAGCATTAGCTACAGAGCTATATAAACTAGATAAAAATGTTCAGTATCCTTCAGCATTGCAGGTGAATCAGCAAGTACTAATTTGAGCTGCATTTCAACAAATTTAGATTAGGTTCAGTTACCCAACCACGTCCCGAAACAATAGGATGCAGTTGGGGATTAAGGTTGTCCTTATGGATCTTAGGCAATCTGTGGATAACAGGAACAGAAGGATATTCAATTGTCAAAAACTCATATATGTCTTGGTCTATTAAACCACACATGAGAAGGTCATAAAGGTCATTCTTAACATTTGTCATGCACTTGTCCACCTCTCTCCCAGAAATCTTACTGTAAGTAGAACAGTCATCTATCATAGCTGACATGCCTGTTAGGTAATCAGTTCTATTAAGTACCACAACGGCCCCTCCCTTGTCCACCGGTCTGATACTAATAGACTCTTCAGCCTGCAGTTGTTGTAAAACAATGGTTTCCTCAGAGCTTAAATTACAAAAACCCTGTTTGACATTGTCAAAAGATTCAAAACTGTCCCTTCACATAAGTTCAAAAAGGATTCCCCGGATGCAGTGAAGGGCGGGCAGAAAGTACTCTGTTTACATAGAGTATTACCAGAAACAGGCATGTTCCGTGTTGCAAATAATATTTCAAGCATGGTTTTACGAGCAAAAAGTCTAATATCAACAATAATATCAGTAATGTTAGACTTACTGTTGGGAACAAAGTTCAGGCCTCTGTTGTGTACCGCTAGTTGTATAGAAGTTAATGAAAAATTAGATAAATTGTAAACTAGTCCTTGTTCGGACGAGGTATGAAGGTTCATAGGTTGGTACTAGGCTATCTGCCCTAGGGCATTTATAAGCCTAGCCAGAGTGTGTTTGGCTTTCGCCACCCTTGTAGATTAGTTGACTGTGCCTCTGTATAGTAGGTCACAGAAGAATAGCCCTTTTAAGCTTAGTTTACTGTGCCTCTGTCTAGTAGGGACACAGAAGAGATCCCAGAGGTAAACCTACGATCTCCCATCCACTCGTCAAGATTCCTCTTGAAGAGGGTCATTGAGGGGCTCTGCCTAACATGGATTGGGATTTTGTTCTAGAGTGAGGGGAGCCTCTGGGATATGAATCTGTCCCTCCAGCATGTCCTATTTATTTCTGTGCTGAGGTTTAAGTCCCTGGAGCATGTAGCTCTAAGGGATTTGGATTTCCTGAGGTGGAGCATGTCCATTAATTCTGGGTTGGACATGGCTTTATACGTCAGGCACAGATCGCCTCTGAGTAGGCGGTAAGCAACTGAGTAGAGCTGGAGTTTCTTTAGCCTAACTGAGTAGGGCATCTGTTTGAGTCCCATGACCCTCTTGGTGAGGTACTTTTGGGGTCTTTCCAGTTGCTGCAGGTGTCGGGTAAGGTACATCCCAAATGGGGCATTGTATTCAATTATGGGCCTGATGAGTGATGAGTAGAGGGGCACAATGACCTCTCTTGATCTAGATGTGAACCCTTTCGCGATAAGGTGGGCTATATAGAAGGTCTTTCTAACCACTTTGGCAACGTGATTGTCAAAGGAGAGATTGCTATCTACTTGGGTCCCCAAATCCCTAATTACTTCTTCCGTACTTAATGGATTACCACTTATGTGGTAATTTGTGGGCACTTTGTTTTTTCCAAAGGGGATGACTATGCACTTTTTGGCATTTAGTTTTAGGCCATGGCTCTGGTACCAGTTATCCATCTCTGTGAGACCCCTTTGGAGGATGCTTGTGTCAGTCGGCGAGTCAATTATAGCACCCAGTTTGCAGTCATCTGCGAACTTGGTCAGCCATAGTCCTCCCCTGTTAGCCTGTACCTCAGAGAAATATATACCGAACAAGAGAGGTCCCAGGACTGAGCCTTGTGGGACGCCACTTGTAACTGGTTTAGAGTCTGACATGGCACCTGCAATTCTGACCATGTGGGTTCTATCCCTGAGCCAGTTTGCAACCCATCTTGTGACATAGGGGTTGATATTTAAGCTGGTGAGCTTATTTATGATGCCCGAGTGGGGTATTCTGTCAAAGGCTTTTGCGAGGTCCAGTTAGGCTGTGTGGACTACCTTTCCTTCATCTATGGCCTTGGTGACTGTTTCAAGGAAGTCGACCAGATTCAAGAGGCAAGATGTGCCCTTAACAAAGCCGAATTGGGTAGGATCCAGTGTTTGGAGGTTCCCAATGTCTTTGTTTATAAGTTCCATAATGATACACTCCATAGCTTTGCAGACCAGGCTAGTCAGGGTTATAAGGCGATAGTTTCCGGGGTCCATTGTGCCACCACCTTTGTGGAGTGGGACCACTGTTGCTGTACGCCATTCCTTGGGTACATATCCTGTAGTAAGGCTGAGATTGAACAGTGACTTTATGTGAGGGTTCAGTTCTTCTTGGAGCTCGTGTAAGACGCAGCCCGGTACACCGTCTGGTCCCATTGATGCTGTTTTTTTTTGCTTTGGAGAGGGCAGCTCTCACCTGTGCATCTGTGATGTCAGTGAGGCTACACTCTGTTGGGATAGACAATTGCTCTTTTGGGGGGGGGGAAGGGGGGGAGAAGTTTGCACTGAACCTGTCTGCCAGGATGTTGGCAATGTCTGTGGGTTCAGTGTATTTTTTGTCATTTTGCACTAACTCGGAGCATATCTGGGAGTTGCCACCCATGTTCCTGACATAACTAAAGAAGGCCTTGTGATTATCTTTAGCGTCTTGTGCAATTTATCTTTCGAAGCTGGCCTTAGATGATTTTATGAGGGATCGTAGTTTCCTGCTAGTACTGATCAGAGATGCCTTCCCTTTTTGGGATTATGCTCTATCATGTAGTAGCTTCCTCCTTCTGTTGTATAGCTTATTTATGGCTGGGGTTCACCAGACAGGTCTCCTGCCTTTGGAGGAGTGAGTCTTGGTTTTATTTGGGATAGCACGATCCATGCATTCCTGTAGGTGTCCATAGAATGCGTTTGTAAAGAATTCTGCGGTTTGGGCCGTATTTTCCACTGGCCCGGGGGCTTTGAAGGATTCCACCTCGGTTTTGACAAGTGTGAAGTCTGCTTTTGAGATGTTCTTCACCGTGATTTCCTTGACTGGGGGTGGGGACGGGATATCGATGTCCAGTGAGATTAATTTGTGGTCAGATCTTACCAAAGAGAGGTATACCTCTGGTATGGAACATGGAGTCCCCATGTTGGTGATGATCAGGTCCAATATGTTTTCCCCTCTTGTGGGAGTGGTGACCAGTTGTTCCATAGCATTTGAGTTTACAAATTCTAGGAACCATTGGGCGAGGGTGTTTGGGCTTGAGTAGTGCTCCCAGTCTATGTTTGGGTAGTTGAAGTCACCCAATATAATGGTGTTTGGAGAGACCTTCATATTCTCCAGTATTCTCAGGAAAGCCAAGTGGGGTTCCTGAGTTTGGGAGGGTGGTCTGTAACAGGCTACAAACTGAAAGGCAGTTTTACCCACTGTTAGTTGCACATGGATGGTCTCCGATGCTTTGTGCAGTGCCACTAACCTGGAGGTGTGGGTATCTTTGAATATGGATACTCCCCCTCCTTTTGTGCTTTGGTCCGAGTTTTGGGGCCGAAAAGCATGGTATGAGGTATAACCTGGTAGTGCTGGGGTGCTCTCGGGAGCCTTGAACCAGGTTTCTGTTACTGCACAGATATCGATATTCTCCATACTGAGGAGAGCCTCGAGTGCGTGCATCTTGAGGTTTAGACTTCTGGCGTTGAGCAGCATTACCCTTAGTTTCTTTTTCCTTGTGTTGTCTATGGAGGTGGGTTTGTCTTTTGAGCCTTGCCTAAAAAAGGCACTATGGGGGTGGCAAGAGCCTTAGCCAGTATTCGAAAGCCCAGGGGTGACAGGTGCAAGCCGTCCCTGTGAAGCAACTTGGCTTGTCGAGCATGTCATCCCAGGCTGACAGACACTGGATCCCCTTTGAATGACACCAATACTTTAGCCAATTGTTAAAATTTATCATTTTGTCTTTATACTGTGGCATCATTCTTGGTGAGGGTAAGATGCTACTCAAGGTCAGGTCATACCGGCCTGGGCTACATGATCAGAGAGCTCCTCTGTCTCTTTTCATGTAGTCCAGGGAGGTACGTCTCAGGTTATTCACACCAGCATGGACAATGACGGAGTCATATTTGTACTTGCTTTGGAGTGACCTGAGTGCTTGTGTTATGTGGCGGATCCTGGCACCAGGTTTTTCTTCTCGTTAGTGAATGCTTGTCCCTGGAGGCCTTCCTCTTTCTCCTGTCCCTTGACAACGATTGCCCTCTCTTGTTCAGTGTGTCAAACTTGGTGGGTAGAGGAAGGGCCATAAAAGGGTTTGAGGGAAAATCACATCCCTTGAAGCTGAAAGGGTTCTCTGACCTTATTACGAGCCTCCAGTATAAGACTATCATCTTTGGTAGCATCATTCACACTAGAAGCTGCCACATTGGAAAGTGTAGCTTCTGGCTGGTTTGGAAGTTCAGTAGAAGCAGCTCTGACATCAGCAGATGGGGGCGTGGCCCCCAGTCAACACTTCTGTGTGTTCTTCTCTGTTCAAACTTAGTGAAGCAGTTGCAGAGATGGCCGAAGTGGGCAAAACATCAGAGTTTTTTGAGTTTTTGTTAGTAATTACTTCTGTCACACGGGAAGTAGAGGCAGTCTCATGGTGTGCGATCTGAGATTGGGTCTTATTACTAGAGCGATGAAACTCGCTCTTCGGCCATACAAAGATATGCCCCCTAGTAAAGTCCATAGACCTCTCAATAGTTTCTTATGTTTTTTTTGTCTCAGCCTGCATTCATATGCCGAAACCTCTGCAAAAAGATTATCCAGTCTAATGGTGTACTCATCAGTCGGAAATCTAGTTTTCAACAGATCCAAGAGGCGCTTAGTCTCTACACGGAGAGACATCTCAACAGGTGTATAATATTCAGTTATTAGTTAATAGGGGAGGTGATGATTAGTGATCAGCAGTATGGTTTAATGCCAGAAAAGAGCACTGCAGATGTGATGTTTGCTCTGAGAGTGTTGATGGAGAAGTATGGAGAAGGTCAGAAGGAGTTGCATTGCGTCTTTGTGGACTTAGAGAAAGCATATGACAGGGTGCCTAGAGAGGAGTTGTGGTATTGTATGAGGAAGTCGGGAGTGGCAGAGAAGTATGTAAGAGTGGTACAGGATATGTACAAGGGTAGTGTGACAGCGGTGAGATCTGTAGTGGGAGTGACAGATGCATTTAAGATGGAGGTGGGATTGCATCAAGGATCAGCTCTGAGCCCTTTCTTATTTGCAATGGTGATGGACAGGTTGACAGACGAGATCAGACCAGTCCCCGTGGACTATGATGTTTGCAGATGACATTGTGATATGTAGTGAGAGTAGGGAACAGGTTGAGGAGACCCCGGAGAGGTGGAGGTATGCTCTAGAGAGGAGAGGAATGAAGGTCAGCAGGACTAAGACAGAATATATGTGTGTGAATGAGAGGGAGGCTAGAGGAATGGTGATGATGCAGGGAGTAGAGGTGGCGAAGATGGATGAGTTTAAATACTTGGGATCAACAGTTCAGAGTAATGGCGAGTGTGGAAGAGAGGTGACGAAGAGAGCACAGGCAGGGTGGAGTGGGTGGAGGACTGTCAGGAGTGATTTGTGACAGATGAGTACCAGTAAGAGTAAAAAGGAAGGTCTACAAGAGGGTAGTGAGACCGGCTATGTTATATGGGTTGGAGACAGTGGCACTGACAAAAAGGCAGGAGTCAAAGTTGGATGTGGCAGAGTTAAAGATGTTAAGATTTGCACTGGGTGTGACAAAGGTAGACAAGATTAGGAATAAGTATATTTGAGGGTTAGCCCAGGTTGGACAGTTTGGAGACAAAGCCAGAGAGGCAAGATTGTGTTGGTTTGGACAAGTGCTGAGGAGGGATGCTGGGTATATTGGGAAAAGGATGCTAAGGATGAAGCTGCCAGGTAAGAGGAAAAGAGGAAGGCCTAAGATAAGGTTTATGGATGTGGTGAGAGAGGACATGCAGGTGGTTGGTGTGACAGAGCAAGATGCAGAGGACAGGAAGACATGGAAACAGATGATCTGCTGTGGTGACCCCTAATGGGAACAACTGAAAGAAAAAACTTAAATAATTAAAACTTAAGTCAAGATTCAATTGCTGCCAACATTTTAATAACTCTGGTTCACTAGAGGCCTGGGTAGGCATTTTTAAAATCCATAGCCCCCTAGGCGCACTACCTTGTGCTCAAGGCATGCCTCAAAGTGAATTCTCTGCCATTCAAGTCCTTTTAGTTTATACATTAAGTTCTCCAGTTCCATAAAAGTCTCAAGAAAAGCGCACATACCGTCAGAGTCAATGGTTTCCACAATTCCCTGTGTTGATAATACAAGCCTCAAAAGGGGGTTAGGCTGGTTACTGACAAGTCTGAAAACGATTAGAACCTTCAGGCATGTTATTCATTTGACTAGTCACAATGGCAGCAGATGATGAATAAATCCCTCCAGCATTCACTTCAAGAGATTCCGCCATGTGCAGTGGGTAGCTTAACAAAAATTAGATAAAAAGGCAAAAATAAGCTAACCACACTGCTAAAGGAGACTTCCAAGCAAAACAACCAAACTGAGAAATATAACTGAGTCAACCAACACGGTCCAGGCAGGATAAACTTCTGTTGAACACCAGGAATGTATAAAAAACTGTTTTATTGAAGAAGGTTAGCACTTTCGCAGGGTTACCGCTTCATCAGACCAAATACAAAAGTATGTTAAAACACAGAGATATTTAAAACATCGCACAGCTAATCAACTAAAACTAATTAAAAAAGACCAATCAAACAAAGTGATGTAACCCATATCACCGCATACTCAGTAGGGCTGGTTTAAGGGAGACGCCATTGTTAAGTCCTGGGTATTCATATGCATGCAAAGAAACAATCCATTTTAGCTCACACATCTCAACAACATTATTAAAATCACCTCTTCTAATATGGAAATGCAAAAGTTGTAAAACTCTGAATTTAAAAGAATTGTGTCCTGGAAACAATAAGGCATGATTAGCGAAAGCATTTGATGTTACATGGTTATGTATGTTGCCTAGGTGCTCAAGTACCCTCTCTCGAAGTTGTCCAGGAAAACAAATCAGCCAGTCAGGCCCTAGGCAGCAACATGTGTATCAGAGGCCACTTACCCAGTTTGTGGTTGCCTGGCCCTCAACCTTTGTTGAACAATTGAGCAGGTGTAGCACAGGTTGGGGAGTCACTGGTTAAGGGCCTATGGTGGGGAAAGGACATAATGGATCATAGTGGTGATTTCCGTGTACTTATTAAGGGCTTTATTTAAAATACCATGTCAGATACAGTGTAATTTCTTGGATGTCACGTAGTATAACTTGTAGTGTTCCATTACTTCATATTGAAATACTAGGTTAGCTGCCCTTGTGAGTCATTTTAAGCCTAGCTGATTTCACCTTCAGAGATGAGAATCAAATCCTGTACTTTGTGTCCATGAGGTAAGCACCTTAGTCATGTGTCAGCCCCCACCCCCAAGTTGTCATATTCACCATCTGTTTACTACTTACTCTTTTAAGAGTTTACTTGCACAGTGTATTACAGTATGACCATCCTTGTGGATGAGGGCTTCATCTAGTCTTTAAGTCATTTTTGCCTCTCTGTACACCGTGATATTCAGTGATTTACACCGTGATATTCAGTGATTTAATGAAAGCAGCCGTTTGTATGTCTGCCATAACTGCCCATGAGAAACTTAGATTATTATAACCTACATGTAAAGACAGCGGACTACCCCATCAAATGGAATGGGGGAGCAATCTGATGACCTCTCATTTCCCCTCAGCCACCTGTAAAGCAGCCCAAGTTGCTTTTGAACTTGCTTCTACCTCTGGAAGGTACCAGTTACAGCCTTTCAATTTCCCTGAGACCCATTTTTTTAACTAAAAAATGGTAGCTGTTGTTTAGATGTTTATATCTCTTGTATCTTCCCTCAATTTTTTTCTGTGTTTTTATACCTGTTAAGCTCATTCTGTAACTTTAATATGGCTTATGGGTATAGACCTTGTTCTGCTTTAGCTAGCATTTTTGTGTAGAATGACACTGCCTCAGTATGTGCATTGCAGTAACACACACCATGATAATTGCTGGAAAATGTATTCATTTTACTGTGCATCTCAATTTCCTCAATATCACCCTAGTGTCTCCATTTCCCTTCCCTAAACACAGAAGCTTCTGTCTTGCAATAAAAAGGCCATAGTCCCTCCCCCCATACACACACCTCCGATACCACAAAGAAGCAAGAGCTGTTGGACATGCAAGGTCATGAAAACCCGTAATAAGTCTTTCCATTCCTAAACTTGCATGTAACTACAAGTTGTCATTGCCGTGTCACTGGACTCTAATTTTGCTGATACTTTCTGTTCTCACATTCTAGGCATTTTATGTTCAGAAGTCATATTGGGCATACAACCATTCAGGCCAAAAGTGCACAGATTTGTTTTATGCTTTCCTATGAGATTTGGTCCATCGCAAAACACTAAAAAAGTACCCCCTTGTTTCAAGTGTTTTGACTCCTTAAAGTGGCTTATTTCACGGCAAATCAGTACAAATATGTTGGGTTAAGGCTTTCCTTTATAGCTGATGTAGAGTTGAGTACTGACAAAGTTACTAAGATACTGCTGCAGAGTATCTGCAGTTCTAGTGTTTGAGACTAGAGGGGCCATTGGGCTAAATCTACTAATGAAACACACCTTGTAGAAGTAACTGGGGAACCAACAATAATAAGAGCTCAAAAATTCAAAAAAAGTTTTAATAAAAACAATACAGATTAAGCACTTTCGATTTTCAATATAAACTTCTTCAGACTGTAAAAGTGTTTCTTTGAAGTTTGTCTATTCTGTGTGTTGTCCAGGTTGGACTAAATCTACTAATCCCTAAACTAGAATTTTTCTACCCTTTAGTAATCATACATTCTTCCTGTAATACAAACTACCTGCACACACCCATTAATAAAATTTGTCTTTCTTTCCATGTCGGGTTAGAAAACAACATCCCTGTTGTCCCTTGACAAATCAAAGTGGCTACCATTCACTGCAAGAGCAACAGTGCATGTTCAACATACAGATCACTGCTGCAGTAGACCAATCTATTTGGGTCCTACCCCTTGTGAATGACCAGCTTTTAAAGCTTTTGAGAGCCTTGTATGTGCTCTAACCTGCTGAAGATTGATGGGAGCATGTTGGCCTACAGGTTTATAGTTTGTGTGTTTGGAGCAGGGTATTGTGTTTGTGGCGGTCTGTCAGTAGTTTACTTAACTTCCTTCTACTGACCCTTCCAGGCTTCTTTACCCACCTTCAAAGTGTCATTCTCAGCTAACCTATGGAACAGCTACCAGTCTCCACTGTTTTATTTCCCATGCCTGGAATAAGAAGGAAGTTGTTAAGGAAATTCCTTTTGTTTTTACTCTTATATGTAGTAAATTTAGACCACTGCTATCAGTGCAACCTTTCATGTTCATAATTTTTTCTTTTGTTTTTCTCTTTATAATTTTCGTATTTGCATTGTTATTTTTAATAGTTTTTGTCGTGTATGTTTATCTTTGCTTATGTTTGCTGGGGCTCTTTCCCCTTGGGTCTCCACAGAAAATGGGTTGATTACTATCATTGCAATGCAAGTATTTAATAGCCTTTTTTCTTTTTTACAATTATTTTGTATTGTGATTATTTAATATTTGTATATTGTCACTTTATCTTTACTTATGTTTGCTGGGGCTTTTCCCCTCGGGTCTCCACTGAAAATGGGTTTGTGTGCAAACTCAGTTGGACTAACCCACTTAAATGTGAAATAAATAAATACGTTTTTCATGTCAGGCTGGCTCCATTTGCAGCAAAGCCACTGGTGGGTGACTCTGGTGTGGTTCCACTGTGTTCTTATAAAGTGGTTTCTCCAGTTCTACGTGTATTTTTTGACTGTGGTTCCACTGAATGCCACATTTTCTCTGGTCCATCTGGTGTTGGCACCTACAGTCACCGAGGATCAGAGGATAGTCCTGTCCTCTGCCAGACTCCACATGGGAAAGGTCAAGTGGTACCTCATGTCAGTCTGGACTCAGCATCCTCACACGATCTTTTCAGATCCCTGTTTTGGGATTTGTAAAAGGGAGATTATATGGTGGGTAGACCAGGTCTCTTGCAATCTAGGTCTCACATTCCCCTTCCATCTCCTCCAGTTTTTCACTACAGATGCTTTAGCAACTCGGGGAATTTTTAGATTTACCACAGCACAGACCCTTAGATATTCCTCCTGTTCTGGATGTTGTGGATGATGTTTTTATGGAATCCAGTCTAACTCCTGATACTCTACCTCCTGCTTCCAGGAAACCTGACAGGTACTACAGAGTCCCTGACTCACAAATTTTTTTTTCAGAAATCCTACTGCTAACCCAGAGTTCAATTCCCAAGGATCTAAAGGATTAAAAGCAACCACAGCTAAGAATCCCACCCTTTCGGACAAGGATTCACAAGCTTTAGACAGATAGGGGGAAAAAGTATACACCTCTGCAACTCTTGCCATTAGAGCATTAAATTGTCAGTTACACATGCTGAAATACCAGCAACATACTATGGAACTTATTAAACAAAAATATCTACCTTCGCTGACTGTGCAGAAAGTAAAGAATTACAGGAGCTTATGCATTCTGCAAGCTAAGTTAGTAAGCATACCCTGCAATGTGGGTTTGATGCCCTAGAAGCATCCTGCAGGGCAGCAGTCACAGGTTCTGTACTTAGAAGGCATGCTTGGCTTAAGGAACAAACATTGCCAGACCATGTCAAATCAAAATGATTGGATGCACCACTGAACAAAGACAATCTGTTTGGCACCACAGCAGAAGAGGTTTTAAAGATGGAAAAAAAGCTAAATCTAAGCAGACAGTTACAGACATTTTGCAAGTCCAGCCTCCTAGATTCAGTAGGCATTGCACCTGAAAGCATTGGTCCTTTCCAGCCCCCTCAAGGCCACCTCAAACTAGACCTAGGGGAAGCACATCCCAGACAGCAGTCTCAGGCTATGCAGAGATCTAAGCAATGAAGTACCTCCACTTCTAAAACCGGGAGTGTTGAGCCACCCCCTTATGGAAAGACTTCACAATGACTTCTCAACTCCACCCATCACTTCTGCCCATCTGCTTGTGTCCCTAGGAGGAAAACTTGCCTCCCATGCAAAAAACTGGGCCTCCATCACCAATGATCAATGGGTCCTCAACATAGTGTCCCAGTGGTACAAATTTTATTTCCACATGCTGCCCACCCCAAAAGGGTTCCCAGATCTTCCTCCAAACCAGTGGGCAGAGGCACAAATCCAAGTTCATTTCCTGCTCTTCACAAGGGCAATTCAGCCTGTCCCTGCAGAACAGATAGGCCAAGGTTTCTATTCAAGACTTTTCCTGGTACCCAGAAAAGAGGGCACCTGGCGCCCAATCCTAGGTCTATCCATTCTAAACACCTTCCTGGTGGTACCAAACTTCAGAATGCTCACCCTACAGCAGCTTCTCCCTATGCTATCCAAAGATGCCTGGTTAGCCACCCTAGACCTAAAAGAGGCCTATCTGCACATCCCAATAAGAGACTCTTACAGGAAATATCTACATTTCAGGGCAGGATCTATGCATTATCAGTTCTCTGCACTTCCCTTTGGCGTATCCACTATTCCCAGAGTTTTCACAAAATGCCTGGCTCCAGCCATTGCATTTTGCCTGATTCAGGCTGACAGTCAGGAAAAGCTGTTGCAGCACCTGACATTTGTAAAGGACCTACTAACCTCACTGGGATACACTATAAATGAAAAGAAATCCAAACTAGTCCCCAGTCAAAAAATTATATGCCTGGGAGTAAGCCTGGACACAGCAACCCATATGGCATTCCCTACTGCAGAAAAACAAGCCTATCTGACAGGCTACTTCTTTCAGTTGGCCACCTAAACACAGTTATACGCAAGGAAAATCCTACAAGCTCTAGGGCTCATGGACTCCTGCATTCTACTAATTCCATATGCCAGCCTGCATATGAGGAAACTTCAGTGGTACTTAAAAAGCCTTTGGTGTCAACATTCTCAGGACCTGGAAACTGTTATACCTGTGATACTTTGTCTAAGGAAACATGTTCTTTGGTGGGCAGCAGCATGCAACCACAACAAGGGACTTCCCTTTTCGCAACCCCATGCCGCCCAGACCCTAACCACAGACACATCAGACTATGCCTGGGGTGCCAACTGGACAGCAGGTGTATTCAGGACCACTGGAGCCCAAATCAAATTCATCTGCACATCAACCAAAAAGAGATGCTAGCTGTTCAGCACACTCTGACAGCTTTCAGACCCCTACTGTCTCCAGGGTTTCTAGTGATCAAAATGGACAACACCACAGTAATGTGTTATATCAACAAGCAGGGAGGAACTCACTCTTATCCAGTCTGCAGGCTAGCCATGACCCTTTTGAATATGGCCTCAGCCATGCATATTCACCTGCTAGCACAATTCCTGCCAGGCAACCAAAACTCTCTGGCAGGCAAGTTAAGCAGAAATTTCCTAGACCCACATGAGTGGCAATTAAACCACAACACCTTCAGCCTTGTGACCCAGAAATGGGGTACCCCAAAGGTGGGCCTATTTGCATCCCCCTACAACCACCAACTCAGCAAATTCTGCACCAGGGCACCTCACAGCATGGCCTGGAAAGTGGATGCCCTATCCTTCCAATGGGTAAACCTCTCAATCTATGCATTTCCCCCCTACCTCTTCTTACAAGAGTATTACTCAGAATAAGAGAGGAAAGACCAAGGGCAATCCTGATTGCCCCAGACTGGCCACGCCAACATTGGTACCCACTACTGCGCAGTCTGTCACCATTGCCTCCATGGCACCTCCCTCAGATTCCAACTCTCTTGACTCAGCAAGAGGGAGAGTTTTTGCATCCACAGTTGCAGACCCTGAACCTGGCAGCCTGACGTATTCCTTGACTTCTCCTCCAGTGGCCAGCCTAAGCAAGCAGGTCCTGGACGTTATACGTGAAGCCAGATGACCCAGCACTAGAAAATCCTATGCTGACAAGTGGAAAAGGTATTGTTCCTGGATCCAGACTAAAGGAGCTGACCCAGCACAGCCCTCCTTACCTCTCATCCTGGATTACCTAGCAGACCTACTCCACAGGGGCCTATCTTTCTCTTCCATTAAAATACATGCTTCTGCCATCTCTGCACAATTACAGCACTGAGCCACCTCTCTTTTCACACCCTCTCATCAAGCAGTTCCTTAGAGGGGCTAACAACTTAAGGCCACCAAGAAGAGCCCCTACCCCTGCTTGGGACCTTAACTTTGGGTTGGAAAAGCTCACAGTACCCCCCCCTTTGAGCCTGCAGCTTCAGCAGAGTTAAAATACATCTCTTAGAAAACCGCATTGCTTCTGGCCATCACTTCAGCTAGAAGAGTGTCTGAGATACAAACATTTTTCATGCTGACAGGGTCTCCCTCAGGACTAACCCAACTTTCATGCCTAAAGTGTTGTCCAGTGTGGCTTTCAACCAATCTATTCATTTGCCCACCTTTTTCCCTGAACCTCAAAATAAGACGGAAAGGATCCTGCACTCCTTAGATGTGCCCAGACAGCTCAGATTCTACCTGGATAGGACTAAGCCCTTTAGGAAATCTGACCAGTTACTAGTCAGCTTTGCACCAGGGGCAGAGGGCAAGGCCATATCAAAACAAACCATTTTCAAATGGATAGCATACTGTATCCATTTCTTTTACAAACACCACGGGAAACCACCCCCACCGGGGGTCAGAACACATTCCACTACGGCAACTTTAACCTCTGCAGCCTTTCTCAGAGGGGTCCCTACCAGGGACATCCTGGAAGCTGCAACATGGAGTTCTGTTCATACCTTCACCAAGCATTACCACCTGCCTATCTTTTCCAAATCCAGGGCAGGCTTTGCAACCGCAGTCCTGCAGGGCATACTAGCCAGCCCCAACTCTTCTTGACTGCCTCCACCCGTTCTACAGCTTTGAGAATCAGCCCAAGTGTGATGACTGCAACAGTGAAACATGAAGAATATAGTACAGTTGTGTACACTTACCATAAATGTAGATATTCAAGTGTATTCACTGCTGCAGACCTGGTTTCCCACCCACCAGCCCCCTTGTCTGTCTGTCTGTCTCTCTCTGTTCTTCCTCACTCCTTACAGGGCTATTGGTATTTACTTTCTACTGGTGGTGGTATTCCACCATAACCTAGTTCCCTATTTGGGGGCTCCTGACATTTGGGGCAAGAAAAACTGATGTAATGGCATCGGCTGCCTGTTTTTATACCACTGACGACCTGACGTCAGTCCTGGAGCGACAGCAACCGACGCATAAATACTAAGCCTCTGGTATTTGGGCCGACTGAGGGATACCCCTGGCAGGATAACCCAAGTGTGATGACTGCAACAGTGAATAAACTCAAACATCTACATTTATGGTAAGTGTACACAACTGTGCTTTCTCTTTAAAGGTATGCATCCTAAATGCTAGTCTCTCCCTGTTTCTTGAGCTTCCCCTTGATTTTCTTCATGTTTCACTGTTGCTGTCATCACCTGTGGGTTATCTCTGCTGTGGTAGCCCTCGGTCGGCCCGAATACCAGAGTCAGTTTTTTTCTGCATCGGTTGCAGTCACCTGTAGTCTGACATCAGGTTGTCAGTGCTATAAAGCAAGGCAGCCAACATTATTACATCAGTCTTTCTTGCCAAGGTGCCCGTAGCAGAAGCTGTTCACACGACTGCCGGTCGGTCACTACCAGAGTTTGAATTTCAGCTGAAAATGTCTAAAGCTAAGTACCCTGTTGGGGATCCTTTTTTTCTTGCACTAACCAATGTCCGAAAAAGTTAACAGTTGTCTCGCCTGTGGAAAGCAGATCCCACACTGAGACTTCCATTCTTCCTGCGTCACTTGTTTAGGCCCAGACCACAACGTCCCCCATTGCCGGTTCTGTGCCCTCTTTAATGCGATAACTATTCACCATAGAGCTCTTTTTGTAGACAGTTATTTTCATGTTCCGTCTTCGCATTCCAATATGACATTCGTCAGACAGCAATCCATGGACATTCCAGAGATAAAGATAGAGACAGACCACACAAGACTAAGCCTTCCGCTAAGCAGGTCGGCAGTTCTCAGGAATTCAGTGAGGCGCTTTGGCAGCCCTTAATGCCCAATTCGATATCTACCCAGGCCTCTACCCAGACCCTTTCAGAGTCCGGTATGCCACATAAATCTTCTTTGTCTTCCGAGCCTTTGGTTGTCTCTGCCTTGGTAGGGCCTGGAGCCATGAGACAGGCACTGGCTTCCGAGGAGGCTTTTTGCACTACCAAGTCTAGCAAAAAAATTATGTCTTCTCATCCAATACCGTCTCTGTCAGACTGACGGATTCTCTCAGGCCTAGAAGCCAGGCCACTCATAAAAATCTGCTTCTAGCCACCATCTTGCTCCTGCTCCACCACCCCAAGAACAAATGCTTAAAATGGCGAAGGATCCCATCTCCCTTATCCAGGGTAGGCCACAACTTCTAAAAGGAAAAGGCATCCTTCTCCAGAAATTATGACAGAACAGGATTCTGAGGAACAGCAACCTCTGACTGCTTATGAGGATTCAGATGCAGAGGATTCCATCCGTTCTGCCTCCCCTCAAGAGGACCTTTCCTTTGGGGAAACCCTTCACATCCTCAGGGAACATTTCCAATGGGAATATCAGGACCCCCCCCCCCTCCCCAGTCTAAGAAAAGACTTAGAGAGTTTCTGGACCTGCCCCAGCACAGACCCCAGGCCACCCCCCCCCATTTTAGAAGTGGTGGATGATGTTTTTCATTAATCCAGCTTAGCCCCTGAAGCCCTCCCACCTGCTTGCAGTAAACCGGACAGGTATTACAGAGTACCAGATTCTCACAAATACCTGTACAGAAATCCTGCTGTAGACCCAGAGGTCATTACTCAGGGACCTAAAGAAGATAAGACTAGATGTTATGTGATCCTATCTCGCCTACATTCTGACTGATGGGTTCGGAGCCGACCCTCGGCTCCGACTCGGCACGCTTATGCCAAAGAACGAAGTCTCTTATTGGCTGAGCTTACTATATCCCAGGATGCACCACTACCAGTCCCCCAGATCTCGTTTGCCGCTAACAAGCAAAGACGTGGTCTCGAGCTTGGCTGAGCTAAGTAGTGTTTTTTTCACTTACTTTCCTGTCAGGGATTTCCTAAAATTTCAACAAAAAGCTGTTTTAACAGCTATCTTGTGTTTTTGTGTATGAGTGAATATTTTTTTGTAAAATATTTGTGTGGTGATTGCGTATTTTCTGACTAGAGGTCCCCTTTGAGTTGAAGGGCCTTCCTCTGTCAGTCAGTTGTCATTCAAGTCCCGTTTTATTTTAGGGGTTCTTGGATCCTTTTAGTTATTTTTCTATTGTGACAGTCTTTGGTTAAAAAAAAAAAAAAAGAAAAAGAAATTTTTCTGTGATAGTTAGTGTGTTTTGTTTTTGCTTGTTCACTAAATTGGTTGCCATAATGTCACAGGCTCCTAGGCCTTCAGGTTTTAAGAAGTACACTAAGTGCAGTTTCAAAATGTCAATAACAGATGACCATTCTCTCTGTGTGTACTGTTTGGGCGCCAAACATTTGCAGGAGTCCTGTAGCGTGTGCCACTCGTTTTCCTCGAGGGTCCTCCAAGAGAGGAAAAACAAACTTATTTTAAAAGGCCTTATTAAACCCTCATTTGAAGAGGCATTAGCTTCCTCTCCTTCTCCTGCAAAGAAGAAAAGGGTGTCGGCTCCGACCAGCCCGTCGGAACCGACCGCCAAAAGACATAGGCAGGCTTCTCCTTCGGCTCCACGGACTTCGGAGCCGAGGGCGGAACGGTCTGCCTCGATGTCTCCAGCCTCGTCTCCTCTGGGTTCGGAGCCGACGGCTGGGGCCTCGAGGCGGGTCACCTTCATCGGCTCCACTGATCTTGGAGCCGATGAAGGTTGTCCGCTCAGACACTTCCTCCTCGGCCGAAGCCCTCTTCGCACCGATGGAAATTGGTTTGACACTCCTTGGCGCCGATAATTATCGAGTCGATTCGGAGCCGGTCCCCTAGTCCCTTGGAGCCGTTGGAGAGGCCTACTCGGACCCGTTCGGTCTCTTCCAGGTCATCAAGAATGTCAGATTCGGACATAGACAGGGTACTCCAAAGACTTTTCCAGTCCCCAGTCTTTCAGAAATTAGTTTCGGCTCTGACCCAATTGGCTTCGGAGCCGATAGCCCATTCCATTGCCATTCCTCCTCCGACCGCTTCGGCTCCGTCGGAGCAGGTGCTGATGGAGCCAGTGGAGATCCTAGGGTCGGCTCCGACCCTTACTCCAACCCCAGCCTTCGGGTCAGAGTTTAGCACACGGACGTCTTCGGCCGGGCCCGGGGGTGACGTTTCGGGACCAATGCAGTCTGTTCCAAGCCTCCCTCTCAGTGCTTCGGCCTCGGGACTTCCGTCTGCTATCATGGCTCCGGCGACTGGACCCTCCCAGGATTCTGGGGGTCCGGCCTTCAGAGCTATGAGGAGTGCCTTGGCCAAATCTTCTTTGGCCATCTCTACAGCTTTACCGGCACCTTCCCTGGGCATGGAGACTGGGTCTTTGGCAGTTCCCCTGTCTCTAGGCAGCGGAGCCCCGGGGCCTGAGGTTACCCCCACTGGGGGTTCCCCTCCTCCTGAGGGTCTTTCGGAGTTGTCTTCGGAGGAGCCCCCAAGGAAGAGATCGTGCAAGAGGAAGCACGTAGACTCCCCCGATGAGTCTCTTACATCGGACACTGATCTTGATGATGCGGAGGGGTCCCCAAAGTCGTCCTCGGATGATGTCTCATTTGCAGACATTCTAGAGATCCTCAAGCAACGAGGCGGCTGGAATTCCAAACCCCCCTCCGCTGATGAGTCGGTGTTCCTCAAGGCCTTCGGGGCTCAGCTCTCCGCCTCCTGGGTGTCTCCGCCCTTCGAGCTCCTATATTTGGTTTGTCGGAGGGCGTGGGAACATCCAGATACTGTGGAACCAGTACCTTCTCGCCCTAACAAATTTTTGTCTGCCCCACCCGAGAAGGAGTTCTTAACGAAAGGCGTGGCTGTAGATGCCATGGTGGTGGCATCTGCTACCCAGCAGGACGTGGCAGAGGCTTCAACGTCCGTCCATCCTCCTAATAAGGAGTCTAGGAGCATGGACCGGTACGGGAAGCGCACCCTGAGTTCAGCGGCCTTTACTCTGAGGTCCCTGAATTATTTGGCACATTTCACCAGACTACAGAGGGATCTGATCAAGGAGCTCTCAGACTCCCTCTCAGGTAACCTACCTGAGCAGCTAGCCCAGTCAGTTGGCTCTCAGTTGGCTACCCTTACCTCGATTTCTAACTCGTCCATGAGGCTCATTTCATATGCGGTCGAAGGGGCGGGCAGAGCGGCAGGCACAGGCGTGGCTCTATGAAGACAAGCCTGGCTCCGTTTGTGTCATTTCGCGGAGGCCTTCAAGTCTTCCTTTGCCGACGCTCCCTTTGATGGGTCCTCTTTGTTTGGACCCAAGGTAAAAGACACTCTTACCCGCTGAGAGCAGGAGGGAAAGACTTTATCTGCCGTAGGAGCACGATTTTCCACTCCCTTTCGGCCTTATCCCAAGGCTAAAAGAGGAGGGAAGATGTGGTTCCGCAAATCACAGAAATTCTTTCCTCAACAGCAGGAAGATTCCCCTTCCAGAGGCAGAGGAGGGGGGAAATTTTCTGGGAGACGCCGTCCCAGAGGCGGCAGAGGCCCCCGCAACACTGGAGACCGCGAGTCCTTTTGTGGCTCTTCAGCCTCCCACACTCCATGAGGGATTGCCCGGCTGTGCTGCTCCGGAGCCAGTCGGGTGACGTTTTTCCAAGCACCTAAAAGCCTGGGAGTCTATTACTCAGGACAGCTGGGTGCTTCGGATTATTGCCGGAGGTTACACCATTCCCTTCACACGCCCACCCCCACCGTCCAAAAAAATCCCGGACCCACCACCCAGTCAAAGGGAAATTGCAGCCGTGGAAGCTTCAAAGCTGCTAGAAAAAGGAATCATCCAACCAGTCCCCACAGACCAGATCGGATTCGGAAATTACTCAAGGTTCTTTTTAGTGCCAAAAAAGACAGGGGACCTGAGACCCATTTTGGATCTCAGCAAACTAAACCGGTCCGTCATGAAGTCTAAATTCCGAATGGTCACTTTACAATCCATTCTCCCATTGTTGGAGAAAGATGTTTGGATGTGCTCCATAGATCTCAAGGACGCCTATTATCACATACCGATACATCAGGCGTCCAGGAGGTATCTGCGCTTCAGCCTGGGAGACCGTCATTTCCAATTTTGTGCACTGCCCTTTGGTTTCACCACAGCCCCCAGGGTGTTCACCAAGTGTTTGGCAGTAGTGACTGCTCACCTGAGGAGTCTCAGATTCCAAGTGTTTCCCTATCTGGACGACTGGCTCCTAACTGCCACCACCAGGCATCTACTACTAGAGAACCTACAAGCCACCATCTCCCTGGGTGCTTCCCTGGGAATTACATTCAACTGGTCAAAGTCTGTCTTGCTGCCTTCTCAGCGCATAAGATTCATAGGAGCAGAGATAGACTCAAAATTAATGCGAATCTTCCTTCCTACCGAAAGGATACAAACATTACAAGATCAAGTCCGAGCCCTGCTTCTAAGATCCAAAGCCCCAGCCAGGATGGTCCTGCAACTTTTAGGTTCAATGTCTGCCACGGTTCTCCTAGTTCCTCTGGCAAGGTTGCACATGAGGATTCTCCAGTGGCTATTATCGACACAATGGTCTTTTCAGGATCTCCCCCTCAATCATCACATACTGATTACAGAAACGTGCAAACAGGACCTCCGCTGGTGGCTTCTGCCATCCAATCTGAATCAGGGAAGACCCTTTGTTATACCCCCTCCGGCGGCCACCGTGACAGCGGATGCCTCCCAGACGGGGCATTGTCTGGGCAGGTCAGTTCAGGGTTCTTGGCTTCCAAACGAAACATTTCTCCATATCAATGTGTTGGAAATGAGGGCTGTACTTCTGTCCCTACAAGCCCTCCACAAGTTTCTCCCTCAAGGCATTATCGCCATCCACACAGACAACATGTCGGTGGTCTGGTATCTAAACAAACAGGGGGGTAACAGATCTTACCACCTTTGCAGAGAGGCCATGAGGGTGTGGGAATGGGCAGTGGCTACCAAGCGCTTCCTGGTAGCGACCCACATTCCAGGCAAATCCAATGTATTAGCAGACAGACTGAGCAGGACTATTCTCTCTCCTCACGAGTGGTCTCTGAGCAAACAGTAGCAGCTCAGATTTTCAAAGGTGGGGATTCCGTGCTGCGACCTGTTTGCAACACCACGAAACACGAAGTGCAAAAGGTTCTTTTCCTTGACCCCGCATCAAGGGGAGACAGCTACGGATGCTCTAGTCCAACCTTGGCCAACAGGACTGCTTTATGCTTTCCCTCCGATTCCACTCCTCCCCAAAGTCATCCAGAAAGCTTCCCAATTGGGGTCCACAATGATTCTAATTGCTCCGTACTGGCCTCGTCAGGTATGGTTCCCCTACCTACAGAAATATACCCTGGACGGTCCTTGGTTCTTGGATCTAATTCCGGACCTTCTGGTTCATCAGTGGGGACAACAGCACCAGTCCCTTCACACTTTGAAATTAACAGCTTGGCTCCTCCTCTTCCGACTATAGTCAGAAATCACACCTTGGACCCGGAAGTTATTCACATTTTATCTTCAGCCCACAAACCCACCACTAAGAAATTGTATCACAGTAAGTGGAAGAGGTTTGCTATCTGGGCACAACTCAGAGGCTTAGACCCTATTACTGCCCCGATACCAGAGGTCTTGAAATTTTTAACATCCATGTTTAATCAAGGATCTTCAATCTCTACTATTAAAGTCCAACTAGCAGCTATCTCCAAATTTCACGATTCCATAGACCCACCGTTGATGAGCAGCAGATTATGTAAAACTTTCATGAAAGGTGCTGTGCTTTTAAGACCCCAGTTTTCCATCCTGCCTCCGTGGGATCTTGATTTGGTACTTCGTGCCTTAACATCTTCCCCCTTTGAACCGGCTGCTACATGTGATTTGAAATATCTGTCTTGGAAAACTGCCTTCTTAATTGCAATTACCTCTGCAAGAAGAGTTTCAGAACTTCAAGCCCTATCTATCAAACCACCGTACTTGATTTTTCACAAGGATAGAGTATCACTTAGGCCTAATCCATCTTTTGTCCCAAAAGTTTGTTCCAATCTCTGTCTCCAACAGTCTTTAGAGCTACCAGTTTTCTTTCCAAAATTTTCAAACAAAGCGGAATACACCTTCCATACATTGGATGTTCACAGGCAATTGCGCTTCTATCTAGATAGGACTCAACAAATTCGAAAAACAGATCAATTGTTTGTGTCCTTTTCAGATAATAAACTGGGTAAAACCATCACTAAAGCTACTATTGCCAAATGGATCAGAGATTGCATAACTCAGGCTTATTCCTCTTCAAATAAACAACTTACAACTTCTGTCAAAGCTCACTCCACTAGAGCTATGGCTACCTCTATTGTATTCCATTCCAAGCTCGCTATTTCTGAGATTTGTGCTGCGGCTACTTGGTCCAACCCGCACACTTTCATTTCCCACTATAAATTGGATGTGGCATCTAAAGGACGAGCATCATTTGGTTCCACGGTACTCAGGAGTGTTTTCCAGTGAGCCACCCAGGATTTAGGTGCTAGGGACGCTGTCCCATCAGAAAGAATGTAGGCGAGATAGGATCACATAACATCTTTTAGTTATGTACTCACCATAACTTCAGGTGTTTGGGATCCATCTGGCCTACATTCCTAATACCCACCCTCCTTCCCCCTGCCTTGGAGATCAGAAGAGATTGAACGGTTTGAGTTCTACTGTTTTATCTTGTATCATCTGTCAGTGTTATATAAGCAGTGCATGCGTGTGTGCATGTATGCGGACAAACTAGATCTGGGGGACTGGTAGTGGTGCATCCTGGGATATAGTAAGCTCAGCCAATAAGAGACTTCGTTCTTTGGCATAAGCGTGCCGAGTCGGAGCCGAGGGTCGGCTCCGAACCCATCAGTCAGAATGTAGGCCAGATGGATCCCAAACATCTGAAGTTATGGTGAGTACATAACTAAAAGTTTTGCCAGGAATCATATTCTTCTGACTAGGACTCCAGAGCTCTGGACCGATAGGGTAAAAAAGTATACACCTCTGCAAGCTTAGCTATCAGAGCACTCAGTTGTCAGTTCCATATGTTAAAATATCAGCAACACACTTTGGAACTATTAAAACAAATGATTTCTACCTTTTCTGACTGTGCCAGTTCAAACGAGTTAGCAGATTTACTGCACTCTGATTGTCAAGTGGCCAAACACTCATTACACTGTGATATGACGCCCTAGAAGCCTCTAGCAAGACAGCAGTTTCAGGATCTGTCATTAGGAGACATGCATGGCTGAAGGAACAACCTCTCCCTGATCATGTTAAGTCTAAACTTTTTGATGCACCCCTGGATAAGGAGCACTTGTTTGGAGTAAAAGCAGAAGAGGTGCTTAAAAAGATGGAAGACAAATCAAAATCTATGCAAAACGTAAAAGATTTATTTCAGGTTCAACCTCCCAGGTTCAGCAGGAACTTTTCCTCTAAGCACTGGCCCTTCCCTGCACCTAGCAGACAGGGCCAAGGTAAGCCCCGCAGGGACAGACCATCCAGGCCTCTATCCCAGGGCCAGCAGAGAAGCAAACAGTGGACCACTTCTGCCCCAAAAGCAGGGAGTTCTAAGCCACCCTTCTATGGCAAAAACTCACAATGATCCCCCCCACCCTCCCTTCTATGGCAAAAACTCACAATGACCCCCTCCCCACCCTCCCTTCACTCACCAAAAGCTAGGAGGAAGGCTCTCCCTCTTCAAAGAAAATTGGCTTTCTGTAACAAAGGACAAATGGGTCTTAAAGATAATTTTTCAGGGATACAAATTATTTTTTCAGTGAACTCCCAATTCCAAGAGGGTACCCTGACTTACCTCCATATCAGTGGGCAGAGGCATTGAAACAGGTTCATACTCTCATATTCCAGGGGGCAGTAGAACCTGTCCCCTCAGATCAAACAGGCAAAGGCTTTTATTCCAGACTAATCTTTGTTCCCAGAAAAGAAAGCACTTGGCACCCCATCCTGGATCTATCCATTCTGAACACCTCCTTAGTGGTCCACAGATTCAGAATGCTATCTTTGCAACAGCTGCTGCCTATGCTAACAAAAAATGCTTGGCTAGTGCCTAAAAGATGCCTACCTCCACATCCCCATAAGGGAATCCAATAGGAAATTCCTGCGCTTCAGAGCAGGATCACAACACTTTCAGTTCTCTGCACTGCCCTTTGGCTTATCTGCTGCACCCAGAGTATTCACCAAATGCTTATCCCCGGCCATAGCATTTTGCAGACAGAAAAATATACAGATTTACCCTCACCTGGATGACTGCCTCATTCAGGCAGAGTGCACAGAAAAGCTGCTCTCGGACCTTCTCTTTGTCAAATCCCTCCTAACTTCCCTAGGGTTCACCATCAACGAGAAGAAATCAAAGCAAACTCCCACCTGGAAGATCATTTTCTTGGGAGCTCTGCTAGACACAGCATCCCAAATGTTTCCTATCCCCAGAAAAGCAGAACTTCCTGCCTCTCTACTTTACCCAGCTGGCTTCCAGAAGTTACCTCACTGCGAGGAAGTTCCTGCAAGCCCTGGGACACATGGCATCTTGCATCCTTCTAATTCCTCTGGCCAGTCTTCACATGAGAAAACTTCAGTGGTACCTAAAGAACCTTTGGTATCAGTACTCTCAGTCTCTAGAGACCTCTCTCCCTCTGATCCCATGCATAAAGGCCAAGTTTCTCTGGTGGACAGAGGCCTGTGCCAAGAACAAGGGTCTTCCCTTCATCCTCCGCCCTACCAGCCAGACCATCACCACCGACACCTTAGACATTGCTTGGGGCACACACCTAGCAGGCAGGTGCACCCAAGGTCTTGGGATGCCCAGCACCTTCCCTTACACGTCAATCAGAAAGAAATGATGGCAGTACGAAAGGCTCTGACATCCTTCAAATCCTATCTCAGGCCAGGGTTCTCCTTATACAAACAGACAGCACCACAGTAATGTGGTATATCAACAAATGGGGGGGGGGGGCAATTTTACCCTCTGTGCAGGCTAGCCATGAACCTCTGACTGACAGTCGTCTCCATGGGTCTACACCTAATTGTCCAATATCTACCAGGGGTCAACAACACCCTGGCAGACCACCTAGGCGGAAACTTACTGGACCCCCATGAATGGCAGCTCCACAGGGAAATCTTTTGCAAATCACTCAGGAGTGGGGGACTCTGGAGGTGGATCTCTTTGCTTCGCACCTCAACCACCACCTGCAAAAGTTCTGTACCAGAGAGTATCAACTCATAGCATGGAAGGTGGATGCCTTGACCTTCCCCTGGAACTCCCTCTTTGTGTAAGTGCTCTCTCCTCTGCCTCTTATTCCCAAGGTACTGATCAAAATTAGGGAGGAGATATCTCTACAAATGGTTAAATAAATGTGAGGTTATTGCCTCACGAAAATTTGAAAATTTTTAGATGTTGAAAAGGTGACGCTTTGGCCTATAAATAATGGACGCTTTAAATAACATTGAACATGCCTCCTATTTACACACGTAGAATAATATTTTATATGTATATAGGCTAATGGTAATACTGGCAAGTTTTCCAGTGATTTCTTTTGATTGGTTAAGAATCTTCTATTGCAGTTTTCATTGGATATGATTATAAGTTTTGATTGGATGAATTAATACAGAATGATGAGTTAGATTAGCTTTTTATCTTAATTTTTATTGGCCCCAATATTATTTTACAAATGTTGATTGGGCCAGGTCCTCGGCTTTTTGGCTTGAAAATGGTATACCCAAGGGTTTAAATAATGTTAAATATTTGGATCCAGGGTCTTTCGCCCACTGGAACTTTTAGGTTTAAATTAGCCATCAAGATTTATTACCATGTCTTTATTTATTGTAGTTTCTGAACGAGCATTACTCAATGGCAAAGCTTAGGTTTCATATTTTATTTGCACAAAACTATGTTTTTGATCAAGATATGACTATATAGTTTTATTCGTTCACCTTTATGGTTCACTAAGCAATGTTTTTGAGAATATTAAATGAGGGAAGAACCTATTTAAACCTAATGTGGTTCACAAATTAGAAGACCATGTTTTTATCCAATCTATGATTGGACTGTATCTTCTTCATTCAATTTATGATTGGTTATTTCTATTCCACATATGACTGGTTTATAGGTGTTTACTAGGCTAATGAACACAAGGACCTTTTTAAGCCTAGCCATGCATCCCAAATCTCTGACAAGTTCTGATATCCTTAAGTGTAAGCATGGGCCTGGGAGATGAACCATTATTATGTACACTGTGCAATTTGATTGGCTACTTATTAGAATTTAAGTAAAGTTTGGATGTTTTTGTTAAGAAGATCTGATGAAGGCTTAGATCAAAAGTGCTCATCTTTTATACTGTCATTTTCTAAGGAATAAAGAAGTTTTAAGATTGCTTTTGTGAGTGCTATCTTGCTATTGGGCCATTTGAGATACCTCCTCTTTGTGGTGGAATAGCCTTGGTATTTTTGCTTCTTTATTAATTGCTATCCACCACTTCTCCTCTGGTTGATAAAAATATGCCTAACCAGTGTATAAGACTAAAGGGACTAAAAACATTTTAACTGCTTGTATCGTGCTATCAATGTCCATATAACAGAGCTTTCATTTTCTCAGTTTTTGTATTATCTTTTGTTTAGTCCCTTCCCACATATCCTTAGCTGCCACAACAGTATCATGTTTTAATCCATACTCCTAAGTAGTTTATTTTATCTTGTCCCCATATGTATGGACATTGCTGAATCAATTTGCATGTAGGTACATACTTTACCGCTATTGCTTTTGTTTTTGTTTCATTAATTTTATATCCCCAAAATGCTTTGAAACTGTCTCAATGTGTTCCACAGCAGTGTAATGTCCCTTTCTGGTTTTGTCAGGTATAAAATAATATCATCTGCAAATAGAGCTAGCTTTTCTTGACTACCATACCAATTATATCCTTGAATTTCTGAGTCCCGTATTTTCTTTGCCACTGGTTCTAAATATAATGCAAGTAACAAAGGGGAGAGAGGACAAACCCGCCTGGTTCCTCTGCTCAATCAGAGATTATCAGAGAGGACCCCACCCACTTTAATTTTCACCTCTGATCCTTCATTATATCCTCCTAATCAACTGTATAATTTTATCAGGGAATGCAAAAGCTTCCATTCCACTGCTCATAAAATCCCAACTAACTCTGTCAAATGCTTTCTTTACATCAAGACCCACCAGTAACAGTGGTATTTTCTTATATTCTGCTTCCCTCTAGATCATCACTGCTATGTTTATGTTAAACGTTTGCCTCCCCTCCAAAAAACAATATTGATCCATATCTATCAATTTTGGTATCACTTTTGCCTTTCTTTTAGCCATTATAGACATAAACATGTCAGGTTAATCTTTTATACAATTGTTTCTTGCCATCTCCATTTGAGCCTATGTCACATCTTGCAGACCTTTTTGTTTTATTGAAAATTCTCAAATAAAAATACTCCCCCCAATACCCCCTAAAACCTACTAACTTAATAATAACACACAAAACTATGTACATCTTCAAATATTGAAGTCTTGCTTCCCTTAATAGGAACATAAGTTCCAAACTGACAGCCATACGCACAGACTGAAGCTAAACAGAAAGAAAGCTTACCCATGCTAAGACACATGGTAGAACCTGTGATTCTATTAAGTGCTGTCTGGTTTTGCCTTACCTTTATATCTCTCCCAGCTGGGGAAACACTTGAATGCTTTCAGAAAACATTTTCTCCAAGTCATTTCTCTTTATCAGATGGTCTGCTAGTGACACGAGCACCAGATACATGATTGTTTACTAGAAAAAGACATATAATCAATATTTGTTTTCATTTGCTTGCTTTCTGTGAAAATGTATTACTATATTAAGCTAAAGGCATTAACACAGTCATTCCCCTATGCAAGAACGAGAAAAAGCACACTAGTTTTTCTTTTGTCATGTTATTTTAACCAGATCCCCCTTTTTTGTTTTACATTGCAGTGGCTACATTTCTTAAAACTAAACAAGGAGAAACAGAGAAGAAGGGAGAAAGAAACAAAAAGAATAAACAGAAGCACCTATTTACATTAGTATCCTCATTACACTTAAAAATAACTGAAAAAACTGTACTTTATGACATGCAGAGAAAATCATCCACCACTTAAGTAATACTGTTAAGAAAAACAATTGTACTTACAGTTAACTCTCTCACTGCTCTTCCCTCTCCTGTGTATTTTTCGGAACATTAATGACATGAAATAGGGCATGTGCTTTAGAGTTCCATAGAAGTTTAACAAAGTCCAAACAAGTCCAGTATTTCCAGATTTTCTTGTTCTGTCCTGTTTCACAAATATAATTATTGCTTTGTAATCCCACATTTGTCAATTTCCAGGTTACTGATTTTAGTCTCCAAACATTAATGACATGAAGCAGGACACATGCTTTAGAGTCCCATCCAAGAAAGTCCAATATTTCCAGATTCTTTTGTTCTATTCTTGTTCATCTCCAGCTCCCAAACCCTGTCTCTGCTTCATTTCCAGTGCAGTCTTGATTCTTCCAGTCAACTTCTGTGCTTTTTTCCGTCTCAATTATTTTCCATTGAAACACTAGGAAAGGTTTCACTGACACAGTCTCTCTGTGCTCTTTATTACCAGAAGAACAAGAAGCAAAATCTCCTTCTGTTTCACTGCACACTTTTTTGGACAAACTTTTGTATTTCTTCCGTAGTATATACTTCATCAAAAAATGTTTCTGTTCCTCTTGGGAAAAATATTTTGAGGGTAGCTGGGTACAGCAGTTTGAATCTTGTGCCTGCGTCTTGGCATTCCCCATATAATGGAATCAATTATTCCTCTTCTGTGTGATGTGCTGTGAGTAGTCATTCTCCACAAGCACTCTGCTGTCTCCCACTTTTAGTACTTTTGTCCTTCTGCCACAGTTTTGACAGAATCAACTCCTTCTGCTGGTAAGATTGCATTTTTAATATTAAAGGTCTAGGTTGTTTTCTCATAGCCAGGTTTGGAGAGTGCACATGTGCCCTTCAAATTAACAATTCCTGTTATGGAATACCAGTCCAGTTGCTTATTTGTACTTTCTTAAAATTAATGCAGTCTGTCCCTTCTACCTTTTCTGGTACAGCAGAAAATCTCAGGTTTTCTCTACATACGGTGTCCTCTAATTCTATTATTTTTTGAAACATCTCTGCTTGTGCAGTCTCATTTTCAGCCATCTTTTTCTTCTTTTCTTCATTTCACACTCTGAGTTTTGCAGTTCTGTCACCTTATCTGAATATAATTTGAAAGTTTCTTCCATTTTCCCAGCTTTTTATTGTTTGCGCTGATATACTCCATTGGTGTTTATTTTAACCAGGTATGTGTGCAGCTGCTTAATACTTTCCTTCAGGTTACTGGAAGTCATGTCTAGAACGTGCACTGCTTCTTTCTGAACAATTGCATTACTCTTCCCGATCTCTGTTTTTTCCCCTCAACTTGTGTAGTTGATTTTCCTCCAGGTCCTTCATATTTCTTTTTTCCTGGCATCTAGGCAGTGCACTTACTAGTCAAATACTGAAATTTACCTGGGAATCTAGGTCCACTGGCTTTCTCTGGTAAGTTTCTGTTTTCAGACTGGGAGAGCCAGAATTAAGCTGTTACTCAAGGTTCAGCCATCTTGGAAGTCTGCATCAAAAATTACTTTGATCCCCCAGGAAAAAAACACTTTGAAGACAGCTGAATACAGCTGATTGTTGGGATGGATTTGCTTCTCTTCTGCTTGGTGTACAGTGAATAATAATTTTCTACA
Organism: Protopterus annectens; assembly: GCF_019279795.1. NCBI lineage: Eukaryota > Metazoa > Chordata > Ceratodontiformes > Protopteridae > Protopterus > Protopterus annectens. The sequence continues at coordinate 1,499,760,292 of NC_056732.1, read as the reverse complement.
AATGCACTGCTGTTTCAAATGTTTAGTACTTTGCCTTTTTGCCACATTTTTGTCAGGATCAACTCTTTCTGCAGGTATGATTGCATCTTTACTAATATAGGTCATAGCTGCCTTCTTATGGCCAAGTTTGGAACATATAATTGATGTACCATTTCAGTTAACAAGTTCTGCTGAGAAACACCAGTTTAGTTGCTTATTTGTGCTTTCATAAAATTAATACAGTCTGTTCCTTCCAGTTTCTTTGTACAACAGAAAATCTCAGGTTTTCCCTGAAAGCTCTGTTTGCTAACTCTATTTTTAAACAGTTCATCTTGAGAAACCTCATATTCAGCCAACTTTTTTCTTCATGTCAGTCTCCGATTTTTTTTTTCAGTTTTATCAGTTCATCTGAATGGTTAGTTAAATCTTCTACTTTCCAGATTTTTGTTGTTTGTATTGATACATTCCTTCAGTGTTTCATTTATATTGATCACCTTTGAGTACATTTGATTTATTTTTTTCACTGTTACAGGAAACCATCTCTTGAACCAAAGCTGAAGCATGAACTGCTGTTTGTTGAACAGCTGCCGAATCCTCCGCAGGCAGTGTTTTCTCTTTACCTTTTCTGGTTGATTTTCTTTCATGTTTTTTTCAAATTTCTTCTTTGCTGGAATCCAGGCAGTGTATTTACTAGCCAGTAACTGAATTTTACCAAATAAGCATTTTCATCGGCACTCTTTTTTTCCTCAGTTTCTGTTTTACACTAGGAGATGTAATGATATGCTTTTGATCAGTGTGCAGTCATCTTGGAGTTTACTTTAAGCCAGACTTTTAATGTCCCAGGCTTCTTTCCTGAACCTTAGAACAAGGGAGAAATGACTCCTCATTCTCTAGATGTCTGCAGGCAGCTTGTATACTACCTAGACAAAACTCAACCATTCATGAAAGCCAGTCAGCTGTGTGTTTCGTATGAGGGTAGGAAGAAAGGACAACCAGTGTCAAAGCAAACTATTTCCAGATGTTTGTCTCGGACTATTGCCTTTTGTTACACTCACCATAGTAAGCCACTTCCAGGAAGGGTTACTGCCCATTCCACAAGGGCTTTGTCTTCTTTGGTGGCTTTCTGGAAAGATGTGGACTCTAGAAATATTCTTGAGGGAGCAGCCTAGTCCTCATTGCATACATTTACAAAGCACTGCAAACTAGATTTCTTTTCAATGTCCAAAGCAGGCTTTACTAGGACTATTCTCCAGGGGCTCCTGTATTCTTAATTCATTGAATTATTTCCTTCTTATTTTATAAGCAATGGTAACCTATTTAAATAGCTTAGACTACTGCAACAGTGATCTTGAACCTAATACAGTTGTATAGTTAAACATCATTGTTGCAGTAGCTGCCCCTTCCCAAATCCCCCTTTATATTACACATATCTTTCCTTTTATTTTAGTAGGGTGTGGATATATATATATATATATATATATATATATATATATATATACGGGTCTCATTCTGTTTGTCGAAAGTACATTTCATTGAGAAACAGAAGGCCGAGCCCACTTCTCAAAAGTACAATACATCGAAAGTGCACTTTTGCGAAAGCTGATTCGCCAAATCGTGTTATAGTGGGGATAGGGGAATATATCCTTTTCCCCACTGTAGTGCGATCTTGGAGTTCATAAATTTAAAAAGGGGGTGTGGGGATGCAGGGGGCTTGTCCCCCTGCATAAATGTGATTGTGTTTTGTTTTGTATTTTTTTTTATTGTTTTGTGGGGGTTTTTTCCGTTATTGTGTGTTTCGCGAAAGTGCATTTTTGACAAAGTAGACTTTCGCGAAAGTGAGTTTGACGGTTTATTTATATATAAAACCTTGTGCGTATAGTTTATTGTTTTTCTTTTCTGGCATTATTGTTTATAAGCTCTTGCCTCCCTTAATTCTATCCAAAAATGCTCTGAAAAAGATTTGTGCTCTGCCTTTATACTGGAGCTTCTCTTGAGCTCCAGACAGAGCTTGTGGAAGGTGCTCAAAAGCTTTGAAATCTGGCAGGTTGCGAGGCCATAGGACCCAAATAGCTTAGGCCACTACAACATGTACTGTTACAGTACGTTTACTTATACAGTTGTCATTTGTAGCCTTGCTTGCTTGCTTTTAATTTCTCTATACTGATCCTCACTCATTTTTAATTTCCTCATCCCATTTAATACCCTACACTAATCAGAAAGCTTCCCATTTAGGTCACAAAAGTTGCGTGTCCTTATTGTAAAAAGTCACACTTTTCTTTTTAGTAAAAAAGATTGCACCAGCCAGCTGTAACCACCTGCTGCTAGAAGGCAGTAATTAGCTTTATTGGAGTCATTTTAGACCCATGCTTGTGATTTATCAGATTATAGGAAGCATGTAATAGATTATTCTGAATTGCAGTTAATCCAAACTGATTTTATGCCTTCCAAAGGTCCACAATATGCTATAACTTTTTCTAAATTTCCCTTTTCTGTATGTATTCACATAGGCTGTTACCTTAACTACTGTACCATTAGCTAATCACCTCTAAGTTCTTCTGACTGTATAGTACCTGTTACTTATTCTCCCTTAGCCTGGACTCATTATGTCCTCGTTTACAAACCTTATCCCTCAAAGGGAAAAAAAAAGAAAGAATGTGTTATTTGTTTCCAGAAGCTGATATGCTGTACTACAGTGTAATAATTCTTCTGAATGCTTGCAGAGAGTCAGATGCAGTACCCCTATTTACATTAAATATAACATGTTACATATCGATACATGTCTCCTGTGATTACTACTATATTATACAATGACTGGCCATTCACATTCCAAAACAAGCATTCTGATTGGATAGCCCAACCAGCGTGCCCATTGTAAATCGAGCATATACCAGTGTACCAATGGAAGAAAGTCCGGTCGCCTGGATTTTCTTCTATTAATATATGCTAAGGAAACTACTTTTTTTTATAATTGTAAAAAAAAAAAAAAAACCTTTCAAAAACCAGAGACTTCAAAAGAATGAGACAGACAGGACAAATAAAAATGCAAGGATAATCAGGTTTGTTTGTTTGTGTCTTTCAGCTTTTCCCAGTTAGGGGTCACCACAGCGGAACTCCGGTCCGCTAATGATTGGCAGTAGATTTTTACTTTCTGGCTTGCCAGGCCTAATGCACAACCTTCAACGAAGGAACACCCATTCACGCATGTCGCTACACAGAAGACGCTCTAACTGAGAATCGAACTGGCAACTTCTAACTGTGAGGCAACAACGCTACCGCAGCACCACCACCGCAGCAAAACTAGAGGAACGTACCTGATTATCCATATATTTTTTTCTGTCCCATCTCAACGGTACATTGAAAATCTCCAGATTTCATTTTTTGTATTTAAAAACAAAAAAAAAAAAAAGCAATGGAGATCTTCCTTTCTCTGTTTCTTCCTTTACTCAACACTGATGCACTGTGTATGCGTGGGAATAAAAGTCCCATAAGCAGGTGCATAACATCAAGAAAAGTCCCAGGATACTGAAGTAAAAAGTGGAAGAGCAGCACAGCACCCATATACAAGAGTATTATTTAATTCCTACAGAATAATTGGTGCTTCATTTATTTTTACATTTGTTTACCAGGATAGTCCAACTGGGTTATAAACCTTTTTCAGTGGAGGCCCAGGGTGAAAAGCTCCAAGTTAAACAGAAACTTAAAATTAACTGTCATAAGTGAAAATATACAGTTATTTGAAATACAAAATAGTAGTAGCCTAAATTTAGGTTTCAGTCTTTATTTTCGTCATATGTCTTTTGTCTTGTTTGCAAACTAAAATTATTTGTTAGTTTTCTTCTTTGTGTGCATTTGTCATGTATCATTTAATTTTGTTTACTCACTTGTTTGAGTCTGTCACTCGTGTGTTTTTTCTAGCAGTTCCTACAGAATAATTGGTGCTTCATTTAGGTTTCAGTCTTTATTTTCATCAGATTTTCTCTGTTTGAAAACTAAAAATCTTTTCACTACATTGCTGCTCTTGCATTTTGTAGTGTTTACTATGTTCTTGATTGATATGTATTTGACGTTATTGGTATTGTTACTTTTCTTCATGGTACATATCTGTCATTGTATCTTTCTCGTATTCATTGTGTTCATAATAAAGTATTTTAATTCTGTTGTGTTTTTGCCCGGGCCATGGCTGAAAGAAACCACTAAGTTCACAAATTAGTAAATAAGTTAACCACCAAGTTAACAAATAAGTAAATAAATAAAGACTGCTTGATATGCACCTTTTGTATGTAACCAAACTGAAAAGAGGCTTAGAAATGAGTCGTGCAACTGGTTTCAAAATGCAGCATCCTTACAACATCTCTAGTTATGCAGTGACCTGTGGTGCAGAGGGATATAGTTCTGCCCCTGCAACACAGGCGAATGGGGAAAGATGAGCGACCTTATCAATGGAAGAGCCAGGCAAGGGGGGGTGAGGAGGCTTGGCCCACTCACCTCTCCTGGGGGCTAGGGAGGAATGATTGCTTTTGGGGCACATTAGGCAGTGTGAGCTCCCTGGTGGAGACTGAAGAGGCTACTGCTCCTACTTTGGTGGGAGGGGAAAGGCTCTTTATGGAAGTGAGGGTATTTCCTCTATGATCAGTATATTGGATGCCCCTGCTAGTTTGCCAGGAGTACATGTGAGCTAAGACATTTAAAAAAAAAAAAAAAACTGAAATTGCCCCAGTGGCTGTCTAAATGATGGCCCCTACCAGTCAATCCTCACCTAGTGATGGGAAATGAATAGCTTGATTAGCAAGGATGCAGATAACAAGTGACAGACAGCAGGGATAAAGGGAACAAAAAAAAAAAAAAATAAAAATCTCCCAATTCCTCTGAAATCAGCTCCACAGTTTACTCTGCATGTATGGCTGTTACAAACATACTTTGTAGTAATGTTTTCCTATAACATTCCTATAACCAAATTTATGTTGCTCAGAATTTGAGACAGTTTCAATTTGTGCTCTCCTGTCTGGTGTTAATATAGCTCCACTGAAACAGTCTGAGGTGCACAGTGTTGCAGTGATTAGTGTCTCTGCTTCATTGTGCTTGTTTGTCCAGTGACGTTCCCATCTGGGGTGCTTTCTCTGTGGAGCCTGCTTGCCTTCCTGTGTTTGCATAGTTCTTGGGTTCATTTCCATATCATCAAAAAATGTTGATAGGTGATTTGGTGATCCTTTGAATTGCTGCAGGTGTGCATGTGGTGTGCATACCTGAATGAACCAGGACTGGTTCAGTACATTGCGGCTCTTGCTTGCCAGAACAGGCTTCAACTCACTCGTGTCCCTGAATCGGGTAACCTTTTTAGTAGAACATGAATTAGTGAATGAACCAGTTTTGTCACTGAAGTTACTATGTCTCTGGTTTTATCCTAGTTTTCTTTTACTGACAAAAACAATTTCCATTTAATGCTATTTCTTTAATATGATCCCAATTTCCCTGATGTCACACTGACTTCTCTTTTACTCATCTCTCCATTTCCAGAGTGGTTATTCTTCCCACCAGATCCATGCTAACCAAAGTGCATTCTGTTGCCTCTATCTGTCTTCTTACACAACACTAACAAGATCCAAATCCTAGTTAGTAAAATGTGTTGTCGTTTTGTCCTCCTGTTTCTTTTCTGAGAACATCCTTGTGTTGCACTCTATCTAGCATGCTGGCTGTCTCTCTTCATTTACTGCCTACTACACACATCACTGATTTACAACCCACCATATGTAAACTAATGTTATACTTTTGCCCATTTATTTGAATTTGCATCCCACTCCATGTTTTTGTGGTCACAGTGTATTCAAAACTCACTTCTGACCTTTTTCCGTTAACGTGTTACCTAGCAAAGACTTCACCACCTTTAGGCCTTAGCAGTGATATCCCACACTCTTCACTTTCACATACTTTTTCTGATCATGTTCACCTCAAATCCTTTCTGAAAGTTAACTGTCTCAAAAAGGTACCTTCTCCTGCTTCTCTCCTTTTCCCTAAAGAGTTTTCATCTAACAATAATTTTTACTTCTAAGAGTACTTTGTCCTCTGCTTTTGTCAGCATCATCATTGTTATCTAACATTTTAGAGATGAGGATTTGTGTTTGTTATAGTTCACTCAACATGCTTAATAAGTTAAAAAAAGGTTTGTGGCAATATTAGTTATGAGAAGCCATCTGAGTTCTGATTTGAGCCAATGAAAATTTTATGTTGTCTGATAAAGTCAGAAAAAAATGGTGCACTTGTCTTTGGAACTTGTCTTTCCCTGTAAAAGGCTTCAGTACTTAATATATTGAGCTCGTATCCAGGCATGTCTAAAGGTCATTTCCCTGTGCTTTTTCCTGTCAACCTGGTGAACTTGGGCACCCTGAGACAATGTAGTAACTGCCTCATGTACACAGGAACCCTCTTCTCTTACCTTCCAACACTATGACTTGTGAGAGATGCACATATATAGCCAAATTGGAAGCCAAGCACTCTCCAGTCAAGACTGGATTAGCCAGTCAAGAGGAGAAAGTTAACACCTGCACAACACCACATTCAACACACAGCCCTCTAGAACATACACCACCACAACCCCACTATAGTAACGCAAAACGCGCACCTACTTTTGCAAAGTCTCTGAATAAAAATCTACGCAAACAACAGAGACCTCTGAGGCAGAAATGCAAGCAACCACCACATCCCAGCACAAACCATGAGACACATAGCTCACATAAGCAGTGTGCCACTCAACCAAAGCCCATAAGGCCAAACAAGTTACCCAATACACTAGTCATAGGTGACTCAGTAGTAAGGCACATTGATGTTCCACTCACTAGGTTGAATAAGGGGAAAGTTACGGTCAGCTGCCTGTCGGGTGCCAGGATCCGCCATATAATGCACGCACTTAGGTCACTCCACAACAGGTACAAATATGACTCTGTCATTGTCCATGTTGGTGTGAATGACCTGAGATGTACCTCCCTGGACTACATGAAAAGAGACATAGAGGAGCTCTCGGATCTTGTAGCCCAGGAAGGTATGACCCTAGCTCAGAGTAGCATCCTACCATCACCCAGAATGAAGCCACAGTACAAGCAGAAAATGATCGACTTCAACAATTGGCTAAGTTTCTTGTGTCATTCTAAGGGGATCCAGTATCTGTCTGCCTGGGATGACATGATCGACAGACCTAGATGCTTTGCCAGAAATGGCCTGCACTTGTCACTCCAGGAATTCTGGATACTGGCCAAGGCTCTTGCCACCCCTATAGTGCTTTTTTAGGCAATGTCCTGAAGACAAACTTACCACCGTAACAGCTACAAGCAAACAAAATCTGAGGGTTATGCTACTCAATGCTAAAAGTCTAAATTTCAAAGTACACTCGCTCGAAGAACTCCTTAAAATGGAAAACATCAACATCTGTGCAGTGACCAAGACCTGGTTCAAGACACCGGAGAGTACCCCAGCACTACCAGGCTATAATTCATACCACACCTTTCGACTCGTAAACCTGGACCGAAGCATTAAAGGCAGTGGTGTCTCCATATTCATAAAGGATATGCACACCACCAGACTAGTAGCCCAACTTAACACATCAGAGATACTTCAGGTACAACTAACACTGGGTAAAACTGCAGTCTAGGTTGCAGCCTGCTATAGATCCTGCACCATGTCCCAAGACTCCCACTCCACATTCCTAAACACACTGGAAAATATTAGGGTACAACCCAATACCCTTATACTGGGAAACTTTGACTACCCCTCCATTAACTGGGAAAATTACTCATGTACCAACACACTTGCTCAACGTTTTCTGGAATTCATTAATTCCAACACACTGGACCAACTCATTCTTACCCTCACCACGGGTAGAAACATCCTTGACCTGGTCATTACTAACATGGGCGACTGTTGCTCTACACCAGTAATCAACTCCTCCCTGGTCAGATCTGACCACAAGCTAATCACCATGGATATCCACATTCCATCCTCACCTCCCCAAAGGAAACCACTGTAAAAAAACCTATCCAAAGCCAATTTTGGACTTCTAAAAACAGAGGTGGCTAACTTCACAACATCCATGCAGATGCAAAATAGGTGCATGACTGAATCATACACCAGTGCACTGTATGAGCACATACACAAGTGCATGGAATGGGCCATACCAAACAGAACCAAGACGCTGTCCTCCAAAAAAAGGAAACCAATCTGGTAGTCCCCCACCATAAACAAATTCTACAGCAGAAGGAAACAACTGTTGCAGAAAAGGATGAAGTCCCAAGATTGGAAATATTCTCTTGTCAGCCGCAGCAAAAAACTGAGATCCATCATCAAATCTTCTAAAGCTAGCTACGAAAACAAAATTGCTGCAGATTGTAAAGACAACCACAAGGCATTCTATAGTTATGTCAAGAATCTACATGGCAATACTCAGATCTGCTCTGAGTTACAGCAAAATGGCAATACATATACAGAACCAACTGATGTTGCCAACATATTGGCCGACAGCTTCAGTGTGAACCTTACCCCCCCCCCCTTTCATCCCCTAAAGGGCCTGTCACAATACCTGAGGAATGCCAAGTCCGTATTATCACAGCTACAAAGGTAAAAAACGCACTGTCCAAAGCCAAGAATACAGCTTCCATGGGACCTGATAATATCCCTGGCTGTGTTCTACATGAATTACAAAGTGAACTGGCACCACACCTGAGTACCCTGTTCAATCACAGCCTCATTTTAGGCTTTGTTCCTACTGAATAGCGCACTGCTATGGTCATCCTACTCCACAAAGGGGGAGCGAATACAGACCCTGGGAACTATCGCCCCATTAGCCTGATGAGTCTGACATGTAAGGCTATGGAGTGCATCATCATGGACCTTATAAATAAGAACATAGTTCAAACTCTGGACCCCACGCAGTTTGGGTTTGTGAAAGGTAGGTCATGCCTGCTCAACCTGATAGACTTCTTCGAGTCTGTCACCAGAGCTGTGGATGAGGGCAAGATAGTTCACACAGCCTACGTAGATCTTGCCAAGGCCTTCAACATCATCCCTCACTCAGGAATCATAGATAGACTCACTATAGTAGGCATAAACCCCTATGTCATAAGATGGGTTGCCAATTGGCTCACTGATACAACCCACACTGTGAAAGTAGTGGAATCCCAATCTGACTACTGACCAGTTACAAGTGGTGTCTCACAGGGATCGGTTCTAGGTCCTCTCCTGTTTGGCATCTATTTCTCTGAAGTTCAAGCCAACACAAAGGGACTCTGGCTGACCAAGTTCACAGATGATTGCAAACTGATAGCCATTATTGATTCTCCAAGTGATGTAGACATTCTACAAAAAGGCCTCACTGATGCCAATGACTGGTGCCAGAACCATGGCCTTAAGCTCAATGCCAAAAAGTGCATTGTCATTCCCTTTGGGAAAAATTTGGTGCCCATGAACTACTACATAGGCGGTAGTCCACTAAACACCGAAGGTGTGATAAGAGACCTTGGGACACAGGTTGACAGCAACCTCTCCTTTGATAACCACATTGCCACTGTAATCAGAGAGTCCTTCTATGTGGCTCATCTCATTACAAAAGGTTTCTCATCCAGGAAGAAAGAGGTCATAATCTCTCTCTACTCGTCCCTCATTAGACCTATTATTAGAATACAACGCCTCATTTGGTATGTACCTCACTCACTAGACACCTACAACAGCTGGAAAGGCCACAAAAATTCCTCACTAAGAGGATCTTAGGCCTTAGACACATGCCATATATGGACAGACTCAAAAAAGCTCCAGCTAAACTCTGTCTCTTATCACCTACTTAGAGGCGATATCTGCTTGACCTACAAAGCCATGTCTGACCCAGAGCTGCTAGATGTGCTACACCTAAAGAAATCCCAATCTCTTTGTGCCACACGCTCCAGGGACCTAAACCTCATTATCACAATAAACAGAACATGCTGGAGGGACAGGTTCCTAACCCAAAGACTTCCCATGCTCTGGAACAAACTTCTCATTCACATCAAGCAGAGCACTTCACTGGCCCTCTTTAAGAGAAATCTTGATGAGTGGATGGGCAATAGGAAGTTCACCCCGGGGATCATTTCAGTGGCCTTGCCTGACAGGGGCACTGGGAACTAACTTTGGGCGGCATGATGTCAGGGAATATTCTTGGGCTAGGCTTATATAGGTTCATAGGTTCATACTAGGCTATCCGCCCAAGGGCATTTACAAGCCTAGCCCAGAGTTTTTGTGGCTTTCGCCACCCCTTTAGTTTGAAGAAAACTATGCCCATTATTTTGCTGTGCCTCTGTCAAGCAGTGACACTGAGGTAATCCCTAGGGTATATCTTCGATCTCCCATCCATTGGTCAAGATTTCTCTTGAACACGGCCAGCGAGGTGCTCTGCCTCACATGTACCGGGATTTTGCTCCACAGCATAGGGAGTCTCTGGGTGATGAATCTGTCCCTCCAGCACGTCCTATTAATAACCGTGTCAAGGTTTAAGTCTCCCGCCCTTGTAGTTCTGAGGGATCTAGATTTTTTGAGGTGAAGCATGTTCATTAAATCTGGGTTTGACATGGCCTTGTATGTCAGGCACAGGTCACCTCTGAGCAAGCGGTAAGCGACTGAATAGAGCTGGAGTTCTTTCAGTCGGGCAGCATAAGATATATTTTTGAGACCCTTTATCCTTTTGGTGAGGAGCTTTTGGGGCCTTTCCAGCTGCTGCAGGTGTCGGGTCAGATACATTCCGAATGGGGCATTGTACTCAATCATTGGTCTGATGAGTGATGAGTACAGGGGGACGATGACCTCCCTTGATCTAGATGTGAATCCCTTCATGATCAGGTGGGCAATGTAGAAGGTCTTCCTAACTACTTTAGCAACGTGAGTGTCAAACGAAAGGTTACTGTCAACCTGGGTCCCCAGATCCCTGATAACTTCTTCTGTGCTCAGTGGATTGCCACCTGTATGGTAGCTAGGGGTAACCTTGTTTTTCCCGAAGGGTATGACTATGCATTTCTTGGCGTTTAACTTTAGGCCATGGCTCTGACACCAGTTATCCGTTTCTGTGAGCCCCTTCTGAAGGATATCTGTGTCAGATGTGTTTTCGACTATGGCGCCCAGTTTGCAGTCATCTGCAAACTTTGTCAGCCATAACCCTCCTGTGTTTGCTTGTACTTCAGAAAAGTAGATGCCGAACAAGAGTGGGCCCAGGACTGAGCCCTGTGGGACACCACTTGTGACAGGCTTTGAGTCTGACATGGCACCAGCAACTCTGACCCTGTGGGTTCTGTCAATTAGCCAGTTTGCAACGCATCTTGTGATGTATGGGTTTACATTTAGGCTGATGAGTTTTTCAATGATACCTGAGTGGGGTATTGTGTCGAAAGCCTTTGCCAGGTCGAGGTAGGCTGTATGGACTGCCTTTCCCTCATCAATGGCCTTGGTGACTGTTTTGAAAAAGTCAACCAAGTTTAAAAGGCATGATCTGCCTTTGACAAAGCCAAACTGGGTTGGATCCAAAGTCTGCAAGTTCCCTATGTCTTTATTTATGAGTTCCATTATGATCCTCTCCATGGCTTTGCAGATCAGGCTTGTCAAGCTGATGGGACGGTAATTTCCAGGGTCGGTGGAGGCACCGCCTTTGTGAAGTGAGACCACAGTTGCCGTGCGCCACTCCTTGGGTACGTATCCTGAGGTGAGGCTAAGATTAAACAGCTGTCCTAACTGCGGGTTTAATTCCTCATTGAGTTCGTGGAGCACACAGCCGGGGACACCATCCGGTCCCATGGATGCTGTGTTTTTCGCCTTAGAGAGAGCAGTTCTCACCTGGGCGTTAGAGATGTTTGGGGGGGCTACAATCCTTTGGTATAGATATCTCTCCTTTTGGGGGGGAGGGGGGGGGAGTTTGCACTGAACCTGTCAGCCAGTATATTGGCAATGTCTGTAGGTTCAGTAATTTTCACATCATTTTGAACTAATTCTGAGCATATCTGGGAGTTTCCTCCCAGGTTTCTAACATAGCTAAAGAAGGCCTTATGATTGTCTTTTGAGTCCTTAGTGATTTTTCTCTCAAAATATGCCTTGGATGATTTTATGAGAGCTCTTAGTTTTTTACTTATAATGATCAAAGGTGTCTTACCTTTTAAGGATTTTGCTCTATCTTGTAGTAGCTTCCTCCTTTTGTTGTAGAGCTTGTTTATGGCTGGGGTCCACCAGACTGGACGCTTGCCTTTGGTACAAAGAGTCTTTGTTTTGTTTGGGATTGCCTGATCCATGCAGTCCTGTAGGTGCTGGTAGAAGGCATTTGTAAGTGATTCAGCGGCTTGAGTAATGTTTACCGCCGGCTCAGGGGCCTTAAAAGAGACCACACTAGTCTTTAGAAGTGTGAAGTCGGCTTTTGAGAAGTTCTTCACTGTGGTCTTTTTTATCTCAGGTGGGGGCGGGATGAGGACCTCCAGTGAGATTAGTTTATGATCTGATCTCAGGGCATTAGCCTAGTACACACCTATGAACCTATGAACAATATTCTTATGTCCTGTAGATGGGCTTCTTTGATAGACTTTTAAGAATTTTTACTTCAGTTCATGTTCCCATAGTACTAGGAGTGATACTGCTTTTCTTGTTTTATATGTTAAGTATACCTTGTGTTATGATTTCCTTTTGTAACTTGTTTCAATATTTTTTCTCTTTCCTTTCCTACAGATCCAAATAAGAAATCTCAGTTTACTAACTCCAGATGGAAAAGCTGGTACACCATGGCCCATAGGTGTTAACCCTCCTTTTAAACCTAAGTCACGCTTTGAGGTCATAAACTGGGATTACTTTACCGAGGACCACATCTATTCCTGTGTAGATGGTTCACCAAAATGTGAACTTCTAGGAATCGATAAGGCTGATGTGGGCAACATTGTTGAAGTGGCTGTTGAACAGATGAATGAAAAGTACCAGCCTCTGCTGCGATTTAAAAAGAGGCAGTTGTTGAATGGGTACCGGCGTTTTGATCCCACCCGGGGAATGGAATATACTTTGGACTTGGTGCTAGAAGCCTTCACTCAAAAAGGCCACAGACAAATAATCAAGAAAAGGGTCAGCTTGTTGCGCCCTCTCAGTCAGGTTGAAATTATACCTATGCCTTATGTAACAGAAGCAACAAGAGTTCAGGTAATCCTGCCAGTGACTGCACATGATAAGGATTATGTTGGAAATTTCCTTGACATGTATGTAATGAATACACTGGACACACATGAAAATGTCCTTTTGACATTCCTTTTCATATATGATATGGTTGATGCCCAGCGGGTTAGTCAGACCGATGTCTTTGCTGGAGTCAAGTCAATGATAGCAGAAGTTGAGAAAAGGTATACTGATGTCAAGCTTCCCTGGATAAGTGTGAAGACTGAGGTCCCATCTCAAATCAAGCTTATGGACATTATCTCCAAAAAACACCCAGTCGATACCCTGTTTTTCATCTCTACTATCTGGACAGAGGTAAACACAGATTTCCTCAACCGCTGCCGAATGAATGCCATCAACAACTGGCAGGTCTTCTTTCCCATTCACTTTCAGGAGTACAATCCTGCCATTGTTTACAGGGAGCAACAGTCCTCTACCACCTCTGAGGCTCTACGAGATGGCCACTTTGACCACTATGCCTTTGAGGAGGCATGCTTTTACAACTCTGATTATATGACTGCCCGGACAAAAATGGCTGCTGACATTCTGGACAATGATGAGATGCTGGAAAGCATGGAGATTTATGACATTTTTATCAAGTATTCCAGCCTCCATGTTTTTCGAGCAGTGGAGCCAGCACTGGTGCAGAAGTACATCCGCCGGGAGTGCAACCCCAGGTTTAGTGAGGAAGTTTACCATCGCTGTGTTCTCAGCAATTTGGAAGGCTTAGCATCTCGCTCCCACCTTGCTATGGCACTGTTTGAGCAGGAGCAGGCTAACAGTACATAGAACCAACAAGCTTCCACTGAACATGCAGTCCCTACTGTCATGAGCCTTAGTATAATTTGTAAACCTCAGATCCCCAGTTTGGGTTTTGAGGTTTTCACTAACAAATGTTGTATACTGTTAAGAGTCAACTTCCGAGATCTCTCTCTTTGCCAGAACTGTAATAAACAATAAGCAGTTCTGCATGAGCAGTTACTGTTTTGGGAAATGTGTTCTTGCAGGAAATTTAGAACTTTATTTTCCATTTGTACATATATTTGTTGAAAGGTAGATATGCAGTTGAAAGGGCTGCTGGCAGTCTTTTATTTGGATGTCCAAAGCTTTCATTCGGCAAGTCCATTGCCTTTCCTAGAATGAAAGTGGTGTAGCTGTCTCCTTGACAGATACAAGTTTTGCATTTGCATCACCATGCAGAAGTGTTGTAAAGATGTACTTTGGAGTCATTGTTAGGATATAATCCATGGCAGGATTTCAATATTTCTGGAGGAAGACTGGTTGTATGACAATACTCACTTAAGACAGTTGTGTCACACTACCTCCTTTTCACTCTAATGTGGTACACTGCACATTGAGTCTGGGTTTTCTGGAGGTCACTTCCAGGTATATTTGAGTGATGTTCCTTCTTTCTCCTTCACTGTTCATTATGAACCGATGGGGTTAGGAGGGTGGCCTAATGGTTAAGGTGTTTGCCTTACAAACATTTTTCTCGGCTGAATATCAGTGTTGCTGTTGAACAAATAAACTTTGTTTTTATGAAACCACTGTTGGACATTTTACACCTGGTAGCTACCTAAAGTAACACAGATTTTGATCATTTAGACTTTATCTTTTCTTTTTTTATCTGTTAGCCCATTGGCTGGAATGTGCTTCATAGTGGTGTCTTATGTGGTTTTGGAACTTGTGTGTACTTTAATACTTGGTGCTTGTTCCTGTAATCCTGAAATTGGATCTCAGAGGGAGAGGTGTTTATGCAAGTTTAAATATCCAGACCACTAAGTAGGTGTTGCAAGCGTAGATTGAATACTGATGAGGATAGATTCACATGTGTAGTTGGGCAACTAAAACTGGAAACCTTTATATCAAGAGAAAGATATGATCATTGATGTTGCATCTTGCCACAGATTCTTTGTTTTAAAACACATCCATATTTTTATATACGAGGTACTGTGTCTAATTGTTACTGTTACCTTTGACCTTCTGCTTTGTTTCAACTTTGCGAGAATGGGAAATGCGTGGCTGGGGTGATCCCGTTGGAGTACTGCTGCAAAAGATGGACTCTGCATTAACATCTGCTTAAGAGCAGATGAAACAGTAAGTGAATGTTCTCTGCCCTTTAAAGGAATTTAACTTTCTGCTTTCCCTCCCACACTCTTTACCTGCTCCATGTCTCTTAAATGCTTCCATGGATTCTATCTCCACTACAGATTTCAGGCTTCTGAAACCCTGTCTGTGAAGAAGTACTTTAGAAGTTTTAGGGAGTAAATTATTCCCTACGGTCTGCTGACTTTGCACCCTGATCTGTTCACATCTCCCTAACGTGATGTGTACCAGTATCATCTCTATCTCTCTGTCACCATCTCATGTGCCTCCTAGAGTCAGGTGACAAGAGTCCTAGCTCCTCTAGTCCCTCTTCATATCCCTTCCATCACATGGATAATTTTGTTGTCCTTCCTTTGCATTGCTTGCAACAGCCTGGTGCTCTTGTCTTTGTTTGGCTTTGCCGACCTGCACACAGCTTTCAAGGTATTGTCTGGCCAGAACCTTGGAACATGGAAGTGTACCTCTGCTTCTATTGTCTCTAACACTAAAGAATACATCCCAGCATTCATTTTTTTGCTGCCACTATCCTCTCAGTCAGCTTCTAGTGTTCCTAACCAGATGTGTTCAGCACGCGCAGATCTTTTTTTTTTCTGTTGTGTTGTAATTTCCAGCCCATCAGCTGATATTTATTACCAGGGTTGTTTAGACCCAAGACCGGTACTGTATATTTGGTTACACTGAAGTTCTGCTGCCATCTGCTGCCCCTTTGACCAGTCTTTTCAAAAATGTATCTCTAGACTGTTCTTTCCATCCTGCACTGTTGCATTTATATTTGTGTCATCGGCACAGAATGTTCCATTAGATATGTGTGAGAGACAATGAACAGTACTGGACCCAGGAGTGACCACTTATTTACTCTAGCAGTCACTTTCCTAATTCCTGACATCATGTCTTTTGCTACAGCTCTCTCTGTCCTACAGTTTCAGCCTTGCATGAGTACATTTTCTTTGTCTTGGCACTCCATGTCCTTCAGTTTTCCTACCAGCCTGCTGTCTAAGTTTGAACTAAAGATCTTACTGAAGTCCAAGTAGATCATGTCTTATGGTACTTCCTATTTATTTCCCTTGTAAACCAGTTATAAAATGAGATCAGGTTTGATTGACAAATCTTCCTAGCCATGAGGCTTTGCTGGTTGCTGCCTTTCAGACATTATTGCCCTCTAGAAACACTACCAGCATTCCCCTCTTGACTTTCCTTAAATGGCAACTTGCAGGCCTCTAGTCCCCCCCCCCCCAACACTTGTCCCAAGGTGTCACACTTGCTGTCTTCCAATACTCCTGCAGTTCTGTAGATTTTTTTCATGTAAGGGGCCAGCCAACACACTATCAGATTTCTGAGGACTGTTGGAGGGCAGCTGATATACCCTTGTAATTTATTCTCTGTAAGGGCAGTGAGGTCTCTGTCTAGCCTGGTGCCATTCTGACTGTCTTCCCAGTCCTTTGCTTGCCCAGTCTTTTCATTTGCTGTTACCTCATGTGCTGTTGCCTGTGTAACATGAGTAGATGAAAGTAAAATGCATGCAGTTTTCCCCATTATAAGTCCATGCTGTATTGCGGTTACATCTATAGAATCAGAGATCTGTATTGACACCTTTGTCCTCCCTTTGGGGGAATGAGATAGTTTGATGTGTGCATTTTAGTACTTCCTTTTATTATGCTTTTATCATCAAGACCCACAGGAATATCAGTTCAGTCCTGAACTTCAGTCACAGACTCCATTTCTAATAGTCATTTGTGTAGCAGTTTGTGAAAGTATTGTTCTGCCTAGCAATGTAATAAGAAGGATTTACATTCCTGCCTGAAAGCCTGCTAGTAGAGGGACTGCCTACCTTCATAGATGACCATCGTGGCATTGCAGATTACATTGGTGTCCTTTTGCAGAGTTGTCTGTTCAGACCTTTTCCTACTGTTACATGTATGATGCTGTAACTACTTGACTCCCCACTGTGTGCTTTAGTTACAGACTTCTTCCTGTTTGGGCATTAAATATTTTGTATGCAGGAACCTTATGTGAACGAATTGTTGATATAGTATTCAGAATGGATAGTCTGCTAAATGCTGCGATTTGAGAGAATTTATAAGTCAGCAGTTGAGACTTGTTACTATGGATCAGTGAATAGCATTGGTGTTCATGGATAACATTGGTACCTTTGTTGCATTTTGCAGGGCAGTTATGGTTTACACAGTCGTGTTATAAACAAAACATTAAAACAATGTGCTAAATTGTAATAAAATATTGTCTAATCTAAATGTTGTGGAAAACTGTTATACCTTAACTAAAATGCCTCTGTGTGATTAAAAAAAGAAGCAACTAATTTATGCAGTATAACATTTTAAATGAGTAAGTTATTTGCTATGAATAAATCTTGTAAACTGTTATAAAATATATATGAAAAATGCCTCTTAACAGCTACCCCACTTTAGTAATCTGCAGATGTAACAGTTTGGATAACCTGGGCTGAAATTTCTGGGCATTTTTTCTGAGCAAATTTTATTTGACAAAAAAAAAGGTACTTGTGTATTATCGTAACCAGATTTTGGAGGCGTGATTGTTAGACATCTTGGCCAACTAGTGCATGTCATGCTGAAAAAGAGTGTTCGAACTCCGAACTACTTTCGGAACACACTGGTTAAACAGCAGGAATGGGAATAACATCCAAATTCCTCTTCCTGTTTAGGCTCAACTCTTGTTCCTGTTTAGCAAATTCAGCAGTAACACTAAAGACTTTGAAACATAATGAAATGCATGTAACACTTAGTTTTAAGGCTTGGTTACCTGTTTACAGTGAGACTGATTTGCAAAACTGGTGTAGTCGTACTGTGTCTGCCTATATTTTATAGTATTTACAGCAATGCAACACGTATAATTTGCAGCTCTGTGGTGTTGTATCATTTGGCGTTACATAAGAGAATGTGTACTTAAGAAAGTCAGTGTGGGGCTTGAATATGCACAAAATAAGTTAGATCAAGTGGGGTTTGAGCAGAAAACAGATATTTGGTTGTAATGGGGGAGGGAGGGGGCAGAAACAAGAAACAAAAGAGATGTATCAGTGGAAAGATAAAGGATTTTGGAAGTGTTAACTTAATCACTGCTGGAGTTGGCATATGAAAATAGGAAATTAGAGTGTGGGGTCCTGGGAGAATGCATCTTTTTCAGTACTGGGCAAATCCCACTGATGCATCTTCACAGGACCAATTTAACCTGGTTGTAACCTACAAGGAAAAGCACACACTTCTGTGACACACACACTTCACAACACAGTTTGACGACATTTCTTGGCACGAGAAACGAGCATAAAGCAGCTGCTCTTGAACTGAACAATCTGGTTGTGATAATACGCAAGTACCAAAAAAAGTTATTGTTTTAGAAGTGTGATGAACTTTATATGTATTAAATGACTTCTAACCTCTTATTTTCTAGCTTGCAGTATGCATTAACTAACTGTGAAAGCACAAGAAACTGTGTGTTAGACATTTTGTGCATGCAGCTGTAGAGTACTGTGAAGCAAATTACTGACACCTAAGTTTATTGCAGTTCCTCTATCCCACATATATAGCTGGTCTGTTTGCACCTTGGAGTGCATTGGCAATGGCATGCTTTTAAAATGATAGAGGTGACTGATATATAAAATAAGTATGTGCATGCACACATAAATATACTACTTACGTAGTCAGAAATGGTCATCATGAAGGCATGGAGATGCACTCCTTTGACTACTTTATTACGAAAGTACTTTACATTAACAAGAAACTGAGTGCTGAATAACTGTAGTTGAAGACTACAAAAAATTTCAAAACAAAAAAATGAAATATGTTTGCGTATACAAGTTCCTCAAAGCAACATTCAGTGCAACTGACCTTTAGAAATCTTAAGGTATAAAGCAGTAAATTATTGCCAAGAAAGATGAAAGGTAAAAAGCCAATTGTCAATGTACAAGCAAAGCTTGCTACAAACCATTAGTATCTAATACCATGGTCATCTGTGTCAAAAACTGTCCACAAGACAGATTGGAAACAAAAAAAAATGTTTTTGAACACTGGAAAGCAAAACCTAAACAAATTAAGCACCATTAAAGGCGCTGACATGACTTATACCTGTGAAACAATGCTGTTTATAGTCTAAATAGTCACTCAAAGAATAAAACAGGTGGAGATATCTGCAGTGCTATAGTCACTAACAAAATTACATGGCCACAAAAAACAGAAACACTCAGCGACTGTTATTAATTTAGAATATCAACATGTTATAAATACCTAATAGTGGCTTCCCTCTATGTTTCACAACTGAGACCCATTCTAGTAATTAGGGAAATAATTATTTATTGGCTAAAGAATCCAATGACAGCTCCAACTCAGCAGTAATAACAAAACTGCAGTGTCCACCTCCAAAGCTCCAAGAAACAAATCAAGTCGATTTTGGAACTGTGAAAAAAATTACGCACCATGTTGAGGTGTCTGGCAGCCAGTTGCAATTAATTTGTGAGCACCAATATTACTGCTATAGTAACCTTTGTAAAAAAGAAAATGACATTTGTATTATCAGCTTTACTAAACAGATCTTGCATGTTCAACTACATGGTATGCATCCCCAGTAAGGCTGACTCCTTAATGTAATAGCATACCATCTACATGTATTGCATCCTCCTAACATTAATACATAACACTGTGAGAATGATTTAAAATAACTTAGAAAACTGTACTATAACTGCACTAGTGTATCCTACGAAATTACATTAGATTCAAAAGTCTCATCTACAATGTGTAGACCATATATGTCTGCTATCAGTCTCTTATTCCCATTATGTATAGTGAGAATAATGCAGTGGTTTCTCCAGCAGTCTGCCATATCTTTTTAAACATCTTTTTTAAATTATCACTTAAGACATAGGGAAATCCACATTAATGAAAAAAAGCATATTAACATTTTTTCACCTGTTTGGTATCTACTTTTCTGAAATACAGGCTAACGCAGAAGGTCTTTGGCTAACAAAGTTCGCAGATGACTGCAAACTAGGAGCCATAATCGAAACTCCTAGCGATGTGGACATCCTACAAAAGGGCCTCACTGAGATAAGATGCCTGGTGTCAAAGCCTAAGTGTAACATGTGTAAGACATGTAAGTTTATTAACGCAGGGCCATATGTCATGTTAGAGGGGTACCAACGTTCGATACCTAGTCCAGGCAATTGTAATTGTAATACTAGGATGGTGGTCTATATAGCTACATGTTTGACCTGTTCAGCGTTCTATGTGGGTAAAACCACTAGAAAATTGAAAGAAGGAATATTAGAGCATGTAAGGGACATTAAAAAAAAGTAAGAAGGAAAGTGCACTTTATAATCATTCAGTGAAATGTGAGGGTTTCAATAAATTCTTGTATTTTATTATTGACAGAATTGTTGACCATTTTAGAGAGGGTGATGTTAACCTTTACCTAGAGAATTTGGAGTTAGAATGGCAATTGAGGACAAACACCACTACATCGCCTGGTATTAATGATAATATATCAAGTTCTGTATTGAAGTTAAGAGCATTGCAGGTTTAAGGTGACCACTAGAAATAATGTCTCTTTTATAGTAACACTCCCCCCCCCCCCTTTTTTGTAATGTCACAAATGCAGGTTTAAAATACATATATGTTTCTTTGGTACACTTCTGTTAGTCAAGTTTTTTAACTTATTTATTTATAGCAGGAGTTGCACATATTTATGTATATTTGTATTAATTTGTGCATGGTTATATATAGTTTTATTTAGTCATCCAGTTATTTAATATTATAATACATTTATTAATGTGTTCGATTGTTTTTAACTATATTTCTGTAAGAATTAATTGGCACAGCATTTTATAATTAGTAGTGGGTGTGTTGTATTTTAGAGTTGTATAAATGTAGAGTTTTTTTGTGTTAATTCACTCTGATGCTGCCCTATAGACATAGGGTGAAAGCACTTAGTCTGTGAATAAACAGTTCTTTTGTTCTCCTTCCTACCGGTTTGTGGATTACTCAGCGTTTTGACACTTTTTTATTTTATGTGTACATGCTCCTTTGAGCAAGTTTTCTTTATATAGTATTCTGTATGGCTATTGTTCTCCTTAAGGATTTGTATTCCAAAATCCCAGTGTTTTTATTTCTTGAATTTTCTCCCTGCTTCATCATCATCATCATCATCATCATCCCTTTCCGTTTTGAATTATATACTTCTACTCATATTGTATACACAAGCCTTAACTGTGTAGCTCTAAGATATCCCTTCAAATCAAGTAAACCGAAACCACGTTGCTCTATTAAAAGGATCAACGCATCCCTCTTAACTGTTGCCCTCTTCCTCTCCCACATAAATTCCTTCAACTCTTTATTAATTATTGCCTGCATCTTTTCTGGTTGGTAAAATATGCCTGATCTGTATATAAAAGTAAAAGGACTAAAAACATTTCACTGTTTTTATCTTACTATCCATATCCATAAACAAGAGCTTCCAGTTTCTCTGTTTTTCTATTACCTTTTCTTTAGTGTCTTCCTACATATCCTTAGCTGCCATAACAGAATCATTTTAATCTATATTCCTAAATACTTCATCTTATCATGTCCCTATACATATGGGAATTGCTGAACCAATTTGTGTGTGGATAAATAAGTTACAGCTATAGCCTTTGTTTTATATTCATTAATTTTATATCCCAAAATGACTTGAATGTGTCTCAAAATGCTCCATAACACAGAGGTATCCTTTTCTGGATTTATCAAGTACAAAATAATATCATCTGCAAATAAAGACAACTTTTCTTGATTACCATACCAATTAAATCCTTACATTTCTAAGTTCATTATTTTCTCTCTGAATGGCTCTAAATGTAAAGTGAATGACAAAGTGAAACGAGGACACCCCTGCCTGGTTTCTCTAAGCAAACACAACTTATTAGAGAGAAGCCATCCGACTTTAATTCTTGTCTCCAGTCCTTCATATATCCTTTTAATTAACCTTACTGTTCTATCAGGGAATGCATATGCTTCCAGTGCCCTACTCATAAAATCCTGGCTTACTCCATCAAGTGCTTCCTCTGCATTAAGACCCACCAACAACAGAGGTATTTTCTTACATTCTGCTTCCTTCTGGATCATCATTGCTCTGTTAAAGTTGTCAAATGTTTGCCTGCCCTCTACAAAACTACATTGATCCATATCTTTTCATTTTGGCAATACCTTTGCCATTCTTTCAGCTAGTATAGACATAAACAATTTATAATCATGATTAAAACTAAAATGAGTCTGTATGAAGCCTGGCCTGATGAGTCTTTACTGTCCTTGGGTAATACAGCAATCTCAGCTTTTTTCCATGATGTTGGTGCTTCAACACCTTTTTAACACAGTTATTATGTAACTGATTTGGTATAAAATGAGTGGCCTCTTAACAAAGGTAGCCAAGTAATTAGCTGTGAATATATGAAACCATGAATTTAAGGAAAAGGGAAAATGAAAATTTTAGGGGTGATTTGGTATAATGGTTAATGTATTTGGCTCATAAGCACAAGGTAGAGACTGATTCTGACTTAGGGCTACTGGCTCAGCTTAAAATGGCCCTTCAGGGCAGTTAGCCTAGCGTTCACCTATTCAAGTTGAATTAAAATCTTCAAGATAGTTATCACTTTCTTCTCAACTAATGTTCAAACTTCCACTGAACCATCATCTGTTCCTGGAGACTTTCCTGATTGATTATACATCACTGCTTTTATCTCACCCCATCCAATCTTAACTGTTAGTTATTGAGCTTCATGTAATTTTAACCGTGGCATAATTAAATATTCCATAAATATTTCCATTTGTGCTCTTACTTGATTTCCGCATTTCTCTGTTACATACAAATTTTCATACAATTTCTGAAATACCTCTAAAACTTCTACAGGATCTCTGGTTATTTTTCTTATCATGGGCTCCTTAAGTTTGATAACAACCATTTCAAGTTTCTGCTGCCCAAGTCTTTCTACTTATTTTTTTTCTCTGGAGTTATCAAAAATAGTTGCTTAACAGCTGTCTTTCTAAACTAATGCATATTATCCCTATACTCCCTTATTTTCACTTTAACATTCTGCATTTACACCTCCTCTTCTGTGAAATTGCCTTTATTCTGCAGTGCTTTTAACCTTTGTCCAGCCCTCTAAGTAATTCCAATTGTTTGTCAACCCTATCCCTTTTTCTTTTATTCCTACTCTGTTTTTCTTCTCCATTTTCATTTTCATCCCATTAGCTATAACTTTTGAAAATATTTATGTCTTCACAATAACACTCAAATAATTTCCACCACTTATTCCTTAAATTCCCCTCTTTTTAACAGGTAGTTGGGAAAAGTGCCAGTAACACATCTTTACTTCATTACCTTACATTTTTATCTTGGTTTGTATTGGTGCATGGTGCATAATCTGAAATAGTTAGTAGACGTGTATTGAAGCTTTCAATTAATTTCTATGTAGTGTAGCCCAGTTACTGTACCTTCGGGAATAATATGTAAATTTAAATTCTTTCCATACAAACTATTTTCTTAAATTTCTTCAGAAATCTACCCTTTGTTATATGTTCTATCATAGGTCTCGGTGATGCATCCTCATTATTACAAATCAAGGTTTAATCCCCAACTATAAGCAATATTCCCTGCTGAAAGCTGATTATTTCTCCTAAAATTTTCTTAAGCTGCATAATAGCACTTTTGGTGGAAAATAAATACATGCCAGTGTAATCTTCCTCTTTTGCCAATAGCACCTTACAACCACACATCTGTCATTATTGTATATATTTCCTCTTCTGTTACTATTCAAGCTCCTCTAGCAATTAGTATAAGTATTACAGTTTTCCTTTGTCCCTGATATTCTGCTGAATATCCATCCTGAAATCCTTTCTTTGTCAAATTCACATGCTCATTTCTTTCCAAATGCATCACCTGCTGCATTGCTGTTTGCTCTCTGCATTTCTTAATATACTTCAATACTCTTTCCTTTTTGTCTATACATCTAAGGCCATTTACATTCCAAGATATTATGGATAGTGTAGCTGTTCTGAAAAAAACACTATTGGTCCCACCAGTTTTTTCCAGTTTTTGTGTTACAGTACACATTAATGTGTGGCAGATTGATCTTTAGTATAGTTTTTTTTCTAATCTTCATTTGTACACATCACATTTTTTCAAGACTTTTTGTTTTAATAAAAACTTTCTAACAAAAAAACTAAATAGATTGCCAATACACCCCCATCCCCTGTTAACTTAGAACAAACACACAAAACTATGTACATCTTCAGAAAATTAAGTTTACCTCTTCAGATAGGAATGGCTGTACATACAGACATTACCAAACCCAAAATTAAGGTTAATAAAGCACATATTACAGTTTGTATTCCTACTTACACTGATTACTGTGTCCTTTTTAGCTCTTTTCCCCTCCCAGATGTGAAAAACAGATTATATGCTTTCTGAAACATTAACCTTATCCCTAAGAAAAAGTGTACTGGTTATTTATTTAAATAAAACTAAATTGTAAACTGTTCTATTAATTGTGTCAAAGTAGTAAGGCTGCTA
Organism: Protopterus annectens; assembly: GCF_019279795.1. Classification (NCBI taxonomy): domain Eukaryota; kingdom Metazoa; phylum Chordata; order Ceratodontiformes; family Protopteridae; genus Protopterus; species Protopterus annectens. The sequence continues at coordinate 1,499,735,467 of NC_056732.1, read as the reverse complement.
TCTCATATTTTCTTCTTATAATTTTAAACTTCATTTTTCACTGAACAGTTTGCCACTATACCTTTAATCTTTGCATTTCCCTTAGCAAATAATGCTCAAAACTCTTAGGATTAATTGCTTGCACTTGCAGACAGCTTGGCTGTATGGAAAAGTACTCAAAAAATGAATCTTAGTAAATTTCACTCAGGACAGACTATACTTTGAGCTGTAGACTTCTTGATTTCCATTGAATATTTGCTAATAAAAACAATGTAATAGCTTTGCAGTTGTAAGAAACTTAGCATTTTGTATGGCTTTTATCATTTTTGTCTTATTTTTAAAATCCACTTGCTTACAAGAAATACTTGTTTATAGCTTAAGCCAAAGGCATTAATCTAGACATTCACCTTGCAAAAAGAAAGAAAAAACATCTTAATTCTGTGTATAATAATCAGTGCACTTTTAGACTTACTCCCACCCCAGCAGCCCAATATCACAGCATATTAACGTTAAACTGGCTTTTGTCCAGACTTTCTGTTGTTATAATGAAAAACCTACATTTCTTACAGTTAAAAAGTACTTGTTTACTTTAATATCTTTAACACATACAACAGTCAATGAAAGTACTCCCTCACATTAAAAATGCACCTGACTACACACAACTGTTTTACTATGTATAACATGTAATCTGATATTGTTAATCCTCGTTCATTCCTTATGTATGGGTATCGGTTCCGATCTCGGAACCGAGCAGGCCATCTTCCAAGCTTGCGTCACCTACAAACTCTCGAGCTAAACTCTTACCCAGAATTCACCTCTCCCTGTTACCTCAGATTTTGTTTGCCACGTCGCCATTCGGTCGTGTCAAGCTGCTTCTTTTGAGCCAAGTATAGATATTTGTTGTTAGACTAGCTTAACATAACCTTTTCTGTCAGAAAAGTTTCTATTTTGTTGTCTCTTACCTTATCGCATTTAGTGACTATATTTCCTTGAGCTTCCTTCTCTTTACTCTGCACTTTTTACCGCGAGGTATTTTCTCCCTTACCATCATTGGTTAACTTTTCTTCATTACCTTCAAGTATTCCTTCGTACCATTGCTGGTACCCTTTCTTCTGTCTCCTTTTCTATCATGGCAGATAAAAAAAGGTAGTCCAGGATTTAAAAGGTGTCCAGATTTTGGACACAAATTACCTACATCAGATGCACACACACTATGTGTTTATTGCTTGGGTGTGTCTCACTTATCTGTTGACCCGCCCTGTGGTATTTGTAAAAGTTTTTCCAATAGAACTTTGATTGAGAGGAAAAATAAGTTGTTGCTGAAGGGACTTCTTAAATCTCTCTTTTCAGAGGCTATTTCTGGGTCGGGGGCTTCAACTCCTTTGAGAGCCCATAAGAAAATATTGTATGATCCTACGAAGGCCAAGTCTCTGCCTTCATCCCCGGCTGGGGACTCCCACCAAACAAGACCTAAGAAGGCTAAGATTTCTGCTTCAGAGCTCACTCAGATGGCCCCAGCGCTTTTGGTGCTTAGAACTTCAGTGCCATCAGTGATTTCGGCTTCATCTACTGTAGCCTTTACTGTATTGGTACCGAGGGGCCCCTCGGTTCAGACTACTATGACTACTACAGCTGCACTGACTATTCAGTTGGCGCAGACCTTGACCATGTCGGCTCCGACATCTTACTTGGAATTGATGCCTCAGTTATTGACACCAATTTTGTCGATTCCAGCTTCGGTACCGGTAATCACTTCGGCACCGATCCTTTTGTCAGTTCAGACCGTGACCTCGGCACCAATGATTTCCTTGGTGCAGACACCCATAGTCCAGTCTCTCTCAGCACCGTTGTTCTCAGTGCAGACTGGTGAGGTGGGCACCGAGCTTGTCTCTTCTGTGGACAGACATGTTTCTCCCTCAGCTGTCTCCATGAGGTCCACTAGAAGCCTTTCTGAACACGACGTGTTGCATCTTGTGGATCACGTGCTTCTGGTCAGAGGTATCCTGCCCCCCCAGGACCTGTCCTTCCTTGGGAGGTGATCACCCATCATCAAAGACCCCTTCTTATTCTCCTCCTTCATTGCCTTTGAAGTCCCTTGATATAGCACAGTTTTCCCTCTCTATGGTTCCCTTTATGGACCTCACTAAGGAACCGCAGTTGCCTTCATGGCAGGAGAGTTTTGTTAAGACCCAGGATGATAGTTGTGACGTGCGTAATTTGTTGTTTCACAGCCATCCGGGGACACCGGGTCAGCAGGCTGAGCCACTTAGGGGAGGGGTGACCCCTGTTCTGGACACTCACCCCTCTTCAGGTGGACCAGCCTTCCAACTGATGGAGAAGGCTCTGGTTTCTGCTGGCGATACTGTGCTGTCTATCTCCCTGCCCTTCTCTGGACCTCTATTTTCACAAGTTGCACCTAACGGACACCGGGTGCAAAGGGCCTCAGGACATATTCCCACAGGAAACCCCCTTTCCATTGTCTTCCCCAGCTTCCCCTTCTGAGGAAGTTCACCGGAAAAGTTTGTGCAAGAGGAAGCACATGGACTCCACAGAGGAGTCCCTCACTGAAGACACAGACTTTGATGATGGGGAAGGATCCCCTCGGTCACCCTCTGAGGTATCCTGTGGTGATATCCTCGAAATCCTTAAACAGAGAGGTGACAGGCAGCCCCTCTAATCCGACCTCTGATGAGTCTGTGTTCCTGCAGGTTTTTCACGCCCGGCCCCCTACCTCCTGGATTACTCCACCTGTCGTTGAATTGGTCCGGCTCATCATGCAGCATGTGTGGAAGGCTTCTGACACTGTCGAGGCTATTCCCCGGAGGCCAAATAAGATTTTGTCCCCTCCTGCTAATGATCCCCATTGGTCTAAAGGTCTTCCTGTGGATGCTCCTCTGGTGGTGGTGGCCACAACCAAAAAGGATCTGGCGAAAGAAGAAAGCCAGACTATCCATCCACCCAACAAAGAGTCTCGGGCCCTGGACAGGATAGGGAAGCGCACCTTTGCATCAACGACCTTTGCTATCAAGTCCCTGAATTATATGGCACACTTTACCAGGCTTCAAAGGGATCTAATTTCCGAGCTCTCTGAAACCTTGGCTGGTGCCGTGTCTGATGAGGTCCGTGACAAAGTGGCCTCTCAGCTGGCCACCATTGAGTCAATATGTAACTCCTCCATGCAACTGATATCTCATGCATCAGAAGGAGCAGCAAGAGCGGCAGGTTCAGCTGTGGTCTTGAAACGACAAGCCTGGATACACTTGTGCAATTTCACGGAACCCTTTAAGGCTTCCTTTCTTAATGCTCCCATTGAAGCCTCTTTGCTGTTTGGACCCAAAGTTAAAAGCACACTGGCCAGATATGAAAAGGACAGTAAGACCCTTTCTGCCGTAGGTGTCCATTATTCTTCCCCTCAACGTGCTTTCTCCCGAAACCAAAAGAGTGGGAAGAGATGGTTCAAGAAGTCTCGGGGTCCTTTCTGTGACATAGGCCGAGTTCTCCCCTAGAGGCAGAGGGGGAAACTCACAGGGAAGATGTCCCTTTCGGGGCAGAGGGGGTCCACATAACCAGGGTTCCAGGGTCTCTTTTCCTGGCCAGTCCTACCAGCGCTCCTGAAGAACAGCCCAACTCCTTTCCTCTGGAGGTGTTGGGGGTCATTTCTCCTTGTACCCTTCTGCCTGGCTAACCATCACCACCGATTCTTCGATCTTTGTCCTGTCCCTTCAAAAAACCTACCCAACGTTCCACCCAGTCAAAAGGAAGAAGCAGCACTAGAGATAGAAAAGCTGCTAAGAAAAAGAGTCATCCAAATAGTCCCTCCAGACCAAATAGGATCCGGATTCTACTCAAGACTATTTTTGGTGCCAAAGAAAACCGGGGACTGGAGACCAATTTTGGATCTCAGTGTATTGAACAAGTTTGTAAGAGTACAAAAATTCTGGATGGTCACAATGCAGTCTATCCTCCCCCTTTTGGAAAAAGATGATTGGATGTGCTCGATAGATCTTCAAGATGCGTACTACCACATAAAAGTGGACAGGCCATCAAAATGATTTTTGTGCTTCTGTGCAGGAGCCAGTCACTACCAGTTCAGAGTATTGCCTTTCGGACTCTCTACAGCCCCCAGAGTGTTCACAAAGTGCATGGCAGTCGTCACAGCTCACTTGCAACTACAGGGATTCCCGGTGTTTCCATACCTAGACGACTGGCTCATCTCCACCCCCACCAGACATCTATTGGAAGAAGCCTTGGCATACTCTCTCCTCGCTGCACAAAGGCTAGGCATAACCATAAACTGGCAAAAGTCCAATTTCACCCCATCTCAGGCCACATAATTCATAGGGGTCATCTTGGATACAAAGAATTGCAGAGCATCCATTCCAGAGCACAGAATTCTAAGGATAAAGCAACAACTGATCCCAATCCTTTCAAGGGAGAAATCTACAGCTCACTCTGTCCTACAGCTATTGGGTTCCATGGCAGCCTCCATCATCATTGTCCCCCTGGCCAGGTTTCATATGAGGTTTCTACAATGGTTACTGCTCACCCAATGGTATCCTTTTCAGCATCTTCTTTCAGCCAAGATTCGAGTAACTCACAGGTGCAAACAGGATTTAAATTGGTGGATGACCCACAACCTGTAACAATGGTCTCGCCCCTTCTCCCCCCAGCAGCCCAAGGCTACAGTGACCATGGACGCCTCCCTGATGGGGTGGGGGGGCTATGTCAGGGACAGACAGTCCAAGGCACTTGGTCCGAATTGGAGGCCCAACCGCATATAAATGTTCTAGAGCTGAGGGCGGTGCTTCTGGCGTGGCAAGCATTCCATCCCCTGCTGCCGACTGGGAAAATTGCGATACAATCAGGCAACATAGCGGTGCATTCTACAACCTCATGAGTGGTCCCTGAATCCCTTGATAGCAGCGGAGATCTTCCACCGCTGGGGCTGTCCTTGCTGCAACCTCTTTGCATCGCCGACCAACTACAAATGCAGCAACTACTTCGCCCTGATTCCCCCTCCGGGACCGTCGCCCAGGGACGCTCTAGTCCACGATTGGCCCTCGGGTCTTCTTTATGCATTCCCACCTCTCCCCCTTCATTCCCCAGTTTCTGAAGAAAGCCTGTTGGTTGAAGAGCAAGGTGATCCTCATAGCACCATATTGGCCTCGTCAGATTTGGTTCCCCTTCCTTTGGACTCATCTGCTAGATCAACCATAGATTCTCCATCCAACCCCAGGGTTGATCTCACATATGCAGAACCTGATTCATCCCAACTTGGACAGCCTGAAGCTCACAGCTTGGCTCCTCCAATTCCCTTGATTGCCAGGCAGAATGATCTTTCTTTACCAGTACGGGACATTCTTATTACATCTCTTAGGTCTTCCACTCGAATTACTTATCTAAGCAAGTGGAAAAGATTTACCTGTTGGCTGAAAGAAAAACAAGTAGATCCCTTCTCAGCACCGGTATCAATAATACTAGAGTATGTGGCCGACCTATTTCAATCGGGTCTATCGGCCTCTACCATTAGAGTTCATTTGGCTGCAGTATCTAATTTCCATGAGGGTGTCCAAGACTCCTCTCATGTCACACAAATTATGCAAGACCTTCATTAAAGGTGTGAATCATCTGAAGCCCCCTTTTAGAGAACCTATTCAGCCATGGGACCTATCATTAGTTCTACAAGCTCTGACAATGCCACCCTTCAAACCAGCTTCTTCTTGTGACCTCATATATTTGTCATGGAAAACCTTGTTTTTGGTCACCATTACTTCTGCCAGACGTATCTCTGAGCTTCAAGCCTTATGCATCAAGAGTCCATACTTGATTTTTCTGCCAAAAGTGATCTCTGAAATGTCCATTAATCAAACCATTGAATTGCCAGTTTTCTTTCCCAATCATTCAAACAAAAGAGAGTATTGCCTACATACCCTAGATATTCACAGGCAAATTTGCTTCTACTTGAACAGGACTAAGGCCTTTCGTAAATCAGACCAGTTATTTTTGGCCTATTCTGGACCTAGGTTAGGATGTACTGTTGCTAAGGTCACATTGGCTAGATGGTTGAAAGACTGTGTGACCTTCATGTATACACAATGTAATATCCCATTGCCTACTACCATAAAGGCTCATTCAACAAGGTCGGTGGCAACTTCTGCTGCCTTCCATGCCAGAGCTTCTTTACATGACATCTGTTCAGCTGCAACTTGGGCTACGCCTCATACCTTCATCAATCATTACAAATTGGATTTGGCCTCCAGGGGAAGAGCATCTTTTGGTTTTGTGGTGCTCAGGAATGTCCTTCCATGAGAGCCTCCCAGGAATAGAGGTAGCTGGGGACTCTGTCCAATACGTAAGGAATGAACGAGGATTAACAATATCAGATAAAGAAGTTATGTCTTACCATAACGTTCCATCTGTATTGTTGATCCTCGTTCAGTCATTACAACCCTCCCTCCTTCCCCCTCCTGTGGATTCTAGTGGATCTCACCATCCAGTTGTTTTAGGTCATTTGACCGGAGGTAGTCTTTACCTTCTTTTGACTTGCAAACTCAATCTGAGGTAACAGGGAGAGGGGAATTGTGGGTAAGAGTTTAGCTCGAGAGTTTGTAGCTGACGCGAGCTTGGAAGATGGCCGGCTCGGTTCCGAGATTGGAACCGATACCCATACGTAATGACTGAACGAGGATCAACAATACAGATGGAACGTTATGGTAAAACATAACTTCTTTGTTTATACCATGAAATGTTTATACAAATACTAATAATAACAAAGTTTTACTTACAGTTACTTCCCCTCTTTTAGTGTCCTTCTAAACATTAATGACATAAAGTGGGTTATATGCTTTACAGTCCGCCCAGAAGTTTAACAAAGTCAACAAAGGTCCAGTCTTTTTCAGCCACTTTTTTGCAAAGCCATATTTCACAGATGTAATTGATGCAGTGTAGTCACCCATTTATTCAGTAATTTCAGTGTTGCTGGTCGTCTTCATGTTCATCTCCATCTCCCAACAGCAGATTCTAGTTCATATGCAAGGTACTCCTGATTCTTCTTAATCAGCTCCTGTGCTTTTTTTTCTGTCTTCAGAACATTTTCCTTTGGAACACTGGGAAAGGTTTCACTGGCAATGTCTCTCTAAGAACCTTGCTGTCAGAAAGATGATAAATGGAGTTCCCTTCTGCTTGCTGGCTCACTTTTTGTTGGGTAAACTTATTTATTTCCTTCTTAGCCTGTTCTGTATAAAAAGAAAATGACTGATCTCCAGTAAAAAATATTCTGAAGACAACTGGGTACAGCAGCTTGAATCTTACACCTGCCTGTTGATATTCCCTGATAGCTAGGATGAATTTGCCTGTCTTCTGCCTGGTGTACACTGAATAATTACTTTGTACAAACACACTGCTACTTTCGGTTTTTAATATTTTATCCTTTTGCCAAAGATTTCTCAGGATCAGCTCTTTCTGCTGGTATGATTACATCTTTACTAGTGTAGGTCTTGGCTGCTATCTCATGGCCAGGTTTGGAGCATACACTCTGTGCAATTTCAATTAACAAATTCTGCTGTTGAACACCAGTCCATTTGCTCTTTCATAAAATGAATGCAGCTTGTTCTATCCAGCTTCTCTGGTACAGCAGAAAATCTTAGATTTTTGTTGGCTCAGTCTTTTAACTCTTATTATTTTTTGAAACGTCTCTTCTTGAGAAGCTTCATGCTTAGCCATCTCTTTATTCATTTCATCCTCTGATATTTGCAGTTTTATCTATTCATCTGAGCAGCTAGTTAAAGCTTCTTCTGATGTTCTTCGTCTTCCATTGCTGCAGTCCTTACTATTGGGTATAGTCCGCATCCAGTCGGCCCGAATACCAGAGTATAAGGCTGACGTCGGTCAGGGCGCATTAGACTGACGTCAGTACGTCAGGGTACTAATGCGCATGACCGGCGTCATATCCTCAGTCTTTTTTGCCGCGTGATCCGATGCAGAAGCAGTTTTGCGAGTGCAGGTTGGCGTTCTGAAATATTTCCGAAACCGGAGTTTCAGACCGAATCAGAGTTGGCTAAGTACCCCGTTGGGGAACATTTTGGTTTTTTCTTGCCTTAGTATTTAACCGGATGTCAGAAAAAGTGAATAACTGTATTTCTTGTGGGAAACAAATACCTCATAGGGATTACCATACATTATGTATACCTTGTTTAGGGCCTGAGCACGACGTTGTTGGTTGCCGCTCTTGTGCTAAGTTTAACAAACGCACTATTAAGAGGAGGTTAGACTGTGCCAGATTAGTGTTTGGGAAGCGTTGCAATTATAAAATGCCGTCGGATGCTCCGGCGCCCGCTTCATCCAAGAAGCGCAAGGACAAAACAGCGAAGCCTAGGGTTGATGAACCGGCAGTCCCAGACGTCGGTTCTTTAGATGGCTCAGTGGAGCCAGAGGTTTTGCCAGGAGTTTCTATAGAGTCTCAGGCGGAAACTTTACTGTTACAGGATGTATCCTCTCAGGAGGCAGGCCAGGCTGAGGGGGCTTCTCAGGTAACTATTCTTCCCTCTCTTCCCAAAGTAGTTAGAGCCTCTCCTTCTGTTGCCAAAACTTCTTTTAGGGGTAGGCCAACTTCAGCTTCAGTAGGGGCTTCTCCTAGCCTTTCGGGTTCTGTATCTAAGAAACATATGCTTAAAATGGCAGAAGATTTGATTACTATGATTAGAGGTTCTATGGGCCCTCCTGATAAGAGGCCTAGAGTGGAACCAGAGTTTGACAGTTTTGAACAGGGTTCAGGGGCTTCTGAATCTTCTGCGGAAGATTTGCAGGAGTATCCTCATTATTCTGATTCTGATGTGGATGATGCCACTCCTTCGGCTTCTCCTCCTGAGGATTTTTCATTTTCAGAGACTCTGCATTCCATGAGGGAGCACTTTAAATGGGAAGGCCAGGATTACTCTGATTCCAGGAAGAGGCTTAGGAATTCTTGTTTTACCCCAGCATAGGCCCTTAGCTATACCTCCTGTGTTGAATGTGGTGGAAGATGTTTTGCAGAGGCTTCCTGAACCCTGATTCTTTGCCTCCTGCTCCTGTTAAACCTGATAGGTACTATAGGGTGCCCGAAGCTCATAAATATTTGTTTAAGAGTCCTAGGGCGGACCCAGAAACTGTTTCTCAGGGGCCTAAAGGTGTTAAGGCCTCTGTGGTTAAAAATCCTGTTCCCACTGACAAAGAGGCAAGGGCGTTAGATAGGTGGGGTAAGAAAGTGTATACTTCTTCCACTCTAGCCATGAGAGCGTTGAATTGTCAGTTTCACATGCTGAAATATCAAAATTATCTCCTGTCACAATTGAAATCTAAGGTGGATGCTTTGGCGGAAGGTATTGATTGTAAAGACTTGCTGGATTTAGTTTACGTGTCTGAACAAGTGGGCAAGCATTCTTTGCAATGTGGTTTTGATGCTGTGCAGGCCTCCTCGAGGGTGGCTGCCACTAGTTCTGTTCTTCGCAGGCATGCCTGGTTGAGGGATCAAAATTTGGCTGAGCATGTTAAGACAAGGATTTTGGATGCTCCTTTACAGTCTGATGTGTTGTTTGGTTCACCTGTGGAAGCAGTTTTAAAGAAAATGGAGGACAAAGCTAAGTCTATGCAAACTGTTAAAGATTTTTGCAGGTACAGCCACCGAGTTTAGTAGAAATTGGCCTGCTAAGGGGTGGACATATCCTGCTTATGATTCCCAGTCTAGGGGTAGGTCTAGACGTGGTAGGGGCAGGGCTCAAGGTTCTTTTAGGCCTAGAACAGGGAGTTCACCTGCTCAGACTTCTGGTGAGGGCAGGGGTCAGTCCTTTCGTAAACAGACCCAATGACCTGCCTTTTCAACTGCCAGTAGATTCTCGTCTGGCAGCTCCTTTGGAAGGACAACTGTCTCTTTTCAAAGGAAATTGGGATTTAATTACTCAAGACAGATGGGTGTTGGACATCTTTCTACCAGTCCCTGTGTCACAAAGGGGCCTAGGATTTTATTCTCGCATGTTCCTAGTACCAGAGAAGGGGAACACGTGGAGACTGCTTTTGGATTTATCTCTCCTCAACACTTATCTGGACATTCCCAAGTTCAAGATGTTGACGTTACAACAGCTTTTACCCCTGCTGGGCAAAGATCACTGGATGGTAACTTTAGATCTCAAGGAAGCTTACCTTCATGTGCATATCAGGCTAAGTTACAGGAAGTATCTGCGGTTTCAAGCTGGAGATTCTCATTGTCAGTTCTCTGCATTGCCCTTTGGCTTATCTACTGCGCCCAGAGTATTCACAAAGGTTCTGGCTCCAGTGATAGCTTACTTCAGGCTACAAGGACTTCAAATCTATCCTTATTTAGACGACTGCCTGATTCTGGCTCAAGAAAAGGAAGACCTTCTACAGCATCTGGAATATCTTATAGCAGTGCTAAGATGCCTAGGGTATTCTGTGAACGAAATAAAGTCCAGTCTAGTACCCTCTCAAGACATGTGCTTTCTGGGTGTGAGACTGAATACAGCAGCCCAGATGGCCTTTTAACCCCGGACAAACAAAAGAGTCTGTCACTTTACTTCCATCAACTATCTCATCAGTCCGTGCTGACTGCAGAGACAGTCCTTCAAGCATTAGGGTTCATGGCATCTTGTATTCTGGTGCTTCCCAATGCCAAACTGCATATGAGGAAGTTACAATGGTATCTCAAAATGTATGGACACAGCACTGCCAGGATTTAGACACTGTCATTCAAATAATACCTTGCCTTCAAAGAGTATTTTTGTGGTGGGCTCAGGAATGTCACCTAAACAAGGGACTCTCTGTGACCCGGCCAGAGGCGAGTCAGATTTTACCGACAGGTGCCTCAGACATTGCTTGGGGAGCTCATCTAAATGTAAAGTGGATACGAGACAAGTGGCCTGCCAGACTACAGCATCTACATATCAACATAAAGGAGATGTTAGCAGTCCAGTTCGCATTGCTGGCTTTCAAGGAGTTACTTCTTCCAGGGCAGGTGTTGATTCTAACAGACAACACAACTGTCATGTGGTACTTCAACAAACAAGGGGGAACACACTCTTATCCTCTATGCAGGCATGCAATGATTTTATGGGAGACTGCGCTACGCTTGCACCTAACTCTTCAGGCAAGGTTTCTGCCAGGAGCACAGAACTCCTTCGCAGATGTGTTAAGCAGACAAATCATGGATCCCCACAAGTGGAAACTGGATCTTCATGTATTTCAGAAATTGACAGTGTCATGGGGAACTCCAGACATAGATCTGTTCGCTTCTCCACTAAACCACCAGCTGCCACAGTTTTGCACAAAGGGGTTTCATCACACAGCTTGGAAAGTGGATGCTCTGTCTTTCAGTTGGACAAACCTTTATCTGTATGCCTTTCCACCTCTGCCTCTTCTTCCAAAGGTACTGTTAAAGGTCAGACAGGACAGGCCAAGGATGATTTTGATAGCTCCAGATTGGCCTCGGCAACACTGGTACCCTCTACTACGGAGTCTGGTAAAGAAGCCTCCATGGCCTTAACCTTTGATTCCACATCTGTTATCCCAGCAGAACGGTCATCTGCTCAATGTCCAGCTTCACTCTCTTCCTCTGACAGCCTGGCATATTCTGTGTTGAAACACAGCAGGTCTCAACTTCCTCAACAAGTTTTAAATGTGATTATGGAAGCTAGAAGACCTAGTACAAGGAAAGTGTACGCAGCAAAATGGAAGAGATTTTTATTTTGGAGTAAAGCAAAGAATTTAGAGATTTTTGAGCCTAATTTGAGTATGGCTCTTCAATATCTTACTGAGTTACTGGACAAGGGTCTGTCCTTCTCTTCCATCAAGATTCATGCTGCAGCAATCTCAGCTCACTATGATTGTGACCCACCATTGTTTTCACATCCTTTGTTCAAGCAGTTTCTTAGAGGGGCTAAGAATATAAGACCCCCACGTAGAGCTCCTACTCCTGCTTGGGATCTCAATTTTGTGTTGGAAAAACTTACTCTACAACCTTTTGAGCCTGCGGCTACTGCTGAATTGAAATATTTGTCATGGAAGACTGCTTTTTTGTTGGCTATTACTTCTGCAAGAAGGGTGTCTGAGTTGCAGGCCCTTATGGCAGTCGAGCCCTTTTGATTTTCCATAAGGATAGGGTATCATTACGTACTAATCCTTCCTTTATGCCTAAGGTGGTTTCTAGTGTGGCTTTAAACCAAACTATTCATTTGCCTACCTTTTATGCAGACCCCCAAAATAAAGGGGAAAAGATTTTGCATACTTTAGATGTACACAGGCAATTGCGTTATTACTTAAGCAGGACTAAGGATTTTAGGCAGTCTCAGCAGTTGTTTGTTTCTTTTGCTTTGAGTTCGCAGGGCAAGCCTGTGTCAAAACAAACTATTTCTAGGTGGATTGGCTTTTGCATTGCTTTTTGTTATTCCCATCATGGCAAGGAGGTTCCAGCTGGGATTAGGCCTCATTCCACTAGGGCTACTGCCACTTCAACAGCATTTCTACGGGTGGCAACTAAGGATATTTTGGAAGCAGCTACTTGGAGTTCAGTGCATACTTTCTCTAAGCATTATCACCTTCCTATCTACTCTAAGTCTAGGGCTGGTTTTGCCACAGCTGTTTTGCAAGGCATGTTGTCAGCTCCTGCCTCTTTATGATTTGCCAGCCTCCCTTACCTCTGCTTTGGGATTCTACCCAATAGTAAGGACTGCAGCAATGGAAGACGAAGAACATAGTACAGTTTTGTACCTACCATAAATGTAGATGTTCGAGGATTCCATTGCTGCAGTCCAATTTACCCTCCCTCCTTCCTCTCTGTGTTTAGGGGTGGTTGTGTAGGTGATTTACCTGCTTATATTTTTGTATATATTGTTCATGTTTTGGTGCGGGTATTTTGGGCCTTGTCTTTTTAGGGTCTTCTGACATCTGGGGCAAGAAAAGACTGAGGATATGACGCCGGTCATGCGCATTAGTACCCTGACGTACTGACGTCAGTCTAATGCGCCCTGACCGACGTCAGCCTTATACTCTGGTATTCGGGCCGACTGGATGCGGACTATACCCAATAGTAAGGACTGCAGCAATGGAATCCTCGAACATCTACATTTATGGTAGGTACAAAACTGTACTTTTCTTCCAGAGTTTTGTTGTTTGAGTTGATATATTCCTTCATTTTAGTTATTTTAATCCGCTGTAAGTACATATGATTAAAATTTCCTTTAATTACTGGAAGCCATCTCTTGAACCAAAGCTGAAGCTTGACGTGCTTTTTGCTGAACAGCTGGTGAATTATTCCCAGACAGTTCTTTTTTGAGTTTTCCAGATTTCTTCTTTTCTGTCATCCAGGCAATGTGCTTACTAACTAGTAACTGAATTTTACCCAGAAAAAAAAGTTTCAGTGGCACTCCCTTTTCTTTGTTTCTGTTTTTACACTGGGAGAACTGAGGTTTAGTTGTTGATCAGTATGCAGCCATCTTAGAAGTCCCAGTCTACCATGTCTTGAGTATTGAAGAGATTTGTAGTCAGTACCTTAAAGCTTCTTATTGACAATAATATTTTAGTTTCAGAGATAACCGGAAATGAACATAAAATTCAAGTTTCATCTAAATTAGAGCTTTTTAGTGTCAGAGCTAAAATATTCTTATCAAATTCACTTTGTGCAGTACATCATAATTCTCAACTAGACCTTAATGTGTTTCTGGATCAATATTGCATTTTTTTCCCTTTGAAAAGGTAACAACCATTTTGATTTTGTAATCCTGTTAAAATTCATTAGAATCCTCCTCTCAGAGTTTATAAAGATGTCTGCAATTTCTTTTGCAGATATAATTATCCAAGTCTTTAACGAGATGCAACTTGGGTACTGCTATTTCAAACAGCTGGGAGGAATCAAAGTACCAAAAATCTCCACACTAAAAAAAAAAAATTCTAGCCTTGAGGGGTGAGCTGAAACCCCCTATTATGGTAGAAATTTCAAAAAGGTCTGTAAAGAACTCTGGTGTAAGAGAAAATGTTACAGTGACAAGTACTGACTGAATCACACCAGCTCTTCCAAAGATAAGCACAAGGCTTTCTTTAACTACTTCAGGAAAGTTAGAAGTAATACTCAGATCTGATGTCCTTTTCATTCTTCCTCACTTATGGGTTATGGATCTGATCCTCAAATCTGACTCGAGCTTCTCCTTCTACCCATAATGCCCTACTCCATCCCTGTTACCTCAGATCTCCACTGCCACCTTTGCAAACATATGCAGGTTCCACTCTCAAGTGTTTTTATTGTGAGTTTGATTATTCTCTATTGCAAAATTTTTGATTACTGTTTTTCTCCTTCCATCTAGTTTTCACTGGTCATAACGGTTATTTATCTTTCCTTTCCCTTTTTCCATACTATTTCATATTACTCTCTTTGTCTCTCTACCATTACTGGTATTGTTTCTCTCTCTTGCCCTCCTGTTTTGGGTATTACTTTCAACCATAGTTGGTAGTTTATTTTCCTTTCTTTAGTTATTAAAAAAACTTGTTTAACCTGTTGTTTTTTCTTTGTAATGTTTTGTTTTTTCTTCCTATCTAAATTATGTCGGACAAACCCAAAGGCTTTAAAAAATGCACTTATTGTGGGCATATGATCCCAGACTTGGATTCCCACAAGGAGTGTGTTTGTTGCCTTAGAGCCAGGCACTTGGACACGTCATGCAGAGTCTGCACCATGTTTAATCCTAAAGCCCTGACAGATGGAATAAGCTTATTTTAAGGGGTGGTCTTCCCTCTTTTTCCACTCCAGGGGTTCAAACCCCGTCCAAACCTAGTAAGTCTGCTCCTATAGAGTTGACCCTTGAAGTCCCCTATGTCTTCATTGCAATTGCCAAAAATGGCTAGGAAGCTCTCGGATCCGACCCATTGGAGTTGAAGACTTTTCAACATTCGGATCTGAAGCCTTCAGATCCTAAGACTTTGACTCCTGCAGTTATTATGATCAGTTCAACAGTTCCCACCTTGGATCTTAAGTCATCCAATATGAAGCTGGGTGCTTCCTAGGGAGTACTGCTCCTGAATACATTATGAAGTCAGTTTCACCTATGTTGCCTACTCAACTTCTGCAAACACCACAGAAGCATTCCAGATCCTTTCCACTTCTTCCTGTAGGGCCTCAAGAAGCTTTTTGGAAGCAGATATGGCTAGGATGATGCAAAGGTTTCTCAGAGCTCAGATCCAGAAGGGGGTTTGGGCTTCTCCCAGTCCCACTGCCTTCAAGGTATTGAAAAGGTCTTTTTCTATTTAGAATGAACCATCTTTTCATGTTTTGGATCCTGCCCCTTTACTCTCATCAGTTCCATGCTCTTGAGTCAGTCAGACCTATTCCACAAGGACAGCCAGTTCCAATGAATCTCCAGCCAGTTCCAGTGGATGAACTTCCCCTCTCTTCTAGCACCTCTCCAGAACATCCCATGGAAAAGGTGCCCCAGAAGAGGGCATCTAAGAGGAGACACATAAATGCCTCCATGGAGTCTGTCATGGAAGACACAGATTTTTGATGGAGTGGGATCCCCCAGATCACCACCAGTTAATATTTCCTTTGGAGATATTCTAGAGATCCTGAAGTTGAAAAGTGGTTGGTCATCCTAAAACCCCTCCGCTGAAGAATCTGTGTTCTTGGAGGCTTTTGTTTCTGGCTCTTCTACTTCTTGGGTGACCCCCACCCCTCAGTGGATGAACTTATTGATCTGGTTTCCCGAGCATAGAAAAAGGCGGATACTGTCAAGTCCATTCTCAAGCACCCCGACATGTTTTTGGCCCCACCTACAAGACAGACCCCCCCAATTGAGCAATGGAGTCCCAGTTGATGCTATGGTGGTGGCGGCAGCCACTAAGAAAGGGCTAGCAGAAAAGAGATCTGTCCATCTGCCTAACAGAGACTCCAGAGATTTGGACAGTGAGTGTTTGCCTCAGTCAGCTACTTTTGCTCTGAGGTCACTTAATTATCTGCTGCACTCCAGAGAGATTTGACTAAAGAACTATCAAATACTCTCTCACAGTCCATGTCTGCTGAGAATTTCAAAAGGACTTCCTCTCATTTGGTCACTCTTATCTATTTCAAATGCTTTGATGAGGTTAATCTCTCATACAGCTGAAGGGACCAAATGAGCTGCTGGTTCAGGCATCGCCATAAGGAGACACGCCTGGATGCAGCTATGCAATTTAAGGAGCCCTTTAAGACATCCTTTGCTAAATGCCCCATTTAATGGCACTTTCTTGTTAGGACCATCTGTAAAAGTTACACTTACCCACAGCAAACAGGAAATAAAGACCCTCTCTGCTATGCGGATTAAGTTTTTTATGCCTCAACAGACCTACTCTAGGAACCAGAGAGGTGGTAAGAAAATGTGGATCCATAAATCTCAGGGAGTTTTGTAGCATTTGCATGGGGAAAATTCCTCCAGAGGAAGAGGGAGGAATTATAATGGTAGATGTCACCTAGAGACAGAGGAGGTGCACAGAACCAGAGCTTTAGAGATTCTTTTTCAGATAGGCCCCATCAGTGCTCCTGAAGTGCTGCCTGACTGTCCAGCTGCGGAGGCAGTTGAGGATCGATTCTCTTTGCACATAAATGCCTGGACAAACATAAGAAATTTATGGGTGCTAAGAATAATATCTGGAGGTTACTATGTACCATTTTCCCTTTTTCCTTATTGTCAGAGGAAGAAACTTCCCAACATTCCACCCAGTCAGAGGAAGACTGTCCACCTGACCAGATAGGATTCGGAACTTATTCGCGCTTCTTTTTAATGCCAAAGAAAAGAGGGGAACTCAGACCCATTTTGGATGTAAGCAAACTGAACCAGTATGTGAAGAAAGCAAAATTCCAAATGTCACCATTCACTCCCTCTTGTCTTTTCTGCACAAGGATGATTGCTGTAGATGTTCAGGTTGCATACTATCTCATCAAAATGAACAGACAATCCAGAAGACATCTTCACTTCCGGCTGGGAGCTAATCATTATCAGTTTAGAGCACTGCCCTTTGGACTCATCACAGCTCCCAAAGTGTTTAATAAATGCATGGCAGTAATCACAGCTCACCTGAGACTGACGGGATTCCAGGTGTTTCCATATCTAGACAATTGGCTCCTTACCGCCCCCTCCAAGCATCAACTTCAACATACAAGGGCCTATTTTCTCCAGATTTGCAACACTTTGGGCATTACAATAAATTTTGCCAAATCAAAACTTACACCAGTTCAGAGCCCGGAATTCATCAGAACAGTTTTGAACAGAACACAGGCAGCATCTTTACCTCTCCACCGCATTACTTCTATCAGAAACCAGGTTCAGGCTATTCTTTCTCATTTATCTCCCTCAGCAAGGTTAGTATTTCAAGCACTTAATGTCAGCTACCATAATGCTCCCTCTTGCATGCTTCTTAATGCGGGTTCTCCAATGGACTCTTAAGTGTTACAGTGGTCCATTCTATATTAACCCATGTCCTTTCAAGTAAATCTCACCCTGATTTGCAAGCAACACGTTAGCTAGTGGATACAATCTGACAATCTTTTTCTGGCAGACCCTTTGTTCTACCAAACCCAGTAGTCACAGTGACCATGGATGCTTCTCAACTGGGGAGGGGGGGCATTTCTTGGGAAGAACTGCCCAAGGCATGTAGTCTCCCTAAGGTACCAAGTTGCATATCAGTGTCCTAGAGTTGACAGCTGTCCTTTTAGTGTTGCAGGCATTTCATGATGCTCTTCCTTTGGGGACTATTGCAGTTCAGACTGACAACATGTCTGTAGTCTGGTATATCAACAAGCAAGGAGGAACGTGAGCTTCTACCCACTTTCCAGAGAGGTCATGAGGGTTTGGGAATGGGAGATCTCATCAGACCACTTTCTAATTGCAATACACATCCCGAGGAAAAAGAGAATGCTTGTGGACAAACTAAGCAGATCCATTCTGATGCCTCACGAGTGGCCTCTTAGTCAGTAGCGAATATGATCTTCAGACATTGGGGCCAACCTTGCTGCGACCTGTTTGCCACCCCTCTCAACAAGTGCTGCAAGTACTTCACTGTGATCTGCTCTCAGGGGGAGTCGCAGAGAGATGTTCTTTTTCACACTTGACCCTCAGGTCTCCTTTATGTTTATCCTCCTTTTCCCCTGATTCCAAATTTTTTGCAGTAAGCAAGCAGGCTGAAGAGCTCAGTAATCCGCATTGCCCCTTTCTGGTCTCAGCAAGTATTGTTCCCCTTTCTACAGTCTCATCTTTATTGTCCTCCATGGATACTGGAGCCTACTCAGGATCTCCTCTCTCACCCATCAGGGATTTAACACCCCTAATTTCAGGCCGTAAAGCTAACCACATGATTTCTCCACTTCCAGTAATAGTTACAGTCCAGGCTGTCTTCCCCAGTTCACAACATTATTTTGCCTTCTCAAAAAGATTCCACCAAAAATGTTTATAAAAGTAAATGGAAAAAGTTATCTATTTGGGTGTCAGATTGATCCTTTTTTTTGCATCAGTTTCTGCTATTCTTCATTTTTTGACAACTCTTTTCAAAGATGGGGCTAGCTTATCTACATTTAAACTTCAGTTGGCAGCAATTTCAAATTTCCACACAGGGAATAAATCTTTTTCCTTGGCTTCCTCTGGAGTGTGTAAAACTTTTATGAAAGGCATTTTTCTTCTGAGACCGCCAATAAAAGATCCCTCACTGCCCTGTGGTACTTGACGATTTAACACAAAAACCCTTTGAACCGTCAGACAAATCTGATCTAAGATTTCTGTCATGTAACTTCAGCAAAAAGAATATCTGATCTCCAGGCTCTTTCAACAAAACCCTCTTACTTTGTTTTTCATAAAGATGGAGATTCCCTGCAGACTAACCCTTCTTTTTTTACATAAAGTGGCATCCAAAAATATCAACCAATCCATTCACTTGTCAGTTTTCTTTCCAGGTTTTCCAATAAAGGAGAGTACGTGCTACACCTCTTTGATGTGCACAGTCAACTATGTTTTTACCTTCACAGGACAAAACAATTTAGAAAGTTAGACCATTTTGTATCTTTCTCTCCAAATCGCCTAGGCCAACCAGTTTCTAAAGTTATCCTAGCTAAATGGATTGCAGACTATATCTTATGGATTTACTCTCAACAAGGTATGACATTACCAAAACCTCCCTAATCTCATTCAGCTAGATCCATGTTTACTTCATCTGCTTTTCGGTCAAGAATGTCTATCAATAACATTTGTGCAGCAGCTACATGGCCCAAGTATCATACCTTTGTTTCACATTAGTACTTGGACATCATATCTAGAAATAGAGCCTCCTCTGGTTCGGCAGTACTCTGGAATATCCTTCCATGAGGTCCACGCAAGGTCATCACAGCTGGGTACTCTGTCCCAAAAATGAGGAAGAATGAAAAGGACAACATCAGATATAAAGGTTATGTACTCGCCATAACTAGGCATATGTGTTGTCCATTTTCATTCTTCCTCAACTCCCCCTTCATCCATCCCCCATCCATTTTCTTCTGGAAGGACCTACTGGGCTGTGTTTGGAACCTACAGTTCCAGGTTTGAGACCTGTCTTTTTTTTTTTTTTTTTCTGTCTGGTTAGGTTTCTCTCTTGTTATAGGGAAATAGAGCAGCAAACTCAGTCTGAGGCAACAGGGATGGAGTAGGGTGTTATGGGCAGAGGGAGAAGCTCGAGAGTTGGATCCGAAGTCTGAAGTATGTGGCCAAGTTGGAATCTGAATATCGGATCTGTAAACAATAAGTGAGGAACGATGAAAATGGACAAGACAGATGCCTAGTTATGGTGAGTACATAACTTATAAATGTTAAGTTGTCCATCTCGCCTTCATTCTTGCTGGATGGGTTCGGAGCCGATCCTCAGCTCCGACTCGGCCAATACTAAAGCTCGAGATCTAATTCCACCGGCTCGAGGCTCCCCTATATCCCACAATGCTAGGCAGTAACTACTCAGATCTCGTTTGCTGCTATAGCTGACGAGGTGCTTTCTACCGGCTCAGGCAGGTTAGTCAAAGATTTAAATTCTAAAATCTTCTATCTTAGACCCCTAGTACTCCTTTTTCACTAAAACCTTAGTTTTAATTACCCCTTTACCTAGTTTGACAACTTTGTTGTCCTTAATTCCTTCTTTTTTTTTTACCACTTTAGTTTAGGCCTTAGGCCCCTTCTAGTCCCCTTGTGCGACTGGTATTTTATTTTTAATTAAGGCCTGTGTGTGTGTGTGTGTGTGTGTGTGTGTGTGTGTGTGTGTGTGTGTGTGTGTGTGTGTGTGTGTGTGTGTGTGTGTGTGTGTGTGTTTTTCTTGGACCCTTTATTATGTCCAAGGAATCGAAGGTCTCAGGCTTCAAGAAGTGTGACTCGTGCTGTCAGAAAATGTCTCTGACAGACTGTCACACTTCTTGTGTGTATTGCCTGGGACCTTTGCACCTGCAGGACTCTTGTGCTGTTTGTCATGGTTTTAGCCCTAGAGTCCTGCAGGAACGCAAGAATAAATTAATCTTGTGGGGCTTATTAAAGCCTGAAGGCCCCCCGACTCAGTCTGTGTCGGGGAAGCCTTCTAAAACTTCCAAACAGTCGGCTCCGGTTTCTGAGTCGACTTCTGGAATGGTTGTCTGCTTCGACATCGGCTCTGGCCGGAGCCGAAGTTTCCAAGCCTCATACTGTTACCTCGGCTCCGGCTGGAGCCGAGGCTGATAAAACTCCGTTGGCTCCGATACTCTTATCGGAGCCACAGTCTAGGAAGAGATCTAGATCCCCCTCTATCGGCTCCATGCATTCGGCGCCAGGATCCCCTCTTCTTTCTGAACGGAGCCATAAATCTCATTCCTCACGGTCTTCCAGGTTATCTGACCAATTCTCCCTTTGATGGATCATCCTTGTTTGGTCCACAGGTGAAGGATACATAGTCCAGGTGAGAGGTAGAAGGTAAGACTCTCTCTGCCATAGGAGTCCATTTTTCTACCCCTTCTAGACCCTATCCCAAAGGTCAGAGGGGAGGAAAGATGTGGTTCCGCAAACAATCCCAGGGAGTCTCATCTGACGCACAAGGTCGATTCCCCTCTAGAGGCAGAGGGGGGAATAATAATAGATGCCGCCCTAGAGGCAGAGGAGGTCCGCAAAACCAGGGTAGCAGTGAAATGTTCTCTGATAAACCCTTTCAGCATCCCTGAGGGGCTGCCCGGCTGTCCACCTTCGGAGGCAGTCGGGGGAAGGTTATCCCTGTACCCAAAAGCCTGGCTTTCCCTTACTCAAGACAAATGGGTACAGTCGATCATATCCGAGGGTTACAAAATTCCCTTTATTCACATCCCATCCCAACCCAAAAGATCCCTTCCAGACGTTCCACCCGGTCTAAGGGAACAAGCAGCATTACAAATTTCAAAGCTGCTATCAAAAAGAGCTATCCAATCAGTCCCAGCAGACCAGCAAGGATCCGGAATCTACTCCAAATTCTTTTTGGTACCAAAAAAAACAGGGGACTGGAGACCCATACTGGATCTCAGCTACTTAAACAGGTATATCAGGAAAACAAAATTCTGGATGGTCACGCTACAGTCCATTCTACCCTTCTTGGATCAGGACAATTGGATGTGCTCGATAGATCTTCAGGACGCGTACTACCACATCAAGATGAACAGACGCTCCAGGAGATATCTCCGCTTCAGGCTGGGAGCCAGTCACTACCAGTTCAGGGCCCTGCCCTTTGGTCTCACTACAGCCCCCCCGTGTGTTTACCAAATGCATGGCAGAGGTCGCGGCTCACTTGAAACGTCAAGGATTCCAGGTGTTTCCATATTTAGACGACTGGCTCCTTACCGCCACCACCAGACATCAGCTTCTTCTATCCAGGGACTTCACCATCCAATCTTGCCAAGCTCTAGCCATTTCCATAAATTTCGAAAAATCTGCCTTGTCACCTTGTCAATCTATTACCTTTATAGGCGCCACCTTAAACACACTCAATCCTTCAGCCAGACTCACAGAGCAGAGAGTGTCAGATATTCGAAAACAAGTTTCCCTTCTCTTACAATGCAACAAAGTCAAAGACAGACTAGTTTTGAAGGTGTTAGGACTCATGACAGCAGCTATTCCCCTTCTCCCATTAGCTTGCTTTCACATGAGAATCCTCCAATGGATGCTGTTTACTCAAAGGTCCTTTCAACAGCTCCCGATGTCCCATACCATTTTGATAACTCAGTCATGCAAGAATCAACTGTCTTGGTGGATCACATCACCTCAACTTCTCCAAGGAAGACCCTTCACTCCCCCCCCCCAGTCGCCACGCTGACAACAGACACCTCCCTGATCGGGTGGGGGGGGGCATTATCAGGGCAGGACAGTCCAAGGCACGTGGCAACCTTTCGAGTGCCACTTGCACATAAACGTCTTAGAGATGAGAGCAGTGCTTTTAGCGTTGCAAGCCCCTCACGACTCTCTTCCCACTGGGACTATTGCAATTCAAACGGACAACATGTCCGTAGTGTGGTACATCAACAAACAAGGTGGAACCAGATCATACCCTTTATGTCGAGAGGCACTCAGACTTTGGCAGTGGGCGATCTCTTCTCAGCATTTTCTGATAGCAACGCACATTCCCGGGAAATCCAACGTTATTGCAGACAAATTGAGCAGGGCAATTCTCATGCCCCATGAGTGGTCTCTAAAGAAATCAGTTCTAGAACAAGTATTCCTAAGATGGGGCCAGCCTTGCGATCTTTTTGCTACTCCCCAAAACAGCAAGTGTCACGACTTCTTCACTCTCTTCCCATTACCAGGCCATCCCACCAGAGACGCTGTAGTCCACGATTGGCCCCGGGGACTTCTGTATGCCTTTCCCCCCTTTCCACTGATATCTCAACTAATTCAGAAAGCCATCGCCTTGAGAGTGACAATGATCCTCATTGCCCCTTACTGGCCTCGACAGATATGGTTTCCGTTTCTTCATCGTTACCTTTTGGAGCAGCCTTGGCATCTGGACCCAGTACCAGATCTGATAACCCACCAATCGGGTCAGCTGCACCAATCTCTGCTTTCTCTAAACCTCACAGCGTGGTTTCTCCGATTCCAACCTTAGCCTGGCTTCCCTCAATATCTCGCTCGGTCCGAGATATCTTGATAGCCTCTCATAAATCTTCTACCCGGAAGATTTATAGTAGCAAATGGAAACGCTTCTCCTTTTGGGCAACATCAAAAAACATAGATCCGTTTACAGCACCTATCCAGTCTATTCTAGACTTTCTAGCAGAACTCTTTCATTTAGGATCATCTTCATCTACCATTAGAGTTCAGTTGGCTGCCATATCTAATTTTCATGTTGGTGTCTCGGAATCTAGCATCATGGCTCACAAACTCTGTAAAGCCTTTTTAAGGGGCGTATTTCTTCTCAAACCTCCAATCAAAGATCCCCCGCCTCAATGGGATTTGAACTTGGTTCTGGCATCCTTAATCCTTCCCCCCTTCGAACCAGCGGCTTCATGTTCTCTGAAGTTGCTTTCTTGGAAGACACTTTTTCTGGTAGCTATAACTTCAGCGAGAAGGGTATCTGAACTCCATGCTCAGTGCAGTTGTCCTCCTTACTTAGTGTTTCACAAAGATAGGGTATCCCTCCGTACTAATCCATCCTTTTTGCCCAAAGTTTCCTCTCAAGTAAACCTAAACCAAATTATTGATCTCCCCGTCTTTTTCCCTAACTATTCAAACAGGTCGGAACAAAAGCTACTTTTTTTGGATGTTCATCGCCAACTTAGATATTACTTAGACAGGACTAAACAATTCAGGAAATCTAATCAATTGTTTCTGTCATATGCGGAAGGGAAATTGGGCCTTCCAGTTACTAAAGTATCCCTCTCTAGATGACTCACCTCTACAATTACCTTCATCTATGAGATAAGACATCAAAAACTACCCTCAAGACCTAGAGCTCATTCAACTAGGGCATTAGCTACATCCGTAGCTTTTCAGGATAGGCTGCCAATAGATTCCATTTGTGCAGCAGCCACCTGGGCTTCTCCTCATACATTCATTTCACATTACAAATTGGACATGGTTTCCAGAAGCCATGCCAATTTTGGTTCCACTGTTCTCAAGAGTCTGTTCTGATAGGCCACCCTGGATAAGGTGCTAGGGACGCGGTCCCATCCAGCAAAAATGAAGGCGAGATGGACAACTTAACATTAAGAAGTTATGTACCTACCATAACGTTCCATGTTAGTTGTCTTCTTCTCGCCTTCTTTCTTGCGTCCCACCCTCCTTCCCCCAAGCCTGGCAGTATCCAGTGGACAGGCTGATAATGAAAATGTTTACAAGGGAGTCAGTACTGACTAGGACACAGACAAGATATTACTTAGACAGGACTAAACAATTCAGGACAGACCGACAGGAATTCAGTTTGTGTTCTTCCTCTGGAAGTCGTCATTCCCACACGTTCTTCCACCTCTTTTCTCCTTTCTTAGGTCTGCGATACCTTTCACGCAGGTTGGTTTGAGGTGGGTTTCCCTACTCCATTCCATGGAATCTAGGGTTGCTTGGTATAGTTATCAAACGAGATCTGAGTAGTTACCGCCTAGCATTGTGGGATATAGGGGAGCCTCGAGCCGGTGGAATTAGCTCTCGAGCTTCAGTATTGGCCGAGTCAGAGCCGAGGATCGGCTCTGAACCCATCCAGCAAGAAAGAAGGCGAGAAGAAGACAACTAACATGGAACGTTATGGTAGGTACATAACTTCTTATTTTGCACAGAACTGATCCCTGTTGGAGCCACCTACTCCATTCAGAGGACATCACAAATCTACTTGCAAATGCATCTAAGTCTAGTTTCTCCCCATTTTCCCCCTCTCCATTGCAACTTTAGTCCCTGTCCTGTCCTATAATTGCTTTTGATCAGGTCCTAAGCATGCTCTCCAAAATCCAAAGCACTAACTCTGAATTCTGCCAGTGTACCAGTCTGTGTCCTAGTCAGTACTGACTCCCTTGTAAACATATTCATTATCAGCCTGTCCACTGGATACTGCCAGAGGCTTTTAGAATAGCTATAGTAGTACCCTCTACAAGAGTAGCCATACCATTAGCCTCACCAGTATTATCTGTATTATCATGGAACGCTATTGTAAGGGAGTTCATAAACCAAGATATTGGCATCCTTCAAACCCTCAACCTGTGTCAGTATGGCTTTGTGTAAGTCATACCTAAGTCTGGTGGACGTCTTTGAAAAGATGACTGAAGGACTTCATGGTAGCAAATCCATGCACACTGCTTACCTGAACCTAGCTATGGCCTTTGATACTATCCAGCAGTCTGGTGTAATTGATAGACTCTCCTGCTTAAAGGTTAGTTCTTATGTAATCTGCTAGACAGCTGGCTTATAGAAAAAATCGGCACAGTAAGGTTTGGTGGCACACTGTGTTCAAAAAGGGTTGTCATCAGTGGACGTCTTGTAGGTCTAAACCTCTGTGATGTTCAAGCTAATGTCAAGGGTCTATGGCTAACCAAGTTTGACGACTGCATTATCTCCAAAACTGTTCCCTACTTTCTGGAAGAGGTCCAACACTGTGGACTCAAGTCAAATGAAAAAAATGCAATATTTTACTCTCTGGGAAACCGGAACACTTATGAACCTAGGATGTAAAAGGCACCCCTATCAAAGTTAATACCATTAGATACTAGGCACTTTCATGAGCAATGAACTGTGCTTTGATCACCACGTGTCTGCTATTGTCAGGAAGTCTTTCTTCCTAGCCCAGCTAATCACCAAAGATATGTCCTCCCTTTCCAAAGAAGTAATTAACCTCCTCGATTCCTTCCTAATTAGGCCTGTAATAGAATGTAATGCTCCCTTTGCTATATACATATTGGCCAAAATAAGAAACCACAAACTGCTCACAAAGAAAATCTTGATTATGACCTCTCTAAATTATACAGAAAAAAAGCCGTATTACTCTACTCTGTCTTGTAAAAGGTTTTGCACTGTGACCTCTGCTTGGCTGCAAGGTTATGAGAAATCCAATTCTGCTCAACCTGCATCTTTAAAAAATGGAAGTACCACCAAAACTTGTTCCCAAGAACTAAAACTCTGCCCTTCTGAGCTGGGAATTTCTGGTTAAAGGCTTATAGTGCCTGCATATTTGAACTGCTTCTTACTGAAATTGGTACACCTTGCTTGCTGTAGCATAGACTAGATCCAGGCCTGCTGAATCTAGCTATGTTTGTATAACTTGAGCACTAATCCAGGCATTCTTTAAAGTATTCAATTGTATTTATTACTGCTTGGTAGTAGCTTGATTAAAGTGTAGCTATCATTCTAAGTCTTTTGGATTTAAGCACTTGGGCTTCAGACCAGTTGTTTTACATTAGGAAGGTTTGTGGCCTGCACTGTGGTGGCAGGACAGGTAGCTTACATCCTTCTAAGTTGGGAACTGCTGATTGAGGGCTCAGTGTCTGTTATTCTAAAAGTGTATTAGTTCTGGTTTAAGCACTTGGGCTTCAGGCCAGTTATTTTACATTAAGAAGGTTCGTGGTCTGCACTCTTGTGGGAAGAGAGGCTGGACTCTGCCCTTCTGAGCTGGGAATTTCTGGTTAAAGGCTTATAGTGCCTGCATATTTGAACTGTTTCTTACTGAAATTGGTACACCTTGTTTGCTGTAGCATAGACAAGATCCAGGCCTGCTGAATCTAGCTTTGTTTGTATGCTTGTTTTTTTGTCTGCTTATTTCCCTGAAACGCTAATTCCACCTAAAACAAGGCTTTTCAGCGCTTCTGTGGATCCCTAGTGATATCTGCATTGCTTACTGTACTTATTTCCTTGTTTCACTTGAATGAAAGTTACTGTTTGTCGTTCTTGCATTTAAGTTGCCTGTAGCACATTGCATTTAAGTTACCTGGCACTTGCTCACTAAAGCAATTATATAGGTCAGCGCTAAAAAATTAAAAGCACTACACCCTCACAAACTCCCCTTGAGTACCTTGTTCCCCATTGGCCCTTTTTTTCAATTATAAAGGAATTCCCAATACTATTCTAGCATGTCCAAAGGTCAGTTGTCAATCTCCTCTCCGGTCCAGCTGGTGAATCTGGGAATATTGAGGCAATGTTACAACTGCCTCATGTACACAGACAACCCTCTCCTCCTCCCAACAAATTCCAACACATGTGAGAGATGCAACCATATAGCCAAACTGGAAGCTAAGCTCTCTCAACTCAGTACTGGAGTAACCAGTCAGGAGGAAAAGGAAACCACACTCACTACAATTCCAGTCTCACATAGACCTACCACGACATCAAACCAAACACATAAACACACAAAAACATGCTCAGAGGCTCTAAATAAAAATCTGCCTAAGCAGCAGAAACCTCCAAAGCAGACACCCAAGCAACCGCTACCCCAAAACAAAACGTGCAACACATAGCTCACAAAGCCAGTGTGCCAAACAGTCACAGCCCTTAAGGCTCAACAACACACCTGATACACTTGTAATAGGTGACTCTATTGTCAGGCACACTGACGTCCCGCTCACCAGGCTGAACAAGGAGAAGGTCACGGTGAGCTGCCTGTCGGGCGCTAGGATCCGCCACATAACACAAGCACTCAGGTCACTCCAAGGCAAGTACAAATATGATTCAGTCATTGTCCATGCTGGTGTGAATGACCTGAGATGTACCTCCCTGGACTACATGAAAAGAGACATAGAGGAGCTCTCTGAGCATGTAGCCCAGGCCGGTATGACCCTGACCTTGAGTAGCATCTTACCTTCACCAAGAATGATGCCACAATATGAAGACAAGATGATCAATTTCAACAATTGGCTTAAGTATTGGTGTCATTCAAAGGGCATCCAATGCCTGTCAGCCTGGGATGACATGCTCGACAAGCCACGATGCTTCACTAGGGACGGCTTGCACCTGTCACCCCTGGGCTTTCGGATATTGGCAAAGGCTCTTGCTACCCCCATAGTGCCTTTTTTAGGCAAGGCTCAAAAGACAAACCCACCTCCATAGGTATCACAAGGGATAAGAAACTAAGAGTAATGCTATTCAATGCCAGAAGTCTAAACCTCAAGATGCATGCACTTGAAACTCTCCTTAGCATGGAGAACATCGATATCTGTGTAGTAACAGAAACGTGGTTCAAGGCTCCTGAGAGCACCCCAGCACTACCAGGTTATACCTCATACCATGCTTTTCTGCCCCAAAACTTGGACCAAACCACAAAAGGCGGGGGAGTATCAATATTCGTCAAAGATACCCACACCTCCAGGTTGGTGGCACAGCACGAAGCATCAGAGACTATCCATGTGCAACTAACAGTGGGTAAAACTGCCTTCCAGTTTATAGTCTGCTACAGACCACCCTCCCAAACCCAGGAACTCCACTCTGCCTTCCTGAGAACACTGGAAAATATGAAGGTCTCTCCAAACACCATTATATTGGACGACTTCAACTAAGCAAACATAGACTGGGAGCATTACTCTAGCTCCAACACCCTAGCCCAAAGGTTCCTAGAATTTATAAACTCAAATGCTGTGGAACAACTTGTTACCACTCCCACAAGAGGGGAAAACATACTGGACCTGATCATCACCAACATGGGGACTCTATGCTCCAGACCAGAAGTGTATCCCTCACTGGTAAGATCAGACCATAAACTAATCTCACTGGATAGTCACATCCCGACCCCACCCCCTGCCCAGAAAACCACAGTGAAAAACTTCTCTAAAGCAAATTTCACACTCCTCAAAACAGAGGTGGAATCCTTCAAAGCCCCCGGGCCTGTGGAAAATACGGCCCAGGCCGCAGAATCCTTTATAAACGCATTCTATGAACACCTTCAGGAATGCATGGATCATGCAATCCCAAATAAAACCAAGACCCAGTCCTCCAAAGGCAGACATCCTGTCTGGTGGACCCCAGCCATAAACATACTATACAATAAAAAGAGGAAGCTACTACATGATAGAGCAAAATCCCAAAAAGGGAAGGCATCTGATCAGTATTAGCAAAAAACTACGGGCACTCATAAAATCGTCTAAGGCCAGCTTCGAGAGAAAAATTGCACAGGACACTAAGGATAATCACAAGGCTTTCTTTAGTTATGTTAGGAACCTGGGTGGGAATTCCCAGATATGCTCAGAATTAGTCCAAAATGACATAAAGTACACCGAACCCACAGACATTGCCAACATCCTAGCTGACAGGTTCAGCGCAAACTTCTCCCCCCCTCCCCACCAAAAGGGCAAATATCTATCCCAGCAGAGTGCTGCCCCCCTGACATCTCAGATGCTCAGGTAATAACCGCCCTCTCCAAAGCAAAAAACACAGCATCAATGGGACCAGACGGTGTCCCGGGCTGCGTCCTACATGAACTCCAAGAAGAGCTAAACCCAAACATAAAACTACTGTTCAATCTCAGCCTTACTACAGGATATGTACCCAAAGAGTGGCGTACAGCAACGGTGGTCCCTCTCCACAAAGGTGGTGCCTCAACGGATCCTGGAAACTATCGCCCCATAAGCCTGACTAGTTTGGTCTGCAAAGCTATGGAAAGGATAATCATGGACCTTATAAATAAAGATATTGGGGACCTACAGACACTGGATCCTACCCAGTTCGGCTTTGTTAAGGGCAGATCCTGCCTCTTAAACCTGGACGATTTCTTTGAAACAGTCTCCAAGGCCATTGACGAGGGGAAGGTGGTCCACACAGCCTACCTGGACCTCGCAAAAGCCTTCGATACAATACCCACTCGGGCATTATAGATAAGCTCACCAGCTTAAATATAAACCCCTATGTCACTAGATGGGTTGCAAACTGGCTCAAGGACAGAACCCACATGGTTAGAATTGCTGGAGCCATGTCAGACTCCAAACCAGTTACAAGTGGCGTCCCACAAGGCTCAGTCCTGGGACCTCTCTTGTTCAGTATATATTTCTCAGAGGTACAGGCCAACACGGAAGGACTGTGGCTGACCAAGTTCGCAGATGACTGCAAACTGGGCACCATAATTGACTCTCCAGCCGACACAAGCATCCTCCAAAAGGGCCTCATAGAAACAGACAACTGGTGCCAGAGCCATGGCCTCAAGCTAAACGCCAAAAGTGTATAGTCATCCCTTTGGCAAAAACAAAGTGCCCACAAATTACCACATAAGTTGTAATCCATTAAGTACGGAAGAAGTAATTAGGGACCTGGGGACCCAAGTTGATAGCAATCTCTCATTTGACAACCACGTGGCCAAAGTGGTTAGAAAAACATTTTATATAGCCCATCTAATCATGAAGGGATTCACATCTAGATCAGGGGAGGTCATCGTGCCTCTTTACTCATCCCTCATCAGGCCCATAATTGAGTACAATGCCCCTTTTGGGATGTACTTTACCAGACACCTGCAGCAACTGGAAAGACCCCAAAAGTACTTCACTAAGAGAATCAAAGGGCTCAAACAGATGCCATATGCTGCCCGGTTAAAGAAACTCCAGCTCTACTCAGTAGAATATCGCCTG
Source organism: Protopterus annectens (assembly GCF_019279795.1). Taxonomy (NCBI): domain Eukaryota; kingdom Metazoa; phylum Chordata; order Ceratodontiformes; family Protopteridae; genus Protopterus; species Protopterus annectens. Next base: position 1,499,704,974 of record NC_056732.1, on the reverse strand, counting down.
CTCAGAGGCTATCTGTGCCTGATGTATAAAGCCATGTCCAACCCGGAATTAATGGATGTGCTGCACCTCAGAAAATCCAAATCCCATCGAGCTATGCACTCGAGAGACTTGAACCTCAGCACTGAAATAAATAGGACATGCTGGAGGGACAGATTCATAACCCAGAGGCTCCCTTCACTCTGGAATAAAATCCCAGTCCAGGTTAGGCAGAGTCCCTCACTGACTCCCTTCAAGAGGAATCTTGATGAGTGGATGGGGGATTGTAGGTTTACCCCGGGTATCACTTCTGTGTCACTGTTAGAACAGAGGCACAGTATACTAACCTCAAAAAAGGGCATAGCAAAATTAATTTAAAATGGGTGGCGAAAGCCAAACACTCTGGCTAGGCTTATAAATGCCCTAGGGCAGATAGCCTAGTATGAACCTATGTGACAAAACGTGTTTGAGGGATATACATGACTCTGAGGATCCCCTACCTATGGAATAAGCACCTACTTCATGTCAAACAAAGTGATTTCCTAACCCTCTTAAAAACAAACTTGGATGAGTGGATGGGGCTTCACAAGTCCGCCCCAGGAGTTGTCTTCTCAGACTTGCATAAATTGGGCGTGGGGTGATAATGGGTATTTCAATGACTAAGATTCTACTGTTTATCTGAACCAATTGCCTCATATTTATTACCATATAAAAATCACAATTGCTTACATCTTGCTTTTATCCAAATTTTAAACACTGAGTGGAGCTGGCATCTCTGCACTGCCTCTGTTTTCTGTTCTGTCACAATACATTTTGTCTTTTTCAGTAAATCAATTAAGTTACTTTGATTCTTTGGCTGTAATAAGTTGGCCGTTGATATTTGTTTCCTTCCCATTAACTGAATAAGGGATAAAGCTTATACCCTGTACTGGCATATTTCTGTAGTTGAAGTTTAGTGTGCAACAATCAGCAGGTTTTGAATATTCACATTTTTCCATCTGGTTTGTGTCAGATTTCCACTTGCCCATTACTTTTAAGATGGCATGGACTTGAGATATGTCTAAATTCCCACCTGTTAGAAAAGAATTGTGGTAGAATCCTGTCGTCTGACAGACCTGAAGAGTCTGTGTAAGACCTTCCACTGGTCCATATGAAAAATTTTATATAAAATTGTGCTGTGAGAAGAATAAGGCTTTGGGCATTCAGAAGCCAGCCAGTCTGCATGATTGCAAGGCAAGGGTAGAGCCTCATGCCAGCTCCAGTAATAAAGCAGGTGTGATTCTGCATTGTCTGTATTTTTTTGCAAATTTCTGTGAGAGGTGGAGCATGTAATGGAAAGAGAGTACCCAGGGGTTGATAGAAGTGTTCCTTCACTGGTGACAATATCTTGCCTTGTTTAATAAGTAGTTTGGCAGTAATGATGCATTTATAGAGCAGTGATGACATTTTATTTCTAATGTTATAAAAATGAGATGAGTAGAGAAAGTAAATGATGGTACTAGCCTGACCTAAAGATATTTTACGGATTCTGCAGTTTTTAGAAGTCCACCATCAGGGCCATAATGATCCATTTAATACCGAGTAAACTAAGGAGTTTGAGTGCCCCAAGCTATTGCTTTTGTTCTGCAGAAATTGACTGAACCTCCTGCTGTCACAGGCATGACACAGTTGAGTCAGGCTAGAGTTAAGAGATTTATGGATAGTATCAGGTGAAGTACCGGATTCCCACATGACATAATCAGCTTAAAATATGACAGTGCATGCCTTTTGGGTAAGAATGGTGGTATTGTAGATAATCTGATAACCAGTTTAAAGTGTCAGAGTTTAGGTATGTTGTAAAGGGAAAGCTATTTGAACTGTGAGTGATCCACAGGGCTGAACTGCCTTGAAGATGTTAGTGGACATAGCACGCTTGAAATTTCCTTTTATGACTGCAGTGCAGAGTACATTTAGTCAAAGAGTTGTATTGGTACTGTGCTGTTTTCCAAATCCATGCTGGTGGCTACTGAGGAGGCAATATGCGTCAGTATCTTCCTGAAGCTGTGTGGCTATAGTGTTCTGTAAAATTTTGGCGAAGGTAGACAACAGTGCAATAGGCTAAAAAGATCAGGGTTAGAGGTACAGCTGTTTGAGGACTTTATATAGAATGAAATGAATGTTGAATGGAAACTGTTGTAAGAATTCATCAAATATATACATCATCAAAACCGTATACTTTCAACCACAACTAAGCAAAAATAGCCAAACACAACACACATACAAATTTACAAATCATATAGGAAAGCTATATATACTAATATATCCAAAGAGGAACAAATTATACTAAATGAGATATGTAATATGAGGGATATTAGAATCATGAGACCCGATAAGGGTAATGGAGTGGTTATTACGGATAAAAGCAATTATATTTCCTATATGACAAACATGTTACTCAGTGATTCTTATATTGAAGTTAGTAAAAATGAAATCAATATCGCTTTTAAAAAAATAGATTTACTACTTAGTGACATGTTATTTCAGGGGGAGATTTCAGAGACTGAATATGAATATCTGACAAATGAATATCCTGTTATCAGTGGAGTTTTTGGTATACCCAAAATCCATAAGGGGTTAAACAATTTGCAATTTCGACCAATAGTTGATGGAAAGAGGAGCAAAACTTGCTTTATCAGTCAATTTTTAGATCATTATTTCAAAAAAAGTATGTTAAAATTCCCCTATATCACTAAAGATTCATGGGATTTTTTGGGTAGACTTAAAGAATTTAATATGAGAGATGGTTATTATTTTGTAACGGTTGATGTTTGTAATTTATTTATAACTATACCGCATGACATAGGTTTAATATGGTTGGAGGAACAATTGTTTGAAATTCATATATACGATCAAGACAAAATTAATACATTGGTCAATTTAATGGATATTGTGTTGCACAATAATTTTTTGTTTTATGAGGGTAATTACTATCAACAAATTAACGGTGTGGCAATGGGGGCATCATGTGCCCCAATGTATGCCAATCTTATCATGAGTTACTGGGAAAATAATTATTTATTCAAAACGGAATTTTATGGGCATGTCAAAATGTATACTAGATACCTGGATGACATTTTTATAATCTGGGATGACGATCAAAGAGCCTTGAATTCCTTTCTTATGTACATTAACAAAACTGTTAGATTTTTGAAGTTTACTCATGAAATTAGTCAAGATACGATTACCTATTTGGATATTAGGTTATCTTACAACAAGGATGATGGTAGATTAAAATCAAATATATACAGGAAACAAATGTTCTCCAATTCATATCTTCACTATGACAGCTGGCACCCTGACCATCAGAAAAAAGCCATTGTCAAAGGGCAGATGGTCAGGGCGGCAAGAATGGTGAGTGATGATCAGGAATTTATAGATGAACTGAACTATATGTAATCCTTGTTTCAAAATAGGGGTTATCCTGAACAACTATGTCAAAGCATACTTCAAGAAGTGGCAAATAAAAGACAAGTTGGGACATATCAAGCAATACTAAATTTTGGTTCTTCATTAAATAGATGTAATATAAATAAAACAACAATTCAACCAATGACCAACAACATTCCCTTATATATATTAACATTTAATGACTCATTTGAAATCATAGAAAAAATTATTATGAGGAATTGGGAAATTTTGGCTAGAGACAATATGTGGGGACATTTGTTTCAAGGACAAATTAAGTTTATTTACAGGAAAAGTTTGTCATTTAAGGATATGTTTGAAAAAGATAATGGAAATTATGAGGGACGTAACACTAGATCTAAAGGAAATTTTAAATGGGGGAGGTGTTCTGTGTGCACCCACATTCATTGTACCTGTGCCAGTATAGTTGTGAATTCCTGTAACATTAAGATTAATGGACATTTCAATTGTTATACATCTAATGTCATTTATCTTGCATTATGTCAAAATTGTAAAGCATTTTACATTGGAAAAACCAGCAGGCACTTTAGAGACAGAGTAAAAGAACATCTGCTGGATATCCAACATTTAAAAACAACCAATGCTTTGGCCAGACACATTCAAAGTAATGTTGATCATAAGTTTAAATTTTGTGTAATTCAAAATGTTACCAATGATCCGCAGGGTAAAACTACTCAATATGACTTGGATGTCAAAGAGTTAAAATGGCAGATACTCTTAGATGCATACAATAAACCAGGTCTGAATGAATATCATACCATCACACCCATATTAAAATTTAATAGGGTAAAGGGGAAATAAAGGTCAAAGTTAGCGGGGTAAAATTGAGTTTATTGTTATTCAGTTATTTATATATATGTATTTTTATGTTCATTTTTCATTTCATCAACTGTATTATTCTGATTAATAATGTAGATCTGATATATTATTGATACAATTTCATTACACATACATTTTTTAGAATTTATATTACACATCATATTTACAATTTACATTTTTAATTACAGTAGTAAATTTGGTATTTATATTATTATTTTATCGTTATTTTATTATGTATATACATGTCATCATAAAGACTTTTACATTGAGTTATATGTACACAAATATTTAAGTCGTACATATTTATTCATTTATGTATTCAATAACATCAGGATGCACTGTATTTGAAGTACATTTTATGTTGTTTTTAGTACATTCAGTAGGTAGGGAAGTATTAGTACATCAATATGGTACGTTGGTAAATTAATGAGACATCAATTGTCAATTAACTAATTAACGGGGTGTAAATTTGTGTATTTAAAGTGTTTGAGTAATTGTGGTTATGTATTCTGAAGAAGTTCGTTGGTACGGACGAAACCTAGGTTAATACGCATTGCTTCAATAAAGGTTCGGTTTACAGTTGTCGTGGTTGGTTTTTGAAGAATCTAGGTGTATTTGGAACTGAATTTTGCTGGTGTACATCTCCTTGGTCGGCTAGTCTCCTGGTTTTCATATTTTTACAGTCGCTGCTCATTTTGGTTCACAACACACATACAGTTGTTTTATTTCAGAGCTATGCATAGACCTAACCCAGGTACACTACCACCAATTGGGTCTCTGACTGTTTCAGGAGTTGCACTTCTACAAAGTAGTGCATTAATGGACACCATTCATAAACATTTAGTGCCATTGACTAGGGCTGGTACACCACAGAATGGTGTTTCAAACTCCCATTTGACTGATAAAAGTGCAAAGTCGGTTAAGACAGCTGTATAGTTGTATATTGTTCGTACCTATGGTGCAGCCATAGAACTCTTTATTCACATACCTCCCAGATTGTATGAGTTTCACAGACACAGTAGTTATTTTATTTATTTTACTTTACCGGAAAAATCCATCTGGGTGAAAAGAACCCATTTTCAGCAGAGACCCTGGGAGAAAAGCTCCTTTTACAAAGCATTACATATACAGTAAACTCTGTTAACCGGAACTCAAGCAAACAGCACTGTCAAGCAACTGACAAAAAAATTGAAGAAATACAGCACAGTTTTCATATGTTGCACTTTCTGTCGTCGTCCCCCCCCCCCACACACACACACACACGCACAGAAACACACTATACGTTTTTAGAGTTTTAAACAGGAAGATAGGAATAAATTCCCTCTCTCCCCAACCTATGAACAAGTCAAACCAAGCAAATAGTATAGGTTACAATATTAGGCGTATTTTTAATAGTAACTCTCTAGCAACTAGAAACTAAGTTATCTGGCATCTATCAATCCCTATGGTTGCAGGTTAACTGAGAGTTTACTGTATACTTGTTACAATCACCTTAGCTTTATACAGAGAAAAGCTGGTTTAAGTTCATATAGATAAGCATACATCCAAGCAATTAACTTCACAAGAAAAGCATCTCTCTCTCTCTCTCTCTCTCTATATATATATATATATATATATATATATATATATATATATATATAGAACAATATATGCTATCCTTCATTAACATAGGAGGTAAGTACATTATATTCTTTAAGGATAATGCATGTTATTCTTCAGTTCTTCCTTCTAGTGAGACAGAATGGTAGGACATTGAACAGTCTGCATGTTATTAGAGAGAAAACATTGTGGGGAGAAAAAGGAAAAGTAAGACCGGGTTTAGCTGGGAAAAATCAGAAATATCAAATAAGAGGTGTTAGTCTGAGGGAAGAAAATGAAAATGTTGGATTTGTGAAGCTCTATCACAAGAGGGGAGGCCGTGGTCAGGTATCATCTGTGTATAGGCTTATCCCAGTGAGGTAACCTTTGTGAGTCTAAAAACATACATTCAGATGGCATTGCACTTGTGCAGTGATCCCTCCTCCCTGCGGTTACAGTGCTAAGTATACAGAGCAATGCAGCATTTCAGTTCCTCAGGGAAAAAAGGACAAACATCCTTTGTATGATGGGAAACACTCTACTGGCAGCAGAGTTCCCTGGGGTGCAGCAGCCTTGCCAACCTCACCCTTCCCTTCCCCCACAAAGTGACACTGGCAAGCTCCCAACAGTGGGAGATCCAGAAATGTCAGATTCCCTCCTTAACCATAATTTGGTATTGACATAGCTCAGCCATCATGTCCAATAGGTTCATAGTTAAGTATTAGGCTAGCTGCCCTTGCAAGTCATTTTAAGCCTAGCCAGTCACCTTCTTTGAGCTCGAATTAACCAATCCCATTTGGTTATAGATTGGCCTTACCAAACCCATGGTCAATAATTGTATATTACTCTTAATAAGAATGACTGACATTGTACCATAGATAATTTGAGGGGACCCGTGCATGGGATAGAGTATTAAGGAGCTGCTCTGTCCATTAGTAGGGCAGGGTACAGTCCTGGGGTAAATTTTCTGTTTTCCATTTATAGAACTAAGTTACATTTCAAAATGGACAGGGCTGTATTTTGTTTTATGTGGATAAGGGATTCTGTTCCACAGTAGTGGTATCCTGTGTGAAATATACCTGTTCCTTCAAACCTTTCTGTTGATGATGTTGTAGAAGAGATTTAGATCCCTAATCTGAGTATTTATGATGTCATTCAACCTGCCGATGTGCAGTAAATCCATCAGTAATGAGTCAGGGGATGTCTTGTATGCCAGACACAGGTCACCTCTTAGCAGTCTGTGGGATGCCAAGTGTAGTGACAGGGCTTTGAGTCAGTCCATGTAGGACATGTTGTTTAGGCCTTGTATCCTTTTAAAAGGTGACTCTGTGGGAATTTTAGTTGTCACATGTGTCTGGAAAGATGCATAACAAAGGGAGCACTATATTCAATGGCTGGCCTTATGAGGGTTGAGTAAAGGGAAATGATGATATCCCTAGATCTAGACTCAATCCCTTTGTTTATAAATTATGCAATATAGGACTTGCAACGATATACACATGTTGGTTAAACGTTAGGTCATTGTCCTCATAAGTTCACAAATCTCAAACAATTGGGTTGATAGTTGTTGCTGAAGCACCTACCAAGCGGAGAAAATGCTGAGAGAAGAAAGGAGCCACTTTTGAGATTTTAAGTATTTTCTTCAGATTTATTGTTTGAAAATATTGCATTGCCGCCTACTTTTCGGCATTTTCTGGCTAGCTAAAGTTGATATCTTTATTAGAAACAGTATTTAGAACACATCTAGAGCCTTTTTACTACATTTCCTGTGTTGCACTTAATTTAAAATAGTTTTTTTCTTAAAATTGCATTTTACCTGCCTCTGGCCTAGCACTCAAGTGTGGGGTCATTTATTGCACTGTTCTGACTAGTTTACTGTTTGTTTATCTCTGCTACCTTTAAAAAAACAAAAGAAAAACCAAAAATATCTTGCTTTTTTCCAACTTTCTGTATTTTAAAAAGTTCAGTTACAGAGTTGCTGTTCTGAACTGTTTGTAAGTTTCTTGGAGGCCAGTGCTTGCTTGGGCTAAAGGGATGTCTCTGTGTTCATCAGTGGCAATGGTTAACACTGAGCAGCCTGCCTGTCCCTGTAGGAGTGGTTACTGGCTAGAAACCGTAGTTTTATTGGCCATTTTGGGTCAATCCCAAACTCCTTGATCTCTCTCTCTCTTAAAACCCTGCTGCCTCATGGTTTTGGCATATTTCCAGGCCTGATAGTTGTTGCTGAAGCACCTACCATGGAGAGAAAATGCCAAGAGAAGAAAGGAGCCACTTTTGAGGTTTTAAGTATTTTCTTCTGATTTATTCTTTGAAAATATTGCATTGCCGCCTACTTTTCGGCGTTTTCTGGCTAGCTAAAGTTGATATCTTTATTAGAAACAGTATTTAGAACACATCTAGAGCCTGTTTACTGCATTTCCTGTGTTGCACTTAATTGAAAATCGTTTGTTCTTAAAATTGCATTTTACCTGCCTCTGGCCTAGCACTCAAGTGTGGGGTCATTTATTGCACTACTAGTTTACTGTTTGTTTATCTCTGCTACCTTTAAAAAAACAAAAAAATCTTGCTTTTTTCCAACTTTCTGTAATTTAAAAAGTTCAGTTACAGAGTTGCTGTTCTGAACTGTTCGTAAGTTTCTTGGAGGCCAGTGCTTGCTTGGGCTAAAGGGAAGTCTCTGCGTTCATCAGTGTCGATGGTTAACACTGAGCAGCCTGCCTGTCCCTGTAGGAGTGGTTACTGCATAGAAACTGTAGTTTTATTGGCCATTTTGGGTCAATTCCAAACTCCTTGATCTCTCTCTCTTAAAACCCTACAACTCTCTTTTTTGCACGGTCTTGCGCACTGAGCAGCGTCGGGCAGCGCTGCCTAAACAGGTTTAAACTATTCCCTGCTCCACAAAGTCTGCTCTTCATTTTTTCCCTTAGAACTGTTCAAACTCTCAAAGTAAGCACTCTATTCTCATTCTAAAGCCCTGCACTTTCTCAAATCTTATAAAGAAACACTAACTAAAGCACTACACCCTCCTAGACTTCTCATAAGTACTAGGCTCCCGATTGGTCCTTTCTGATCAGTGAAAAATCAGTTCCCTTTACTAATCTGATCAGTAAAAAAATCTGTTCCCTATACTAATCTGGTATGTCCAAGGGTCAGTTTCAGGGTTTACTCTCCAGTCCAGCTGGTGAATCTGGGAATCTTGAAGCAATTTTACAATTGCCTTATGTACACAGACAACCCTCTCCTCCTTCCAACAAACTCTAATACATGTGAGAGATGCAGTTACACAGCCAAACTGGAGGCAGAGCTCTCTCAACCCAGGACTGGCACAGTCAGTCAGGAGGAAAAGGTAACCACCCGCACCACAAATCCAGTCTCACATAGACCTATTGCATCTGCAAACCTAATGCATAAACACACAAAAACATACTCGGAGGCACTAAATAAAAATCTGCCTAAGCAGCGAAGACCTCCAAAGCAGACATCCAAGCAACAGCCACCCCTCAATAATACCCACGAATCACATATTTCACAAAGTCAGTGTGCCTCACAGTCACAGCCCTTAAGGCTAAACAACACCAAATACACTTGTTATAGGGGACTCTATTGTCCGGCACACTGACCAGACTGAACAAGGAGAAGGTCACTGTAAGCTGCCTGTTGTGTGCCAGTATCCGCCACATAACTCAAGCACTCAAGTCACGCCAAAGCAAGTGCAAATATGACTCTGTCATTGTCCATGCTGGTGTGAATGACCTGAGATGTACCTCCCTGGACTACATGAAAACAGACATAGAGGAGAGCCCTCTGATCATGTATCCCAGACTGGTATGACCCTGACCTTGAGTAGCATCTTGCCCTCACCAAGAATGATGCCACAGTATAAAGACAAAATGATCAGTTTCAACAATTGGCTAAAGTATTGGTGTCATTCAAAGGGGATCCAGTGTATATCAGCCTGGGATGACATGCTCGACAAGCCACTTTGCTTCGCTAGGGATGGCTTGCACCTGTCACCCTTAGGCTTTCGTATACTGGCCAAGGCTCTTGCCACCCCCATAGTGCCTTTTTTAGGCAAGGCTCAAAGGACAAACTCACCTCCATAGACAACCCAATGATAAAAAAACTAAAGGTAATGCTACTCAATGCCAGAAGTCTAAACCTCAAGATGCACGCACTCGAGACTCTCCTCAGTATGGAGAAAAGCGATGTCTGTGCAGTAACAGAAACCTGGTTCAAGGCTCCTGAGATCACCCCAGCACTACCAGGTTATAACTCATACCATGCTTTTCGGCCCCAAAACTCAGACCGAAGCACAAAAGGAGGGGGAGTGTCTATATTCATCAAAGATACGTACACCTCCAGGTTAGTGGCACTGCACGAAGCATCAGAGACCATCCATGTGCAACTAACAGTGGGCAAAAAGTACAGTTTTGTACCTACCATAAATGTAGATATCCGATAGACATGCAACTGCAGTCATAACATGTGGGTTGTCCTGCCTCAGGCAGCCCTCGGTCGGCCGGATTCCAAAGTCTGGGTCCGACGTCGGCTGATGTCGCATTTCTCCCCGACGTCAGAGCGGCTGGAGTACATAAGCATCAGCCGACGCCATTTTCTTCAGTGTTTCTTGCCCCAGATGCCAGGTGCCCTCCAAGGAAGGCTGTAATCAAATTGGAAGACAAAAACAGGATTCCAGACAAATAAATGAGCAATAAAACAAATACACCATAACAGATATCCCCAGCTAAGAGTAACAGGGATAGGAGTGGACCCTAGGCATAGAGGGGTAAGGAGGGAGGGAAAATCCGACTGCAGTTGCATGTCTATCGGACATCTACATTTATGGTAGGTACAAAACTGTACTATGTCCTTCAAGAATGCAACTGCAGTCATAACATGTGGGTAGAATACCATAGCTTAGCTGGGGGAGGAGGTATGCTCTAGGACAAAGATGGTGTGGCAATCAAACCCTGCAGGACTGCCGAAGCAAAGCCTGCTCTGGATCTGGAGTATAGAGGGAGATTGTAGTGTTTGGAGAATGTATGCACGGAGCTCCATGTAGCAGCTTCTAGAATGTCCTTAGTAGGCACCCCTCTTAAGAATGCTGTAGAGGTGGCTGTAGCTCTGGTGGAATGTGGTCTGACATTGGCTGGAACAGTCTTTCCATGAAAGGAATAACAGAATCTGATGCAATGTCCAATCCATTTTGAAATAGTCTGTTTTGAAATTGCTTTTCCTTGGACTGCAGGGCGTAAGCTACAAAAGGTTGTTCAGACTTCCTACTGGCCTTGGTTCTGTCCAGGTAGTATCGAAGTTGTCTGTGAATGTCCAAGGTATGCAACAGTCTTTCCCCCTTATTCTCAGGATTGGGGAAGAAAGCAGGCAGATGAATGGCTTGATTTAAAGAAACCCTAGATACCACCTTTGGCATAAAAGTAGGGTTGGTCCTTAATGAAACCCTGTCTCTGTGAAAAATTATGAACGGTGGTATTGCCATTAGGGCCTGTAGTTCTGAAACCCTTCTTGCTGAGGTAATTGCCAACAGGAAAGCTGTCTTCCATGAGAGAAATTGCAAGTCAACTGAAGCTGCTGGCTCAAATGGAGGTAGAGTCAGTTTTTCTAGGACAAAATTGAGGTCCCAGGCTGGCACTGGGGCCTTTCTTGGTGGCTTAATGTTCTTGATTCCCCTGAGGAATTGCCGTAGTAAAGGGTGTGAAAAAACAGGAGGATCCGTGTTGTATCTAGCTGAAATAGCTGATGCATGTATCTTTATGGAAGAATATGAGAGGCCGTTCTTTAGCATATCTGCCAAATATTCCAAGATGAGTGGGATGTTCAACAATGATGCATCATGTCCCTTGCTGGTATTCCAATTGCTGAATCTTTTCCACTTTGCTAAGTAAACCTTTCTGGTGGATGGTCTTCGAGCCTCTGTTAGTATCCGCTGAACTTCCTTGGAGAGAGATAGGTTGAGGTTATTTATGGGATCACCCAGGCTGTTAGCTGCAGTGTCTGAAGGTTTGGATGCACTGTTTCGAAATTGTGTTGAGTCAAAAGTAGAGGCCATTGGGGAAGGGCCCACCTCCTGGTGTGACATATGCTCTGTAGTAGTGGGTACCAGTGTTGTCTTGGCCAGTCCGGAGCTATTATGATTCCCTTGGGTCTCTCTGCTTTGATCTTTAGTAATACTGAGGTCATCAGTGGCAGAGGTGGGAATGCATGGATTGTTAGGAAGTTCCAGTTGAATGAGAGAGCATCTATTTTTCCAAGCTTTTGGATGGTATGTCCTTGTGCAGAATTTTGGTAGAAGATGGTTGAGGTGAGAGGCAAATAGGTCCACTTCTGGCCTGCCCCATGTCGAAGTGAGTTGTGTGAAGACCTTCGGATGTAACCTCCACTCGTGTGGATCTGTGAAATTCATGCTTAGGCTGTCTGCCAACACATTGTCTTTGCCTGGAACAAACTGGGATTGTAACTGGATGTTTAGGCTCAGTGATTTTTCCCAAAGATGCATTGTCAGTCTGCAAAGGGGGTAAGAGTGGGTGCCCCCTTGCTTGTTTATGTACCTCATCACAGTGGTGTTGTCTGTCCATATCAGTAAATGGCCTTGCTGAAGTTGGTGCTGAAAGGCCTCGATGGCATGTATTACTGCCAGCATTTCCTTTTGGTTTATATGCAGATGTGTTTCCTTTGGAGACCATTGTCCTTGTATACACCTGCCTTCCATGTGCACCCCCCATCCAAGGTCTGAGGCGTCTGTGGTCATGGTCTGTGTTGTCTGTGGCTTTTTGAATGACATACCTGTGTTTGCCTGGCTCACCGAGGCCCACCATAGGAATTCCTTTTGTAGGCATGGAATGAGCGGAATGATTGTCTCCAAGTTGTTGCTGTGTTGAGACCAAATGCTTTTTAGGTACCATTGAAGCTTTCTCATGTGTAGTCTTGCTAATGGAACCAGGAGAATGCAGGATGCCATGTAACCCAGGGCCTGTAGGAATCTCCTTGCAGTCATCTGGGTGAGTTTTGCTAAACCTTTGAAGTAATGAGTTAACTTCTCTTGCTTGTCTTCTGTCAGGTAAGCCATTTGAGAGGCTGTGTCTAGTTTGGCTCCTAAGATTATTTGCTGGGATGGCTGCAGTCTTGACTTTTGGAAGTTGACTGTGTATCCCAGAGCTTGAAGTAATCGTATGACATAGTCCAAGTTTTTTGTCAACATCAATTTGTCGTCCGCTTGTATGAGGCAGTCGTCCAGGTATGGGTAAATTTGTATCCCCTGGAGCCTGCAATGAGCAATTACTGAAGCCAGGCATTTTGTGAATACTCTGGGCGCAGTAGATAAGCCAAATGGCAATGCTGAGAATTGATAATGCTCTGGCCCTGCAAGAAATCTGAGGTATCTTCTGCAGCTGTGTCTGATAGGGACATGCAGGTATGTCTCCTTGAGGTCCAGAGTAATCAGCCAAGACCCCTTGCCCAGCATGGGAAGGAGTTGCTGTAGAGTCAGCATTTTGAACTTTGGTACTATGAGAAAGGTGTTTAATGCGAACAAGTCCAGTATTGGTCTCCATTGAGATTCTTTTCTTGGAACAAGGAACAGTCTTGAGTAAAACCCCTGGTCTTGTTCTTGTTGTGGAACTCTTTCTATTGCTTTCATCCGAGTCAGCAGAGTGATTTGCTTGATAGCCTCTGCCCTCTGGTTTTGTGGTAGGTTTGGCATGCCTTGTTTTCTTGGCAAGGTATGAAAATGGAACCTGTACCCCCGGTCTATAATGTCCAAAATTCATTTGTCCTTTGTCAGTCTGTGCCAATTATCTGCAAATAGAGATAATTTCCCGCCCAAGGGAGCTTCTATTTGTTCCCTGGTAGGCGGAAGTAGAGGAAAGTCATTGAGATTGTGGCTGTGGGGCAGGTGAAACCCCTGCGTCACTTGTTTGGTTTCCTGGCTGCCATTGTCGTCCCCTGTAAGAGCCTCTGTATTGGCCTCTTCCTCGGCCACGTCTGTTTTTACCCCTTTGAAACTTTTCTGGATTAGGAAATGACCAGTTTTTTGAAGGCCAATTCCTACTGAATCTGGGGGGTTGAACCTGGAGGAAATCTTTCACCATCTGAACTGATTTTGCTTTTTCTTCGATGGTCTTTAACACATCCTTAGCATTAGCACCAAAAAGCTTGTTCTTTTCCAAAGGTGCATCCAGAAGTTTTGCCTTTACATGATCTGGTAGAGGTTGATCTTTTAACCACGCATGTCTACGAATGACTGCCCCTGTCATAGCTGCCCTACATGAAGCTTGCAGTGCATCATATCCACACTGCAGGAAGTGATTGCTTACTTGCTGAGTGTTATGTACAGCTTCCTGCAAAGCCTTCCTGTCTAAAGGATCAGGAGTGGCTAAAGTTTTTTGTAAATCTTCTAACAGGAAATCCTGATATTGTAACATATGAAAAAGGCAATTCAAAGCTCTCATAGATAAGGTAGTGGATGTGTAAACCTTTTTGCCCCATCTCTCTAATGACTTAGCTTCCCTGTTGGAGGGCAATGGATTTTTAGAGGTGGAAGCTGAAACTCCTTTAGGCCCCTGTGAAATAGTTTCCAAATCAGCAGTATGGGCCCTGAATAAATGGGAATGAGTTTCTGGGACCCTGTAATACCTGTCTGGCTTGGCTGGAGTAGGAGGAAGAGAATCAGGGGTAGCACTAGAGTCAGAATATAAATCATCTAAAACATCAAGTACAGGAGGAATAGCTAAGGGCCTGTGCTGCGGCTTCTTAAGGAAAGTCCTAAGGCATTTTCTGGAATCAGAATATTCCTGCCCTTGCCACTTGAAATGTTCCCTCATGGTATGCAGAACTTCCCCAAAAGAAATATCCTCAGGAGGGGAGGCCGAGGGGATGGAATCATCTGCATCTTGAGTCCTCATAGGTCTGGAAGAGCTCTTCCTGGCTATCATAGTGGACAGAGCCCTCAGAATCTTCATCTGAAGGAATAGGTTCAGAGGGTTCAATCCGGGGCCTTTTATCAGAAGGAGGCTGAGATCCTCTCTCAGGATGGGCCTGTGAACCTCTAATCATAGAAATTAAGTCAGCAGCCATGGACATAATTTGTGTCTCTGGAGTAGGCTGAGGTAAGGTTTTAGTAGTAAGATGCTTTGTTTTGCTGGCTGCCTTAGCCCTAGTGTAGGCCTTAATAGACATGGCCATAGGAGGCCTGGCAGCTCCACGTGCAGGAGTGACCTTGTCTACAGCAATGGTCTCGGGCATTTCCTTGGTTTCGGTATCCGGAGGAAAATCGATAACTGGCGTCGGAGTGATGTCCGGAATTGGAGTCGTCGGTAATGCGGAGTCTTCGGTTCGGAGCGGTGGAGAGACCGTCTCAGAGGGAACCGGAGCACTCGCACTGGGTTTTGGCGTGGAGTCGGTGGTAGACGCGGGCCGAGGATGTCGGTCCCGGTCTTTTCGCTTCTTGGGAGTTTGCGATGTCGGGAGATCCAACGGCATGGTGTAAGCAAATTTATCGCCGAAAAAATCTTCAGCGAACTCCGCCCGGCGCCTGAGAGTGCGCTTGTTGAAGCGAGCACAGGCTACACAGGCCGAGACGTCATGGTCTGGGCCAAGGCAAGGAAGACAGTAAGAGTGGAAATCCTTATGAGGTATTTGATTACCGCAAGAAAGACAATTGTTAACTTTTTCAGTAATTTCTGACATCGGCTGAGGCAAGAGAAGGTCCTCAATGGGGTACTTAGCTTTTTTGATGACTTCGGTATCGAAGAATACAGGAGCTGACCGACCGGCACTTGCGAACTGCTTCTGCTTCGGGCACCGCGCGGCAAGAAAGACTGAAGAAAATGGCGTCGGCTGATGCTTATGTACTCCAGCCGCTCTGACGTCGGAGAGAAATGCGACATCAGCCGACGTCGGACCCAGACTTTGGAATTCGGCCGACTGAGGGCTGCCTGAGGCAGGACAACCCACATGTTATGACTGCAGTTACATTCTTGAAGGACATCTGCCTTTCAGTTTGTAGCCGGCTACAGATCATCCTCCCTTTTACAGGAACGCCACTTGTTATTCCTGAGAACACTGGAGAATATGAAGGCCTCTCCAAATACCATGATATTGTGTGACTTCAACTACCCAAACATTGACTGGGAAAACTACTCAAGCCCAAACACCCTCGCCCAATGGTTCCTTGAATTTGTAAACTCTAACGCTATGGAACAACTGGTCACCACTCCCACAAGAGGGGACAACATATTGGACCTGGTCATCACCAACATGGGGACTCTATGTTCCACACCAGAGGTAAACCCCTCATTGGTAAGATCAGACCATAAACTAATTTCTCTGGACATCCATATTCCATCCCCACCCCCAGCCAAGGAAACCACTGTAAAAATTTTCTCAAAAGCTAACCACACTTCTCAAGACTGAGGTGGAATCCTTCAAGGCCCCTGAGCCAGAGGATAATACTGCCCAATCTGCAGAATCCTTTACAATTGCATTATATGAGCACCTGCAGGAATGCATTGATCGTGCTATCCCAAATAAAACCAAGACTCACTCCTCCAAAAACAGGAGACCTGTCTGGTGGACCCCGGCCATAAATAAGCTATACAACGGAAGGAGGAAGCTACTACATGATAGAGCAAAATCCCAAAAAGGGAAGGTATCTCTGATCAGTATTAGCAAGAAACTATGATCCCTCATAAAATCATCAAAGGCCAGCTTCAAAAGAAAAATTGCCCTAGTCACTAAAGATAATCACAAGGCCTTCTTTAGTTATGTCAGGAATATGGGTGGAAATTCCCAGATATGCTTTGAATTGATGCATAATGGTACAAACTATACCGAACCTACAGACATAGCCAACATCCTGGCAGACAGGTTCAGTGCTAACTTCCCCCCCCTTCCCCCCAAAGGATCAATTGCCTATCCCAACTGAATGTAACCTCCCTGACATCACAGATGCACAGGTGAAAGCTGCCCTCTCCAAAGCAAAAAGCACAGCATCTATGGGACCGGACGGTGTCCCAGGCTGCATCTTACATGAGCTCCAAGAAGAACTGAACCCTCACATTAAGTCACTGTTCGAACTTAGCCTTACTACAGGATATGTACCCAAAGAATGGCGTACAGCTACAGTGGTCCCACTCCACAAAGGTGGTGCCACAACGGTCCCCGGGAACTATCGCCCCATAAGCCTGACTAGTCTGATCTGTAAAGCTATGGAGCGTATTATCATGGAACTCATAAACAAAGACATTGGGAACTTCCAGACACTGGACCCTACCCAATTCAGCTGTGTTAAGGGCAGATCTTGCCTCTTAAACCTAGTTGATTTCTTTGAAACAGTTACCAAAGCCATAGATGAGGGCAAGGTAGTCCACACAGCCTACCTGGACCTCGCAAAAGCCTTCAACACAATACCCCACCTGGGCATCATAAATAAGCTTACCAGCTTAAATATCAACCCCTATGTCACAAGATGGGTTGCAAACTGGCTCAGGGATAGAACCCATATGGTCAGAATTGCAGGTGCCATGTCCGAATCCAAACCAGTTACAAGTGGTGTCCCACAAGGCTCAGTTCTGGGACCTCTCTTATTCGGTATATACTTCTCTGAGGTACAGGCTAACACGGGGGGACTATGGCTGACAAAGTTTGCAGATGACTGCAAACTGGGAGCCATAATCGACTCTCCAGCTGACACAAGCATCCTCCAAAAGGGTCTCATGGAGACGGATGCTTGGTGCCAGAGCCACGGCCTCAAGCTAAATGCTAAAAAGTGCATAGTCATCCCCTTTGGGAAAAACAAAGTGCCCACAAATTGCCACATAGGTGGTAATCCATTAAGTACGGAAGAAGTAATTAGGGATTTGGGGACCCACATAGATAGTAATCTCTCCTTTGATAATCACGTTGCCAAAGTGGTTAGAAAGACCTTCTATATAGCCCACCTTATCACAAAAGGGTTCGCATCTAGATCAAGAGAGGTCATTGTGCCCCTCTACTCATCACTCTTCAGGTCCGTAATTGAATACAATGCCCCTTTTGGGATGTACCTTACCCGAAACCTGCAGCAACTGGAGAGACCCCAGAAGTACCTCACCAAGAGAATCATGGGCCACAAACAGATGGCCTATGCAGCTCGACTAAAGAAACTCCAGCTCTACTCAGTTGCCTACCACCTACTCGGAGGCGATCTATGCCTGACGTACAAAGCTATGTCTAACCCAGAATTCATGGACATGCTCCACCTCAAAAAATCCAAATCCCTTAGAGTTACACGCTCCAGGGACTTAAACCTCAGTACAAAAATAAATAGGACATGCTGGAGGGACAGATTTATTTCCCAGAGGCTCCCCTCACTCTGAAATAGAATCCCAATTCATGTTAGACATAGCCCCTCGCTGACCCTCTTCAAGCGAAATCTGGATGCCTGGATGGGAAATCGCAAATTCACCCCTGGGATCTCTTCTGTGTCCCTGCTTGACAGAGGCACAGTAAACTCATCTTAAAGGGCTGCCTTCTGTGACCTACTATACAGAGGCACAGTAGGCTAATCTAATAGGGAGGCGAAAGCCAAATACACTCTGGCTAGGCTTATAAATGCCCTAGGGCAGATAGCCTAGTATCTACCTATGAACCTAATTCTTAGGGGCATATTGTCAATATGGTAATTGCCTGGGGTAGATGACTTCCCAAAGGATACAATGATGCATTGTGTAGCATTCAGTTTCAGACCATGATTTTGATGGCAGCTATTTATTTGAGACAAACCTTCCTGCATGATGGCCAAATCATGTGGGGATTCATTGACTGCTCCTAGCTTGCAGTCGTCTTCAAACTTAGTCAGCCAGAGCCCTTTGGTATTGGCTCATACTTCAGAAAAGTAGATGCCAAGCAGGACAAGTCCCAGCATTTTCATTAAACATTTTCATGACTCACTTTTAGGTGTGATGGCAGAGCAGAGCACATCTGGGAGCAGTAACTTGTTCATAGGTTCATAGGTTCATAGGTTTATACTAGGCTAACTGCCCTAGGGCATTTATAAGCCTAGCCCAAAGTTATGTGGCTTACGCCGCCCCTTATGTTAGAAATACTGTGCCCATTAGTTTGTTGTGCCTCTGTCCAGTAGTGACACAGAGATGATTCCCGGTAAACCTCGATCTCCCATCCACCGGTCAAGATTTCTCTTGAACAGAGCCAGCGAGGTGCTCTGCCTCACATGGACCGGGATTTTATTCCACAGCATGGGAGTCTCTGGGTGATAAATCTATCCCTCCAGCACATCCTATTTATATCTGTGCTAAGTTTTAAGTCTCTTGCTCTAGTGGTTTTGGTGGATTTGGATTTTTTGAGGTGGAGCATGTCCATTAATTCCGGGTTGGTCATGGCCTTGTATGTCAGGCACAGGTCACCTCTGAGCAGACGGTATGCAACTGAATAGAGTTGGAGTTTCTTCAGTCTGGCAGCATATGACAGGTTTTGGAGTCCCTTTATCCTTTTGGTGAGGAACTTTTGGGGTCTCTCCAATTGCTGCAGGTGTCGGGTGAGATACATCCCGAATGGGGCATTGTACTCGATCATTGGTCTGATAAGTGAAGAGTACAGGGGAACAATGACCTCACTTGATCTGGGTGTGAATCCCTTCATGATCAGGTGGGCAATGTAGAAGGTCTTTCGAACCACTTTAGCAACGTGAGCGTCAAACGAGAGGCCACTGTCAACCTGGGTCCCCAGGTCCCTGATAACCTCTTCTGTGCATAGTGGGTTGCCACCTATATGGTAGCTTGGGGTTACCTTGTTTTTCCCAAAGGGTATGACTGTACACTTTTTTGCGTTTAACTTCAGGCCATGGCTCTGGCACCAGCTATCAGTTTCCGTGAGACCCCTCTGAAGGATGTCTGTGTCCGATGTACTATCCACTATGGCACCCAGTTTGCAGTCATCCGCAGACTTTGTCAGCCATAGTCCTCCTATGTTTGCCTGTACTTCTGAGAAGTAGATGCCGAACAATAGGGGGCCAAGGACTGAGCCCTGTGGGACTCCACTTGTAACCGGCTTGGAGTCTGACATGGCTCCAGCAACTCTAACCCTGTGGGTTCTGTCCTTTAGCCAGTTTGCAACCCATCTTGTGACATATGGGTTTACATTTAAGCTGGTAAGTTTCTGTATTATACCCGAGTGGGGTATTGTGTCGAAAGCTTTTGCAAGGTCAAGGTAGGCTGTATGGACTGCCTTTCCCTCATCAATGGCCTTGGTGACTGTTTCGAAGAAGTCGACAAAGTTCAAAAGGCACGATCTGCCCTTGACAAAGCCAAACTGGGTTGGGTCCAAGGTCTGCAAGTCCCCTATGTCCTTGTTTATGAGTTCCATTATGATCCTCTCCATAACTTTGCAGACCAGGCTTGTTAAGCTTATGGGGCAGTAATTACCAGGATCCGTAGAGGCACCGCCTTTGTGGAGTGGGACCACAGTTGCCGTACGCCACTCCTTGGGCACATATCCTGTGGTGAGGCTAAGATTAAACAGCTGCCTTATGTGCGGGTTTAGTTCTTCATTGAGTTCATGTAGCACACAGCCAGGGACCCCATCCGGTCCCATTGATGCTGTGTTTTTAGCTTTAGAGAGAGCAGCTTTCACCTGCGCATTTGAGATGTCTGGGAGGCTACTCTCAGTTGGGATAGTTATCTCTCCTTTTGGAGAGGGGGGTGAAGTTTGCGCTGAACCTGTCTGCCAGTATGTTGGCAATGTCTGGGTTCAGTGATTTTTGTATCATTTTGGACTAATTCTGAGCATATCTCGGAGTTTCCACCCAGGTTTCTGACATAGCTGAAGAAGGCCTTATGATTGTCTTTTGAATCTATGGCAATTTTTCTCTCAAAGTTGGCCTTGGATGATTTTATGAGGGATCGTAGTTTCTTGCTAGTGCTGATCAAAGATGCCTTCCCTTTTTGGGATTTTGCTCTATCATGTAATAGCTTTCTCCTCTTATTGTAAAGTTTGTTTATGGCTGGGGTCCACCAGACTGGACGTTTTCCCTTGGTGGAAAGAGTCTTGGTTTTATTTGGGATTGCCTGATCCATGCAGTCCTGAAGGTGTTCAGGTACAATATACCTTAATAAGTTGTTGCTCCCATGTGTGCTGTGTAGTGCTGTCATGCTACACTCTGCTTCCCCCATTGTGGAGAACTAATACATACAGTGCACCTGCACACAATTTGTAGAAGCTAGGCAGCTTCTGTTTGCTGCGAGCTCCACCTGTGAACCGTGATAATGGGTGCTTAGTGTACAGATCCCATTTATACAACTGCGCACACTGTATGTTAATACCCAAGCCCATTGTTAGGTTTTAGCCTTAATTCAGTAACTCCAGCAATGCATATTTGTTATGGTTACTGCACAAGTTAATGGAAGCAGTCTTCAGACATTTCATATTTGTGATTTATTAAAAGTGTGAAATAATAGTAGCTGAAGAGGAGTGTCAGCATTAAAAAGTCTATAACATCTAAAACTGATCTTAAAAGCAAACCGTACTGAATAATAAAACAAACACGTTATAAACACCACCTGAAGGCTTTTAACCATGTAAACAAAATTTTGTACAGCAAATGTAATCCAGACCTTTCAACTTATTTTGGTGGAACATACCCCTTCACATGATGTACTTCTTTTTTTGAGGTACGTTCCTAATTCAGGATTGATTTATCCATTCCCACAAGTTTCTGAATCCCCCCATCACATATGTTTTTTGAAGCTGTTTGGTATACAGGATATCAAACTACGTGACAGACATACTGGTGTTGCCAGTAATATAAAAAAGGAGGATACAAATGCTGTCTCTCCTTTTTTCAGAAACAAAGGTAATTGGTCTTGTGAGGTAGACGTTTTCAATATCTTTCATTAAATTATACAGATTTTATATTGTGACACTGATGTGATAATAAACCTATATTTTTGTCTCGTTTTTTTACTCATTTTTTTAACTTGTGTTTCTGAGACTTATATACCACAATCCTAATGGGAGAGGAAAGAGTTATGGTGTTGGTTACTCAGATTTTCAAGAGCCTCTGCACCTATTTTCAGTGTCTGCAGGTTGACAGCAATGATGTAATCCGATCTTAATGTATATGGAGTTAAAATTGAAACAGACAAAATAAACCCATGACTTAACTGCATTAATAAATGGTGCTAAAATGGTGAAGAAAGACAATTATACTAGAAAAGGTGTAGAAAACATACCTAGCACATGAGAAGAAAGTTAACATGCAATTCTAAACAGTCACCTTGACAACCAGAAGAAACATTAAAAATGCACTATAAAAAAATTCAGAGCAGCATTTTATCCATCATTGTGACAACAGACTGGTTATGGTGAAACTGTAAACTTGCAATAATTAAATAAGATGTGTTATCTATGCAATGTGTACACAGCAGCAAAATTAATAGAAGCAGAAGGCTAAAATTAAACTGTAATTATTACATGGAAACAGTAGCTAAAGTCTTTGAGTTTACAACACTTCATTGTCTTTGATAACACAGGGTACTTCTATTTTATTCATGCTAAAGATGCATGTAGGCCCAAAGGATAAAACAAATCCTCTGTGTCAGTGATGGTGACAGATAGTTGTAAGTCATTTTAAATGTGCCACATTTGGTAACATACAAATTATAAAAAACAGACATAAACTATCAAAATATAATTGACTAATGGCAATGCCATTGTGGTAGTTCAGAATCAAAGGCAGCTGCTATGATTTAACAACACAAGTGAATTTGCAACTATAGAATAGGTTCTTAGTTTGGTTGTGACCTATATGGTAATGGGCAGATACAACTCAGCTGTGCATGTTCTGTTTGATAGTACCAGTATCAGTTACTTCTGACTACTGCAAGTTGTGTTCGTATTAGACTTAATGAAGGAAATTAGATTATGTTCATCTGCTGGTATTATGAAAACTTTATCTGTAATGAAAATTGGAAAGCAATGGTACGTTGGCTGATGCTGTTCCACATCAAAGCAGAAAAATACAAATATGCATGCATCCATCAACCTTCACTAACTATAGTGCCCAGAGGTGTGAGGTGTATCCAGTTTCACGTTTTCACCTATTCACCTATTGTGCAAGTTTATGAAAATAGGATTCGGTCAATAATGAAAAAAGTGTTTTATCCTTAAGAAAGGAGTATGAATTTTATTATTCTGATAGCTTACATAATGAACACTACCAACTAGTGACATGTCATTGATTGTTTTCATTTTCACAGCATACATATCTATATATATATATATATATATATATATATATATATATATATATATATATATATATATATATACAGATAGCAATATCAGACTTGTACACTGCTATAACTTGGAAATGCTGTAACACAGTAAACAGCTATGTCAGCTTAACAGACTTGTAGCAGGTAGACACTACATGTTTCCCTTGTCTTTCCATTAGTAATAGAAAATGCAATGCTTTTGGACCTTTTTAAAAGAAGAAACTGTAAGCTGTACATGGCAGACTGTATGTGGTAACTGAGCAGACATGCATTTGAGAGTCTTACATATCTCCAAGTTCTGCAAATCACTTAGTGACCTACTGCCCACTACAAGGAAGTCTCACCCCACAGTTCTAAAAATTTGAAGAACCAGTTTCTTAGTAACGGCAGTTATATTTTTCATACTAACTTTGTTAATCTTCAAGAAACAGAGTAGCAGCTGAAAATCGCGATTACAGGTGTACATAGAAGCAGTGTGGTAGGCAGGATGAGAGTAGCAGCAGTAGGTGAAGTCTTTCCATAGCAGCAATCATTAATGAAGAAACAGAGGAGGTTACTAGGCTGTTAGCCCTAAGGCCTCTGCAAGCCTAGCCATGTTGTACCCTTTTTCCCTCATGGACCAAGATGTGTTTGTGTGTAAATCTAAGATCAGCACAGCTGCCCCTGTCTTAGAGGGACATAGGTGAAACCCCCGGTGTAAATTTACAGTTTCCCATCCAATTGTCCAGGTTACCATTAGATACAGTCATTGAGGAGCTCTGTTTTGCATGAATTGGGAGTTTGTTCCAGAAGAGTGGCAACCTCTGGGAAACATGTCTGTCTCTCCAGCATGTCCTGTTAATATCACAGGCTATGTTAAGATCCCTAGAGTGAGTGAATCTTGTCCCATTGGATTTGCAGATGTGCATAAGCTTCATCAAGGTAGGGTCTGAGACTGCTTTGTATGCCAGCCCCAAATCACCTCTAAGGAGTCTATACGATACTCAGTAAAGTGATAGGGCCCTCAGTGTCCATGTAGGTCATGTGTTGTAGGCCCTGAATTCTGTTGGTGAAAAACATCTGAGTTCTCTCCAGTTGCTGCAGACATCTGTTTAGGTACATAGAGAAGGGAGCATTGTACTCTATTATTGGTCTGATAAGAGCCGAGTACAAGGGAGTTATAACCTTCCTAGCTTTGGATGCTATACCCTTGCTTTTGAGGTGTGCAACATAGAAGGCCTTCCTTACTACTGTGGACACCTGATGATCAAAATTAAGGCTGCTGTCAACATGCATTCCTAAATCTCTCACCACTGAGTTTGAACTTGGGGGATATTATTAATGTTATAATTAGCAGAGGTTTCTCCTCTGCCAAAGGGGATGATAATGCATTTTTTGGTGTTTAGTTTAAGTCTGTGGCTCTGACAGCAATTGTTTATCTATGTAAGCCATTGTGTAGTATGTTAACATCTTTGGGGGATTTGATAGGCCATCTATTTTCGTCTGGACTTCTGAAAAATAGATACCAAACAGTAGGGGGGCTAGCACAGATCCCCATGGAACACCACTGGTAATAGGTCTGCTAGTAGAGTTGGCATCCCTAATTTTGACTGTATGTGTTCTGTTTTTGAGCCAGTTGGCAACCCATCTAGTGACGTAAATGTTAATCCACAACTGGGTGAGTTTCTTAATGATGCCTTAGTGAGAGATTGTACCAAAGGCCTTGGCTAGGTTGAGATAGGCAGTGTGAACTGTTTTGCCTTCATCCAGAGCCTTGGTGTCATTCTTGAAGAATTCTACCAAGTTTAGCAGTCATGATCTGCCTTTAACAAAGCCAAACTGTGTCGGGTCAAGAGTTTGAAGGTCACCTATATCCTTGTTAATAAGATCCATGATGATTCAATCCATGGCCTTGCAGATAAGGCTGGTTAGGCTTATGGGTCTATAGTTCCCAGTGTCATTTGAGGGATGCCCTTTGTGCAAGGGGATTATGGTTGCTGTTTTCCACTCAGCTGAGACAAAGCCAGTACTTGCACTGAGATTGAAGAGCGTGTTCAGCGGTTCCACTAACCCCTGTTTTAGACCATTTAATAAGCTGGCTGGAATGTTATCTGGCCCAATAGAGGCCGTGATTTTGGCCTTGAAGAGTGCAGCTATGACCTGCTGTCTGGAGATATTAGGGAGAGGACTGGTGACAGGTATATTATGGGGTATAATTGTTAGGACGGGGGGGTGATGTTTTTGCTAACCTGTCCACTAGCAGGTTGGCCATGTCCTAAGGTTCAGTATAAGTGGTACTATCCACAGCTAGTTCGGCACAAAGCTGGGTCTTCCCTTTTAGATTTCAGATGTAGCTAAAGAATGCTTTGTGATTTACCTTAGCTAAGGATGCTAATTTTGTTTTATAATCAGCTTTAGAGGACTTTACAAGATGTCTAATCTGCTTGTTTATGCATTGGAGAGAGTTCTTCCTTTGCTGGGACCATTCCCTCTTGTTTTTTGACAACAGTTTCTTTCTCTTATTGTATAACCTATTTATGCTGGATGTCCATCAGGGTGGCTTATTTTTTTTCCTGAGGATCTTGATTTGATCCATTCCTGTATGGCTGAGTCTATACATTTATGTGTTTATACAGGACATTTGTGTACATCTCAGTATAGGGGTCATCACTGTCAGTGTTGGCAGGGGGGGAGGGTCTGAAACTATTGATGCCATTGCTCAATAGGCAATAGTTTGCTTTGGAGAATTTTTTTTTAACCTTTTTGCACCTGAGAGTGGATCAGGTATGATTGTTACTTCGAACAAGACTGATGTATGATCGGACTTTACCAGGAATTGTTCCATACATGGGTGGGTCACTGATCCCCTGTGTTGAGCACTATGTCAAGGATATTAGAGCCCCTTGTGGGGGTGCTGTCTGCTCCAGAAAATTTGTGTTAAAGTCCAGAACCTTTGGGTGAGCACGTTTGTGCTCATATATGTTACCCAATCAATGGAAGGATAGTCACCCATGGCCAAGGTATTTGGCTGTACTGAGAGTGACTCAAGTAGGTCCAGGTACGCTTTGTGGTTTGCATGGTTCATAGCGGGGGACCTACAGCTAATAATGACGTGGGGGGGGGGTCTTTCCTACAGTTAGTTGGACTTGGAGTAACTCTAGGGAGTCGTACTGTTTCACCAGTCCTGAGATATACATGTCTTTAATGAAGATGGATACTCCTCCTCCCTTGTTTTTTTACACATTCATTGTGTGGTCTGAACATGTAGAAGGCATTGTAGCCCTGCATAGCCAGGGCACTCTCTGAGGCCTTGAACCATGTCTCTGTGACTGTGCAGACATCAGCACCTTCCCAGGTGAAAAGTGCTTCAAGTGAGTGCAGTTTCTAATTTAGACTGTTAGCATTAAGCAACATAATCCTGAGTTTTTCCCTGTGGGATATTTTTACTTTGGGAATTTTGTTTTTATGACATTGTCTAAAAAAAGCATTAAGGTGGAGGCAAGTGCTTTTGCCAGCAACCAAAAGCCTAGAGATGACAGGTCAAAGAAGCATGGTCTGTCGACCATATCATCCCACCCTGTCAGATACTGGATCCCCCTGATTGATACCAGAAGCTAAGACAATTGTTGAAAGCAATATTTTTTTGTTTGTATTGTGGCATCATCCTGGGTGAGGAAAGGATGCTGCTTAGGATTAGAGACATAACGGCCTGCGACACATAATCTGACAGCTCCATCATATCTCTCTTCATGTAGTCCAGTGAGGTATGTCTCAAGTCATTCACTCCAGCATAGACTATGACAGAGTCATAACAGTACGTGTTGAGAGACTTGAGTGCCAGTGTAATTTGGCTGATCCTGCCACCAGACAAGCAGCTGACCATGACCTTCTCCTTGTCCAGCATAGTGAAAGTGGCATCTGTGTGTCTCAGTGTGGAGTTGCCTATGACTAAGAAATTTGGTTTAGATATTGTGATGCCCCTGCACTGGCCCAGTAATCAAAGATCCTCAATCCTCACCACTGGCAGCAGTGAGGGATGTACACAATGGGAGGATGACAAGTACACACACAGTAAAGTGAAATTTCCCTTAACAGCCTGCAAATATCACAATCAGTCTGGGGCTGGTTTCTCCCTCTTTCTCCAGATTCCAAATAAGACTCCCCACTGGCACAGCTATAGGGTTAAGATCTCAGCCGAGTGGTCAAGCCAAAACCTCCAGCACCCTCTCTGTCCAACCAGTGCTTTGTGTTCCTACCCAAGTAGCTGACACACACACACACACACACACACACACACACACACACACACACACACACACACACTCTTTGGGATTTGATTTACATACAAACACACACACACCTGGAAAAGGCTGGCACAGGTATACTAGCCATGCCCCGACTATAAGGTAGTTATCACTGCCACCAACCAACATTTTATCAGCTACTATAAGGCCCTTACAAAAGGTGTCCAATCCTACTGTGAAATGTTACTATTATCCAAATGGTAGTTGTGACCAAGACTTGCAAGGCTATTTAGGACTGGCCTGTACAGTGTCACCAAATATATATATACGCAAGTACCCTAAGAGCTTAAATATGTCTCACAAATGTCAGGCACAAAGGTTTAAATATATTTAATAATAAATAATAAAAGAACAATGCAAAACTCAGAAAACAAACACAGTTACTTCAGAGTTCAAAATACAGGAAATATTTTAAATCAACATTGCAGGACAGTCTCAATTAAATACAGAAAACAGCTTAATTAATCTTTACTAAATTCCTATCTAAAAGAGATACTATGCCCTAAATCTTACAGACAGGCAAATGGAGATGATGATGATGAGTGGATGTTCTTGCTTGGTCCAAGACAAAATACAAAATGCACAGTCTCTCTCTGAGAGAGCGTTTAAATCAGTATCACATTTTACTGCTGGGTTAGCCTGGATGGCATCACTTTTTCTCACCTGCCTTCAGTTCCCAGGCCATACCCCTCAACTGTACAGCGTTTTGCTTAACATCCTCCACAAAATGCATGCTAGCACACATCCTATTATTCTATCAACTTTCTAAGTTTAAAAGAGCAATATTTAAAATATGTGAGAAATGTATATCTCTCAGATGTTTGCTCACAACTGTGTAGCTGCTAGGAAGTCATAAAGCAATAAAACACTTTACATTTTAAACTTAGTAATTACTTTTCTTTCAAGACAATAGAAAAACTTCTAGCTCTAGACATTGTGTCTGCGTCTGCACAGAAACTGAGAGATAACGTCTCTTGTTTATGGCCCAGCTATAAAGTGACTTAACTTCAACTATTCTTAAGTTTTGCAGGATAATCTTCTATGTTCCAGAAGGGTATGCTGTGATTACATTCTTGGAGTTCAGTACATAACATACAGTTCTGTATAAATCATATCAATATTCACAAATGAAATAGATTTAGTTATAAAATTCCAGATAGCTGGGCTGGCAGTGTCACATATATGATCTGCCTTAGGAGCTTATTGGGTGAGACACTGATGTGTGTGTGTTTTTATGTGTAGTGGGTGTTGGGACTGTATTGAATGCAGAAGGTTTGCACTTGGGGGGGGTCTTTGCTCTTTTGGTATATTTCTAGTGAGTACCTCCATGTATATGGGTTTATGTGTTGTGTGCTTTGTATGTGTGGGAGGTGGATTGTGAGTACTGATGATCTGCTTGGTATTTTATGTGTGAGAGAGAGAGCATTGATTCCAGATTCATAGTAGAACTACATCTCTCACATATTGTATTTGCATGTTTTTAGGAGTAGTAGGTTGTCTGTATACATGAGGCAATTGCTACATTGCCTCAGGATGCCCATGTCAATCAGGCTGGCTGGAGAAATAGTTGAAACTGACATTCCATTATCCCGGGTGTATTCGGTAATAAGTGGTGGAGGGTGGGCTAGATGGACTAGGTTCTGTTGTAGAACTAGTAAAATCAGCTAATTTATGGGAGGTTTAGGGGTAGAAACCTGCACCGGCATCCCAAAAAACATAGCTGAGTTGCTCTCTGGGCAGCAGTGTGCAACTGCATTGTTCACTGAGAAACAGGAACTCTTGAGGGTCCTCTAGCAGTTATCTAGGGAAAATTTGACTTTTTAAGCATTTGTGTCTATTCACAGCAGTGCTCACCCCAGTTGTGTAGTGTGCAGCTGCACCCAAATGCTGTGTTTAAATATCAGCTAAGAAAACAGTTTTCAGTCTATTGAATAGGAAAACCCAAGACTGAGCCTTGCTCCAACAATCTCCAACACAGATGAGTCCTTGACTACACTCTTCTGCCACAAGGGTGCAGGAGTGCCCTCTTCATGTAAGATGGCTGGCTTTAGTGTTCAGAAATTGCCAAACAGTCTAGATTCAGCAAGTCTGAATCTAGTCTATGCTATAAATTGCTCAAGTACTGTACATAGGCGGTGCATAAAACACAGTCACGAACAATAAAAACAGTTTAAAGTAGGTGGCAAGACAGTTGAAAACAGTTTAAAAATGCAAAGAATGTTATAAAAATACTTATTTTTCAGTAGAATTCATAGGATGCCTTGGATTTTGTTCAGATTGACTTCAGATCTCTGGCTAAGGAGGGCCAAACTCTGAGCAGCTCTGGTAAACTGTGCACAAACCACAACCAATGCTGTGTTTAAATATCAGCTAAGTAAAACAGTTTTCAAACAGTCCAACCAGTAGGAAAGCCCAATACTGAGCCTTATTCCAACAATCAAAATCTGTATTCCATTTTGCATCTATGTCTATAGCATGCCTTCTTAACGATCTAACAAAGCGGAATATGGTCTTCAAAGTAAGTTAGTAGGTGAATACACACCTATCTGACCTGAAGGGCAATTTAAGCCTAGCCAATAACCCAAAGTCAGAATCAAAGCCTCGTGGTTATGAGCCAAATACCTTAACCATTATGCCAAATACACTAGAGGGGCAAACTACATGGCAGTCCAGTGACAAGCAGCAAAACATTTATAAAACAGTATGAGATAAGACGTCAGCAATATTCAGTTTGACGGGACAACACAAGAGCAAGTGTGACTATCCTGAAGCAAACCCCAGAAGTATGAGTTTGAGATAGTAAATTTATGAAATTCTTTGTTCAACAATAATAAAAGGAATAGAAGCTTAGTGTTGGTACTGCTCACTCTTCAGAAGCCACTGTATGGCAATTTTTTTAAAATGAACATTTATGTAGTTTCTGGAAACTCCTGACAAATACGGTCTCCACTCATGATTCACCTCTTTGACCTGGTACTGTGAAACTTTCCCTCTCAGGCCATATCCTGTTTTACAGTTTTATGCTGTCAAATACCTATGAATGCTGTTACTTTGTGAATGAAAAAGTGTTACTGTATAGATAAACATTCACACTTTGGGAGTGAACATCATGCATATTTGAAATGAGCAATGACCCGAGACTTTGAGCCCTAAAAGCATAAAGCAAACTGATCATTTTGCTACTATATTCTTATATGTCATAAAGCTTTGTTATTAACAATCTTTATACCAGCAGACCACTTTCATGTTTGTGGTCACCATAAATGTTTGGTAAAACTAAATGTGCTGTAAATTTTTAGTTACAGTTTTTATTTCTTCCTGAGTTATTTGCACTATTTTTCTCCTATTTAATTACTCTTGAAGTTGCTAAACTCATCCCATTTGCCTTTTGCTTTATCTTCTTTTGATTTGTTTAATGTGGGGAAAGGGGTAGAACAGAAGAGGTGAGGCTAGCTCAGGCAATGAAGGACACTCTTCTCAAAAATGGGAGGGTAACATTTACTGCTCAGTGGTAGGACTATTCTGAGGGTCACTGTGCATTTTAGACCTCACAGAGAAAGGCTAACTGCTCCACCAATCCCAAAATGCTACCCCCTAAATGATAGTTATGTCATCCAACTCAGTCAAACTCCTATTTTAGCCAAAATGGTATGTGCATTTGTAAATACACATATGTATGCGTCTATAGCTGGTTATTTAACAAGGAAGAGTATAAACCTAAAGACAGTGTACAGTATGCTCCACTAGTATCCTGATACATGTTATGTACATGATATATTCATTTCTAGCACAATTGTGTATTGCCATATTTTATATAATACTGTTTCTAATTCTTTGGCTCTTTCCATAGTGATGCTGTGCTTACTCTGTGCATTTCCTGTGTGTACTCTTGTGTTTCAAAGCCATTCTTCAACATTGTATTCCACTATAATGCAAATGTAATCTCCACTGCAGTTCTGTGCTTTTGTACCCAGGTCATGGCTAAGAAAATGTCCAAGGAGCAGTCCAGCCACCCAGTCAATAAAGACAATCAATAAATAATAAAATTTTATGCCACCTACTGCTTGTTCCTTGCATTTGCTAACTGCCTTTTCTTGAAACAAGTTATTTAACACCACTCATTATGGGGCAGTTCATCTCACACCATCCTGATGTTCTTCGTGTTTCACTGTTGCAGTCATCACATTTGGGTTATCCCTGCCAGGGTAGGCCTCAGTCGGCCCGAATACCAGAGGCTTAGTATTTCTGTCGGTTGCTATTGCTCCAGGACTGGTGTCAGGTCATCAGTGGTATAAAAACAGGCAGCCGATGCCATTACATCAGTATTTCTTGCTGAGGAGCCTGAAGCAGAAGCAGAAGCAGTTCGCATGAGTGCCGGTCGGCTGCTACCTGAGTTTTCATTTCTGAATTGAAGTTGAAGTCTTCTAAAGCTAAAATTCTTGCCCTACCCAATGTCAGAAAAAGTTAACAATTGTCTCACCTGTGGAAAGCAAATACCACACCGAGACTTTCATTCTTACTGCGTCACTTGTTTTGGCCCAGACCACGATGTCCCCCGCTGTTGCTTCTGTGCTTTGTTCAACTCCAGAACTATACATTGTCAGGCCCTTACTATAGCTAGATATTTTCACTGTCAGTCCTTGAATTTTGATATGGCTTCAGTAAACCATTCAACAAGGATAGACAGAGACAGACTGCACAGGTCCAAAACTGCTGACGACGCTTCCTTTAAACTAGTCATCAGTTCTCCAGTCCTCAGTGAGGCGCTTTCACAGCCCCTGATGCCCGCTTCTGTGGATTTGCAGGCTGCTACCGAGACCCTTTCGGGGTCTGGTATGCTGCGAGACATTTCTTCGACAAAGGATCCTGCAGATGTCTCTACCTTGGATGGGTCCAGAGCCACTGAGCAGGCACCGGCTTCTGAGGAAGTACTTCGTATTACCAAGACTCAGCACAGACCGACTTCTTTCCTGTCTACAGTTCTTTCGAAAACTGCCAAGTTTGTAATTATGCACACCTTACAATGTGGTTTTGACACCCTAGAAGCATCTTGCAGGGCAGCAGCCACTGGTTCTGTAATTAGAAGGCATGCTTGGCTTAAGGAACAGACCTTGCCAGACCATGTCAAATCTAAATTATTGGACGCATCCTACACAAAGACAACTTATTTGGCACCAAGGCAGAAGCACTGGCCCTTTTCTGCCCCCCAGGTCAGCTCAACCCAGACCCAGACCCAGGGGAATCAGGACCCCCAGACAACAGCCCCAGGGAATGCAGCTTCTTCCTATGCTTTCCAAGGATGCTTGGTTAGCCACCCTAGACTTAAAAGAAGCCTAACTACACATCCCAATCAGGGAATCATGCAGGAAATACCTATGTTTCAGAGCAGGATCACTGCACTTTCAGTTCTCTGCACTTCTCTTTGACTTATCCACTGCTCCTAGAGTTTTCACAAAATGTCTGGCTCTCGCCATTGCTTTTTGCAGACAAAGAAATATTCAAATTTACCCATACTTAGATGACTGCTTGATTCAGTCAGACAGGAAAAGCTGCTAAAGCACCTGATCTTTGTAAAGGACCTACTGACCTCTCTGGGGTATACTATCAATGAAAAGAAATCCAAACTAGTACCCAAACAAAAAATTGTATTCCTGGGAGCAAGGCTGAACACAGCATCCAGATGGCATTTTTTACACCAGAAAAACAAACCTACCTGACAGCCTACTTCTCTCAACTAGCCACTTGAACCCAGTTATCCACAAGGAAAATCCTGCAAGCTCTGGGTTTCATGGCTTCTTGCATTCTACTCCTTCTATATGCCAGACTGTGTATGAGGAAACTACAATGGTACCTAAAAAGCCTTTGGTGTCAGCACTCTATAGACCTGGAAACTCTTTTACCAATGATACCTTGTCTAAGAAAGATTTCCTTTGGTGGGCAGCAGCATGCTACCACACGGGACTTTCCTTCTCTCAACCCCACGCCCCCAGACCCTCACCACAGATACATTAGACTATGCCTGGGGTGCACACCTGGATGGCAGGTGCATTCAGGGCCAGTGGAGCCCAAATCAAATACATCTGCACATCAACCCAAAAGAGATGTTAGCTGTTCAGCACGTCCTAACAGCTTTCAGACCCCCCTACTCTCCCCGGGGCCTCTACTGATCAAAACAGACAACACCATGGTGATGTGGTACATCAACAAGCAGGGAGGGACTCGCTCATCCCCTGTGCAGGCTTCCCATGACCGTTTGGCACATGGCCTCAGCCATGCAACTACACCTGTTAGCGCAATTCCTGCTAGGCTCTCTAAACTCTCTGGCAGACAGCTTAAGCAGAAACCTGCTAGACCCACATGAGTGGCAGCTAGACCAAAGAACCTTCACCCTTATAACCCAGAAATGGGGCATCCCAAAGGTAGATCTCTTTGACTCCCACTCCAATCATCAGCTCAGCAAATTCTGCACCAGGGAACCTCATAGCAAAACCTGGAAAGTGGATGCTCTATCCTTCCAGTGGGTAAACCTCTTGGTCTATGCATTTCCCCCTCTACCACTCGTTTCATGGGTACTGCTCAAAATAAGGGAGGCAAAACCGAGGACAATCCCGATTGCCCCAGACTGGCCACACCAGCACTGGTACCCACTGCTGCACAGCCTGTCACCCCTGCCACCATGGCACCTACCTCAGATCCCAACACTCCTGACCCAGAGGAATAGAGAATTAATGCATCCTCAATTGCAGACCCTCAGTCTGGCAGCCTGGCTTATTCCCTGACCTGTCCTCAAGCTGCCAGTCTAAGCAAACAAGTTCTAGATGTTATATGTGAGGCCAGATGCCCCAGCACTAGAAAGTCTTATGCTGACAGGTGGAAAAGGTTTCACACTTGGATCCAGGCTAAGCGAACTGGAACAGCACAGCCCTCCCTACCTCTCATCCTGGATTACCTGGCAGACCTACTACACAGGGTCTATCCTTTTCTTCTATTAAAATTCATGCCTCAGCCATCTCTGCTCATTTCAGCACAGAGCCACCTCTTTTCTCACTCCCTCTCTTCAGACAGTTCCTAACAGGGTTTAACAACTTGAGGCCAGCCAGAAGATCTCCTACCCCAGCTTGGGACCTAAACTTTGTGTTGGAAAAGCTCACCCTGCCTCCCTTTGAACCTGCAGCTTAAGCAAAGTTAAAATTTCTCTCTTGGAAGACAGCCTTGCTTCTGGACATCACTTCAGCTAGAAAAGTATCAGAGTTACAAGCACTTATGGCTGTAGAGTCATTCATCATTTTCCATGCTGACAGGGTCTCCCTCAGGACAAACCCATCCTTTCATGCTAAAAGGTGGTGACCATTGTGGCTCTCAACCAATCTATTCATTTGCCTACCTTTTTCCCTAACCCACAAAACAAGGGGCAAAGGATTCTGCACTCTCTAGACGTGCACAGACAGCTCCGATTCTACATAGACAGGACTAAATCTTTTAGAAAAATTGATAGTCAGCTCTGCTGCAGGATCAGAGGGCAAGGCCATATCCAAACAATTTCCAAATGAATAGCACACTGCATCCATTTCTGCTACAAACAGCATGGAAAAGCTCTCCCCAAGGTGGTCAGGGCACATTCCACCAGAGCAACCTCCACCTCTGTAGCTTTCCTCAGAGGGGTCCCCACCAGGGACATCCTGGAGGCTGCAATATGGACATCTGTTCATACCTTCACCAAGCCTATCTTCTCCAAATCCAGGGCAGGCCTTGCCACTGTAGTCTTACAGGGCATCCTAGCCAATCCCCAGTCTTCTTGACTGCCTCCACCCTTTTCTTCAGCTTTGGGAATCAACCCAAATGTGATGACTGCAAAAGTGAAACACGAAGAACATAGTACAGTTGTGTACACTTACCATAAATGTAGATGTTCAAGTGTATTCATTGTTGCAGTCCTGGTTTCCCTCCATCCCCCTTGTCTTCTCTCTTTCTCTCTCGCTCTCCTTATAAGGAATTTTTGGTATTTTACTTTCTACTGGTGGTGTTCATCCACCATAACCTAGCTCCCTATTGGGGGCTCCTGACAGGGCAAGAAAAACTGATGTAATGGCTTTGGCTGCCTGTTTTTATATGACTGATAACCCAACCACAGTCCTGAAGCGACAGCAACCGACGCAGAAATAGTAAGCCTCTGGTATTTGGGCCAACTGAGAGCTACCCTGGCAGGGATAACCCAAATGTGATGACTGCAACAGTGAATACACTTGAACATCTACATTTATGGTAAGTATACACAACTGTACTTTCCTTAAAGTGATTAAGAAGCATTTTGCAGCAAATTCTTCTAATAATCTTTTGGAGCTGCCAGATGTGAGTCATGGAAATTGTTGCCTTAACTGTGCCATAGACAACTTGAATTTGCTTAGCTGTCCAAGAACTGGAGAAGCCAGTCAGGGCGGGACAGGAGTATGGCTAAGGTCACATCAGCCATCATGGGATGAACATGTTGATGAAAGTCCTACAGTAAAAGATTCATCTGGGGAAAGATCAGATATTGCAGCTGTTATTAGTTTGGGAGTGCAGTAGCACTGTAGCTGGAATTTGCTCGTGTGCAGTAGCAAGCAGTTGTACTGGGACAGCATAGTTAGCATTACAACTTGCTTTCTAGCCAACTGAAGTGATGTTAGGAGAATACAGTAGGGCTGAGATCACCAGCTCTTGCCTCAATTTCATGTGTCCGAGGATGCTAGATGACAGGAGGAATGAATGAGTCTATAAGGATTGGAGCTTGATTTTTGGGGGTGGGGACAAAATCTATAAAAAAAATGATGGAATTTGGAAGTACACTCTTAAAATATAGACTGTTACTGTGCACTTTTGATGCTGAAACTGATATATGAGCTTTTCATTTTGGTACTAAGGTTAGCCATATCTGAGATTTGTTTGAGCTACAGCTTTCCTCTTGTGAAATCACTGGAATGAATTGAATTGTGGCTCTTTACAATCTGAAGTGGTGTACAGGATACCGTATTGCTGAGCTAATCACAGTCATAGGACAGAATAGGGATGTGTACTCGCTGTAAAAATCTAATGCAGGTAGAATACCACATTTTGAAAAATGAATATGAGATATTGTAATGAAGTGGCAACCTAACAAGTCACCCCACTTCTTATTTATTTTCATTTATTTATATTTGTTTACCAGAGTAGTGCACTGATCAATATTGACCAAATTCAGTTGCAGCCCAGGAGAAATACAAAACATTTAACAAACAAAAAGTACAGAAATGTAAACAATAACTGAATAGTTCAAACTAATCACATAGAAAAAAGTGTGTATATGCAATAAGCAGTGTATAATTTCAAAGTATTTTTTACATGTTCAAAATGCTTTGCTAATCCATGCTGACACCCCATGACAATGTTTGGGGTAGCATACCTCTCAACTGTCACATATTTGCTGAAAAAATTCTACATTTACCCTTAAAATATCAGGGTGCCACTAAATTGTGTATGACCTCTTTAAATTACAGTTTGTACACTTATTTCACCCTCCCCAGTCATTAGATCATCAGACAGTGATTGTAGCATCACTGATATGAAGACAGCAGAGCCATGCTCAACTGCTGCCAATGTATGGGACTGTAAAGTGAAGGGAGAAAGCAAAATACAAACTAGCTTCAGAATATGGAACCTGGAATTGTCTGAAGTTAGCCATACCACTGGAAGTGTTGTGACTCAAGTACAGTATTCTCTAAATAGCACACCAACTTGAGAACAGAAGAGCGGAACAGTTAATTTACAGAAGTGACACAGCAGTGCGTTAAGTAAACATAATAAAGTATTCTAAATTTTTAACCAGCACTGCAGTGCGCAATGACGATTTAAGGCATGAGCGAGATCAGTAACCAAAAGGTCCGTAATTCACAGCTCACTTTTAAAAGCATCTACTTACACACACATGACACATTTATTATCACAATATTGTAGTGCCTTGAATAAAAAATAAAATCCTTCAAAAAGCGTTTTTTTTTTCTAAACCTATTTTGTGAAATTTGATGTGTAATTGGATATCATTTAAATTTAATAGCTATTTAAAGAGTGTTTATAAGTACTGTTGATGTTAGAAAGATTTTCTTTCCAAGGCATTACATTATTATCACTTAATAAACCGATTTGCACCATGGTGTGTATGCATGTATATATGAGAAGAGGCATTTTTAGCGTCCCTTACAAAAAAATTAACCAGTTTAGCTTGTGTTTTTTTTTAATGTTTTAACGTATGAGTGTAGAGGAGTTACCAGCTGGTAAAGGAATCTGCGTTAGGCAAGGTCTCAAAAAACAAAACTGTCGACATGAAAATTGCAAGTCATAACAAAATAAGGGCTCTGTTGCTAAACGCTAGGAGCTTAAACCAAAAACTGCACACCTTGAAAGCACTTCTATCACTGGAGGATGTAGATGCCTGTGCAGTCACAGAAAACTGGTTCAAGGCCTCAGAGAGTACCTCAGCTTTGTAAGGCTACAATGCCTTCTGCACCTTCAGTCAGCAAAACAAACATGAAAGAACCAAAGGAAGCAGTGTTTTTATCTATATTAGAGATAAATTAATCTCCCGACAAGTTAGACAGGGCAACTCTATGGAGTTACTCCAAGTTCAGATTACTATGGGTAAGACCCCCATTCAAGTCATAGCTAGTTATAGATACCCCTCCATGGTTCATGATGTCCATGAGGCCTACTTGACCAAACTGGAGTCAATCTAAATATTGCCAAACACTCTGGTCATGGGGGATTTCAATTATCCCACCATCAACTGGGAAATGTACTCTAGCCCTAGCTTACTTGAGCAAAAGTTCCTTGACTTTAACTGAAATGCCCTGGAACAAATAGTTCAAACCCCAATAAGAGGAGCAAACATACTACAGCTGGTTGTCACTAACATGACAAACAAATGTACCACCAAAACTGCCAGACCCTCATTAGTTAAATTGGACCACAAATCAGTCACAAAGGGTGAAGTCAGGCTAAAAAGCTTCACCAAGGCAACCTGTACCTTCCTAGGAGAAGGTATAAATGAATTCCAGGCCCCACCTGCAGCTGGAAGTGGTAATTACACCAAAGCTTAGACTAAAGCCCTGTACAATCACTTGTATAAGCATTTAGACTGGGCTGTTCCAGAGAGAATCAAAGGCAGAGCCCCAAGTAAAAACAAGCTGCTCTGGTGGACATCCAGCATCAACAAATTTTACAACAAATGCAAAAAGTTGCTGTCTAGGAAAACTAAGGTGAGGCCCCAACAATGGAAAAGCACCCTCCTCAGCCTCAACAGACAGATAAGACAACATGTCAAATCCTCCAAGGGTAACTTATTGAAAAACTTAGCAGTCACAGCCAAGGATAACCATAAGGCTTTTAACAGCTATGTACGCAGCCTAAAAGGTAAGACCCAAACATGTCCTGAACTAGTGACTAATGGTATCACACACAGTGATTCCACAGAGATAGCAAACCTGCTGCCAGACAGATTTGGTGAAAATTTACCTCCCTTATCCCCTTCAAACTTATGACAAACCTTGCCCCCCAACTCTCATACCCCCACCCTACATATCCAAAGATCTGGTCATTAAAGCCTTGTCTAAGGCAAAAAACACAGCTTCTATGGGACCAGATGGCATCCCAGACTGTCTTCTAAACAACAACATGAACTAGCATCACCATTAAGTACCCTGTTCAATCACAGCCTAACCACAGTCTATGTTCCTGCAGAATGGAGAACAGCAACAGTTATTCCCCTCCACAAAGGTGGCTTAGCAACAGACCTAGGGAATTATATACCCATACATCTGATCAGCCTCATCTGTAAGGCTATGGAACATATCATCACGGACATCATAAATAAAGACATAGGTGACCTCCAATCCCTGGATTCAATCCAGTTCAGCTTTATCAAGGGCAGATCCTGCCTGATAAACACTGGTGGATTTCTTCAAAAAGGTGACCAGGGCCATTGACGAGGGAAAATCGGTGCACACAGCATTCCCCAAGTTGGCCAAGGCTTTCAACCCAATCCCACACTCAGGCATTACTGATAAACTTAGTAAACTGAATGTAAACCCCTTTGTTGTAAGATGGGTTGTCAGCTGGCTCACAAACCGGTCACACATGGTCAAAGTGGGTGACTCCACATCAACCAGCAGACCTGTCACCAGCAGGGTGCCACGAGAGTCAGTGTTGGGCCCCCTACTATTTGTGATATACTTCTCAGAAGTTCAGGCCATAACTAAGGGGCTGTGGCTGACCAAGTCTGTGGACAACTGCAGACTGGGTGCAATTATTGACTCCCCAAATGATGTCAGTATACTTCAGGAGGGTCTTACACAAACTCAACGATTGGTGTCTTAGTCATGGTCTCAAACTGAATGCAAAGAAATGCATCATTTCTTTTGATAAAAATAATGCCCCTTCACACTATCAAATTAACAATACCTGTGTACCTGTGAAGTGGTGAGGGATCTGGGATCACAAGTAGACTGTGACCTTAACTTTGCCCACCATGTCTCTACTTTAGTAAGAAAGTCCTTCTGTTTAGCACACTTATAGGTTCATAGGTTCATAAGTTCATACTAGGCTATCTGCCCAAGGGCATTTATAAGCCTAGCCCATAGTTATGTGGCTTTCGCCACCCCTTTAGCTTGAATAAAAACTATGCCTATCATTTTTCTGTGCCTCTGTCAAGCAGTGACCCTGAAGTAATCCCTGGGGTATATCTGCGATCTCCCATCCATTGGTCAAGATTCCTCTTGAACAAGGCCAGCGAGGTGCTCTGCCTCACATGTACCGGGATTTTGTTCCACAGCATAGGGAGTCTCTGGGTGATGAATCTGTCCCTCCAGCACGTTCTATTTATAACCGTGTCAAGGTTTAAGTCTCCGCCCTTGTGGTTCTGAGGGATCTAGATTTTTGAGGTGAAGCATATTCATCAAATCTGGGTTTGACATGGCCTTATATGTCAGGCACAGGTCACCTCTGAGCAAGCGGTATGAGACTGAATAGAGCTGGAGTTCTTTCAGTCAGGCAGCATAAGACATATTTTTGAGACCCTTTATCCTTTTGGTGAGGAACTTTTGGGGCCTTTCAAGCTGCAGCAGGTGTCTGGTCAGATACATTCGAACGGGCATTGTACTCAATCATAGGTCTAATGAGTGATGAGTACAGGGGGACGATGACCTCCCTTGATCTAGATGTGAATCCCTTCATGATCAGGTGGGCGATATAGAAGGTTTTCCTAACTACTTTAGCAACATGAGTGTCAACGAAGGCTACTGTCAACTTGGGTCCCCAGATCCCTGATGACCTTTTCTGTGCTCAGTGGATTGCCACCTATATGGTAGCTAGGGGTAACCTTGTTTTTCCCGAAGGGTATGACTATGCATTTTTTGGCGTTTAACTTCAGGCCATGGCTCTGGCACCAGTTATCCGTTTCTGTGAGGCCCTTCTGGAGGATATCTGTGTCAGATGTGTTTTCGACTATGGCCCAGTTTGCAGTCATCTGCAAACTTTGTCAGCCATAACCCTCCTGTGTTTGCTTGTACTTCAGAAAAGTAGATGCCAAACAAGAGTGGACCCAGGACTGAGCCCTGTGGGACACCACTTGTGACAGGCTTTGAGTCTGACATGGCTCCAGCAACTCTGACCCTGTGGGTTCTGTCACTTAGCCAGTTTGCAACCCATCTTGTGATGTATGGGTTTACATTCAAGCTGATGAGTTTTTCGATGATACCTGAGTGGGGTATTGTGTCAAGGCCTTTGCCAGGTCGAGGTAGGCTGTATGGACTGCCTTTCCTCATCAATGGCCTTAGTGACTGTCTCGAAAAAGTCAACCAAGTTTAAGAGGCAGGATCTGCCTTTGACAAAGCCAAACTGGGTTGGATCCAAAGTCTGCAAGTTCCCTATGTCTTTATTTACGAGTTCCATTATGATCTTCTCCATGGCTTTGCAGATAAGGCTTGTCAAGCTAATGGGGCGGTAATTTCCAGGGTCTGTGGAGGCACCGCCCTTATGAAGTGGGACCACAGTCGCCGTGTGCCACTCCTTGGGTATGTATCCTGAGGTGAGGCTAAGATTAAACAGCTGTCCTAACTGTGGGTTTAATTCCTCGTTGAGTTCATGAAGCACACAGCCGGGGACACCATCCGTCCCATGGATGCTGTGTTTTTGCCTTAGTGAGGGCAGTTCTCACCTGGGCGTTGGAGATGTTTGGGGGCTACAATCCTCTGGAATAGATATCTCTCCTTTTGGGGAGTTTGCACTGAACCTGTCAGCCAGTATGTTAGCAATGTGTGTAGGTTCAGTAATTTTCACATCATTTTGAACTAATTCTGAGCATATCTGGGAGTTTCCTCCTAGGTTTCTAACATAGCTAAAGAAGGCCTTATGATTGTCTTTAGAGTCCTTGGCGATTTTTCTCTCAAAATTTGCCTTGGTTGATTTTATGAGAGCTCTTAGTTTTTTACTTATAATGATCAAAGGTGTCTTACCTTTCAAGGATTTTGCTCTGTCTTGTAGTAGCTTCCTCCTTTTGTTGTAGAGCTTGTTTATGGCTGGGGTCCACCAGACTGGACGCTTGCCTTTGGTACAGAGAGTCTTAGTTTTGTTTGGGATTGCCTGATCCATGCAGTCCTGTAGGTGCTGGTAGAAGGCATTTGTAAGTGATTCAGCGGTTTGAGTAATGTTTACCATTGGCTCAGGGGCCTTAAAGGAGACCACACTAGTTTTTAGAAGTGTGAAATCGGCTTTTGAGAAGTTTTTCACTGTGGTCTTTTTTGTTTCAGGTGGGGGCGGGATGAGGACCTCCAGCGAGATTAGTTTATGATCTGATCTCACCAGTGAGGGGTATACTTCCGGTGTTGAACATTTTGATCCCATGTTCGTGATGATGAGATCAAGTATGTTTTCTCCTCTTGTGGGGATGGTGACTAGTTGTTCCATGGCATATGAGTTTATGAACTCCAGGAATCTTTGGGTTAGATTATCAAAGGCATTGCCTCTCGAGCAAAGGAGGTTATAACTCCTCTATACTCGTCAGTAATCAGGCCTGTAATTGAGTATAATTAAGCAATAACCGATGACGTGGTGTGGAATATTGAAGATTTACCCACGGTTGGTGTGATTAAATAAAGCCAACCGTAGGTAAATCTTCAATATACCACAACCACGGAGTTGGTTATTGCTATTATACAATGACATTATTTAACAAAAAAGTACTTACTTTTCTTAAGTAATGTCTTTGTATAATGGCGCTTGTTTGTGGTATACTGCTCCCTTGTTTTGATGTACTGAGCATGCATATGGGACTTGCATCCCATGCATACCCAGTACATCAATGCTTTGAAACAGAAGCAATGGAGAAAAGAAAGTCTCCATTGCTCTGTTTTTTTTTTTTTTATTTTTTTTTTTTTATTTGTTAAAAAAAAAAATGTTTTTAGCAGTTTATACCAACGGAAAAAGGTCCGGGCAACCGGACCTTTTTCCGTTGGTATATTGTGCGTTTTACAATGGGCACGCTGGCCAATCAGCATGCACAGTTTGGAATATTAATGGGGGGTTATTGTATAATTCCCCTTTTGGCATGTTCTGCACAAAGCACCTGCAACAATTGGAGAGACCTCAGAGGTTTCTAAGAAAGAAGATCAAGGGACTCCAGCACATATCTTACACTGACTGATTAAAGTCCCTGTCACTATACTCAGTATAGACTTCTTAGGGGAGACTTATGCCTGGCATACAGAGGAATCTCTAACCCAAACCAGATGAATTTGCTGCACATTTGTAAATCAAATTGGACTAGAGCTACCCATTCCAGGGACCTAAGTATGGCCTGTGATTTGAATAGGATGTGCTGGAGGGACAGATTTGCCTCTGAGACTACCACATCTATGGAATGGGTTGCCAATTCATGTGAAGCAAAGCATCTCTATGACACTGTTCAAAGGAACCTGGACAAGTGGATGGAGCACCATAAATTCATACGAGGGATAGTGCCCACAACCCTCCTGGACATGGGCAGTCATTACTAAATACAATCCCTGGGTAGTGGCTATACTACTTATGGTATTACATTGGGATGAAATAGCTAGGCTTGAAATGACCTCCAGGTTGATAGCCTAGTAACCT
Organism: Protopterus annectens; assembly: GCF_019279795.1. NCBI lineage: Eukaryota > Metazoa > Chordata > Ceratodontiformes > Protopteridae > Protopterus > Protopterus annectens. The sequence goes on along the minus strand of NC_056732.1, from coordinate 1,499,661,416 downwards.
CCTATTATCATACTGACTTTACTGTAGTTCACATATGGTGTTGAATTACCATGTGGAGACCATATTTAGGTAATTTTATAGTGAAAGCTTCTGATTGTTACTGTTTCTAATGTTTCAGTTCTGGGAGGTTTGTGACATTGGTAGAGGAATCTGCTGAGGGGTAAGACTATCAATTGTCCATATTGTTATTAATGGATGACCTTGCCATCTCTTAAACAGTACCTGAGTTGCATATGTGCATCAAAGATAGACACCTTCTACCCCATTCAAAACAGCATACAGCACTGCAGACATAAAGTAAGGGTTTAAATATAAAAAAAAAACAGACCAGACCATCCACTGCATGGAAATGAAAGCAAAAAATTGAATTAGGTAAGTGCTTTCCTACTCTTTAGAGCACTTCTTCAGACCAGTTACAACACTGAACTAAAACCAACTCATTAAATAATCCAAAGCATCAAATTAAAATCCCATGATAAAATAAACCAATAAAAACAACTACAATAAATGATGTCAAGGAATTTAAAAAATCTCATTTAAATAAGTTATGAGCCTTAAGAAAGGGTCTTAAAGGGACTTTCCCATTAAGACCAGGAAGCTTGTCTGCTTGTAATTTAATAATCCACTGGACCTCATGCTGCTGTGTAAAATTCCTAAAATCTCCCAAACATTCCCCTTCAACTAAGCATTCCAAGATCTTAACTTAAATGAATATGATGGACCATTGTCAAGTACATGTTTTGCTAATGCATTCCTAACATCCAACTGCCTCATACCTGCAACAAGCCAGATACACAACATTATTTGTGGAACAATCTGCGGTTACTATAAATGTAAAGTTATAGCTGGTAATAGGATGTTTAAATGGTGACCACTACTATCAATAAACGTAAAAATTACATCTCCCACAAGACTGCCTCCGTTATCTTCAATCTCCATGCCTCCCCACTACTACCATAACACAACTTTTTAGAGACTTCTTATTTTTAAAGGGAAAATAGGGATGCTCACCCACCAGCTGTCCGATCTTATCCTTAGATAACAAAACAGACCAATTTGTTTTAATGGTATCATGAGACAAACCCACATTGTTAGTATAATGTAATGCAAAATTGACAGTTTGTACAGAATTACCCCAATGATTATCCACAGTCCTGTATCTATTACTGGAGAAATATGTCTTAGCGGTTTCACTTCATAAGCTCGAATTACTGAAATCTCGAATTTCAGTAACTCGAGACTATAAAGTGGAATTTTCACAAGCGCGAATGCCTACAAGTGCGAATATTGAAATCTCAAAAGTGAGAGGAGTCTAACAGTATAGCGGTTGATTGCACCACTAACAGGCAATGCAACCTGAAATACCTTTTGTGCCAGGAACTGTTGGTGCTATTTATAAAATAAGCATGTCCCAGAATGGAAAACCCATCATACTACTAGACGGGTATGTCATGCAAAGGGAAAAAGTTCATAAAGAGAAAACTTACTGGAGCTGTAAACTAATACGATCTGAGAAATGTACGGGTAGAGCAGTATCTGAAAGTGTGCCAGATGGGGAAAGGCTGTTAAAAGCTGTAAAGCATACACATTCTGGAGATCCGAGTGAGGTGGAATGCTATAAGATGTGTGCAGAGCTAAAGCTAAAGTCACAGGTGTCCCGGGATACACCCTGTGTCATAGTAGATGATGTATTAGCCTTAACGTCTGCAAATATAACACCTAGCTTACCTACCTGGAAAGCACATTTACAGCAAGTTGGACGGGTCTGCCGGAGACAATGTAAGTCCGGTAGTGAGCAGTTAATTACACTGCTAGATATTAATATGAATGATTTTCCCACAAAGGCAGGTGTGTTTGTTAGCAAAGTCATGACTGATGTAGCAACTGAAACAACAGTTGTGTTCACAAGTCAAAATCTACTAGATCTGAGTACTGCAGCCATTTGGTTGGTTGATGGTACATTCTTTTACAAGGGAATCATTTGCCGACAACTCTACAGCATACATACCTTACTAAAGTATGGCGGCTTCCACAAGTGTGTGCCACATCTGTATTGTCTGATGAGCAGGAAGTCTTTGAAATCCTATAACTTCATGTGGAATTGTGTGTTACAATTGCTGGATGAACATGAATACGAAATTAATGTTAAATATATAGTGAGTGATTTTGAGGTAGCTGCAAAGCGTAGTGTTGCTTTAAATTTGCACGGTGTTACAGCTAAAGGTTGCCTTTTCCACTCCACCCAGAACATCTGGTGAAAGGTATAACAGTTAGGTCTGGCACGTTTGTGTAACACTAATATGGGTTTTCAGATACATTGAAAATGGTTGGGTTAGCATTCCTGCCAGAATGTGATGTTTTAAGCACATTTCATGAACTGAAGCAGCTGTTTCCCATTAAAGGGTAGGAGTTATTGACATACTTTTCAGATTGGTATTTGCTGGGGAAGCTATGAAAGTTCTGTACTAGAACTACTGGTTCTACCAGGTTTCCCCCCTTATTGCCTTTTGGAACGTGCATGAACTCAATACGTTATTCCTACCATGGACCCAGAACAGTGTGGAATCCTGACATCACCACTTAAAATCACTGTTAGGTCATAAAGCAACAGATATGGCTGTGTTGATGACTGTATTAGCCAGAGAGCAAGATAGAGTTGATGAATTGTGGGTCCGTATGCCTTGCGGAAACCCGCCTTCCCCTAAGAGATGGTTTGTGATTAGACGGCATAGCCAGTTTGAGGTTGTACTGAAGAATAGTGGGTCATACACCTGTTTGGAGTTTGTGATGGCAATTTCCAGGCTTAGAATCCCAATTCATGTTAGACATAGCCCCTCGCTGACCCTCTTCAAGCAAAATCTGGACGCATGGATGGGAAATCGCAAATTCACCCCTGGGATCTCTTCTGTGTCCCTGCTAGACAGAGGCACAGTAAACTAATCTTAAAAGGGTACCTTCTGTGACCTACTTTACAGAGGCACAGTAGGTTAATCTAATAGGGAGGCAGAAGCCAAATACACTCTGGCTAGGCTTATAAATGCCCAAGGGTAGATAGCCTAGTATCTACCTATGAACCTATCAAAATGTAAGGAGATATCTGATAACATAGTTTACTTTTGTACTGAGTTTCATAATGGCTGTTACAGCGGAATATGTGAGAGGATATAGCACATGATGGTTTTGTTTTGCAGCCATTTCCGAAATATCTTTCACAGCGGTGTGCTTTATTACTACTATTAGACACGGATGGCTTTAGTGTTTGGAAGCTACCTATGCTATGTATGCTCGCAGTTAGTATTTCGTTATGTCAAAGTGCCTATGTTACCTACAACATGTGTTTGGTGTTCTTACTTATCCTTTCAGTTTATAAAAGTTTACAATGGCGGTTTACTACCAGCACCAGTGTATGGATGTGTGTCTGACGGTATTGTGGACATTTTGTGTTACAAGTCACAGATACTGGCACTTTTGTGTTTTCAGTAAAGCATACCATGCTTTTTTCGAGCTTTTGGGATTCGGTGTTATGGGTACGGGATTATGAGCGTCGGGGTTGTGATAGTGCGTGATTATGCACTTTCAACTTCATAGTCTTGAGTTACTGAAATTCGAGATGAAGTGAAACCGTCTTAGCATGCTCATGCTTAGCCACCTGATGTTAACTCCCATGGCAGCCACATCTCTTTCCTTATATCCCCTTTCAATAAATTCACATTGGATCATCTCGAGATCTGAATCAAATACACTGTCAACATTATCCAATTTAGAAATTATCAACCCCTGTCCTTTCATAACATTTTGAACACCCCGGAGGGATGCATACTGTCTCTTCTCAAGGTAGTGTTGATATGGCATGATTTTCTGTACAACCTGATATTAAAACCACCATCACCTATCCTATATATCTCAACATCCAAGAAATCTATATTACTGGAAGATAGTTTATACATAAATCTCAAAAACATGGTGGTGCTATGTAAATACACAATGAAGCCTTGTACCACTTCTGGTCCAACCCCCAAGATAAAAATGTCATCCGCAAATCTGCTGAAAAATCTTACATACTGTGAAAAACTGTTGGAATTAAGAATAAATATGTATTCCCAGTGGACCATAACTAAATTTGCATCACTATTGGCACAGGACATACCCGAGGCTATGCCCTGTTTCTGCCAATAGTAAAATCCTTCAAACAAGAAAACATTATCCAGGATCAAGTCTATCTTACTAGAACCAAAGGAGCTATGTTTCATTAAAAAACTCTGGAGAAAATCAACCCCTACATTGTTTGGAATCATAGTAAACAATGACTGTACATCTTAGGTAATCATCAAACAAGAATCTAAAGCATCAACATTAAGAAAAACATATAGGTCTTCCAAAAACTGTTTAGTATCCCTTAGGATAGTGGGGAAGGAATCCACTAAAGGTCTCAATTCTTTTTCAAAATATATGAACAGGGGTTCAGTTAACCAACCCCATCCTGAAACAATGGGTCTCATCCTCATCGGTGGTTTGTATAAATGCTTATGCATTTTCGACAGACCATGTGCAACCGGTATAACAGGTGATTCCACACTAAAATGGTTAAATAGGTCTAAAGAAATAACATTAGATAACAGTCATTTAACATCAAATTCACAGAATTGACTAAAGCATCTAACCTACATATATCAAAAACTGCACAACCATCAGCGAGCTTTTCCAGCATATTATCCACGTAAAACATTTTGTCCATAACTACCAATGCCCTGCCCTTATCAGTGGGGCAGAAAGAGTTTGTTATCAGCTCACAGTTTGGATAAAGCTCTACACTCACACTCAGCCAACACTGTTACCTCCATGCCTGTTGCTGGAATATAGGACAAACCCTTCTCCCGTAATGACAGTTGTGCCTCAGTCAACATTCTCGATGAAACATTAAAAACAAGTGGTTTGAACGTTACTGCCACACAAAAGATGTGGATATGGAGGTAATGGATATTATTCTAGATTTGAAGTTGTCTGCCCGTAATGTTATGCTGAGAGATTTGCTTCCTTCTGGCATGAATATGCCTATGTATAAGAAGCCAAGTACTTTTATTCCTGTGTTAGATATACGGTGCTAGAAGTGTTTTGCCAGATCTGTGAAAATGATACAAGTACTGTTTTTAATAAGGAAACTTGTAAAGGGACTTTTCACGATTTAACTTTGGCTGAGCATAGAGCTTTAATCAAACTGGGAGCTGATAACAGTTCATCTTTCTGCCTCGCTGATAAGGGCAGGGCATTGGTAGTTATAGTCAGAAAGTTTTATGTGGCTAATATGCTGGAAATGCTCACTAATGGTACAGTTCATGCAGTTTTTGATATACGTAGGTTAGATGCTTTAGTTAATTCTGTGAATTTGACATTAAATGACTGTTTATCTAATGTTATTTCTTTAGTGCTATTTAATTATTTTAGTGTGGAATCACCTGCTGTACTGGTTTTACATTTAAGTTACCTGGCACTTCCTCACTAAGACAGAACTAAAAAATTAAAAGCACTACACCCTCACAAACTCCCCTTGAGTACCTTGTTCCCCATTGGCCCTTTTTTTCAATTATAAAGGAATTCCCAATACTATTCTAGCATGTCCAAAGGTCAGTTGTCAATCTCCTCTCTGGTCCAGCTGGTGAATCTGGGAATCTTGAGGCAATATTACAACTGCCTCATGTACACAGACAACCCTCTCCTCCTCCCAACAAATTCCAACACGTGAGAGATGCGACCATATAGCCAAACTGGAGGCTAATCTCTCTCAACTCAGTACTGGCGTAACCAGTCAGGAGGAGAAGGAAACCACACTCACTACAATTCCAGTCTCACATAGACCTACCACGACAGCAAACCAAACACATAAACACACAAAAACATACTCGGAGGCTCAAAATAAAAATCTGCCTAAGCAGCAGAGACCTCCAAAGCAGACACCCAAGCAACCGCTACCCCAAAACAAAACACGTGCAACACATAGCTCACAAAGCCAGTGTGCCAAACAGTCACAGCCCTTAAGGCTAAACAACACACCTGATACACTTGTAATAGGTGACTCTATTGTCAGGCACACTGACGTCCCGCTCACCAGGCTGAACAAGGAAAAGGTCACGGTGAGCTGCCTGTCAGGCGCTAGGATCCGCCACATAACACAAGCACTCAGGTCACTCCAAGGCAAGTACAAATATGACTCAGTCATTGTCCATGCTGGTGTGAATGACCTGAGATGTACCTCCCTGGACTACATGAAAAGAGACATAGAGGAGCTCTCTGAGCATGTAGCCCAGGCCTGTATGACCCTGACCTTGAGTAGCATCTTACCCTCACCAAGAATGATGCCACAATATGAAGACAAGATGATCAATTTCAACAATTGGCTTAAGTATTGCTGTCATTCAAAGGGGATCCAATGCCTGTCAGCCTGGGATGACATGCTCGACAAGCCACGATGCTTTGCTAGGGACGGCTTGCACCTGTCACCCCTGGGCTTTCGGATATTGGCAAAGGCTCTTGCTACCCCCATAGTGCCTTTTTTAGGCAAGGCTCAAAAGATAAACCCACCTCCATAGGTATCACAAGGGATAAGAAACTAAGAGTAATGCTACTCAACGCCAGAAGTCTAAACCTCAAGATGCATGCACTCGAAACTCTCCTTAGCATGGAGAACATCGATATTTGTGCAGTAACAGAAACCTGGTTTAAGGCTCCCGAGAGCACCCCAGCACTACCAGGTTATACCTCATACCATGCTTTTTGGCCCCAAAACTTGGACCAAACCACAAAAGGAGGGTGAGTATCAATATTCGTCAAAGATACCCACACCTCCAGGTTGGTGGCACAGCACGAAGCATCAGAGACTATCCATGTGCAACTAACAGTGGGTAAAACTGCCTTCCAGTTTATAGCCTGCTACAGACCACCCTCCCAAACCCAGGAACCCCACTCAGCCTTCCTGAGAACACTGGAAAATATGAAGGTTTCTCCAAACACCATTATATTGGGCGACTTCAACTACCCAAACATAGACTGGGAGCATTACTCTAGCTCCAACACCCTAGCCCAAAGGTTCCTAAAATTTATAAACTCAAATGCTATGGAACAACTTGTTACCACTCCCACAAGAGGGGAAAACATACTGGACCTGATTATCACCAACATGGGGACTCTATGCTCCAGACCAGAAGTGTATCCCTCACTGGTAAGATCAGACCATAAACTAATCTCACTGGATATTCACATCCTGACCCCACCCCCTGCCCAGAAAACCACAGTGAAAAACTTCTCTAAAGCAAATTTCACACTCCTCAAAACTGAGGTGGAATCCTTCAAAGCCCCTGGGCCTGTGGAAAATACGGCCCAGACTGCAGAATCCTTTATAAACGCATTCTATGAACACCTTCAGGAATGCATAGATCATGCAATCCCAAATAAAACCAAGACTCAATCCTCCAAAGGCAGACGTCCTGTCTGGTGGACCCCAGCCATAAACAAACTATAGACTAGAAGGAGGAAGCTACCACATGATAGAGCAAAATCCCAAAAAGGGAAGGCATCTCTGATCAGTATTAGCAAAAAACTACGGGCACTCATAAAATCATCTAAGGCCAGCTTCGAGAGAAAAATTGCAAAGGACACTAAGGATAATCACAAGGCTTTCTTTAGTTATGTCAGGAACCTGGGTGGGAATTCCCAGATATGCTCAGAATTAGTCCAAAATGACAAAAAATACACCAAACCCACAGACATTGCCAACATCCTAGCTGACAGGTTCAGCACAAACTTCTCCCCCCCTCCCCACCAAAAGGGCAAATATCTGTCCCAGCAGAGTGCTGCCCCCCTGACATCTCAGATGCTCAGGTAAGAGCCGCCCTCTCCAAAGCAAAAAACACAGCATCAATGGGACCAGACGGTGTCCCGGGCTGCATCCTACTTGAACTCCAAGAAGAGTTAAACCCAAACATAAAACTACTGTTCAATCTCAGCCTTACTACAGGATATGTACCCAAAGAGTGGCATACAGCAACAGTGGTCCCTCTCCACAAAGGTGGTGCCTCAACGGATCCTGGAAACTATCGCCCCATAAGCCTGACTAGCTTGGTCTGCAAAGCTATGGAAAGGATCATCATGGACCTCATAAATAAAGATATTGGGGACTTACAGACACTGGATCCTACCCAGTTCGGCTTTGTTAAGGGCAGATCCTGCCTCTTAAACCTGGTCGATTTCTTTGAAACAGTCACCAAGGCCATTGACGAGGGGAAGGTGGTCCACACAGCCTACCTGGACCTCGCAAAAGCCTTCGATACAATACCCCACTTGGGCATTATAGATAAGCTCACCAGCTTAAATATAAACCCCTATGTCACTAGATGGGTTGCAAACTGGCTCAAGGACAGAACCCACATGGTTAGAATTGTTGGAGCCATGTCAGACTCCAAACCAGTTGCAAGTGGCATCCCACAAGACTCAGTCCTGGGACCTCTCTTGTTCGGTATATATTTCTCAAAGGTACAGGCCAACATGGAAGAACTGTGGCTGACCAAGTTCGCAGATGACTGCAAACTGGGCGCTATAATCGACTCTCCAGCTGACACAAGCATCCTCCAAAAGGGCCTCATAGAAACAGACAACTGGTGCCAGAGCCGTGGCCTCAAGCTAAACACCAAAAATTGTATAGTCATCCCCCTTGGCAAAAACAAAGTACCCACAAATTACCACATAGGTGGTAATCCATTAAGTATAGAAAAAGTAATTAGGGACCTGGGGACCCAAGTTGATGGCAATCTCTCATTTGACAACCAAGTGGCCAAAGCGGTTAGAAAAACATTTTATATAGCCCACCTAATCATGAAGGGATTCACATCTAGATCAGGGGAGGTCATTGTGCCTCTTTACTCATCCCTCATCAGGCCCATAATTGAGTACAATGCCCCTTTTGGGATGTACCTTACCAGACACCTGCAGCAACTGGAAAGACCCCAAAAGTACCTCACCAAGAGGATCAAAGGGCTCAAACAGATGCCATATGCTGCCCGGTTAAAGAAACTCCAGCTCTACTCAGTGGTATACTGCCTGCTCAGAGGCAATCTGTGCCTGACGTATAAAGCCATGTCCAACCCGGAATTAATGGACATGCTGCACCTCAGAAAATCCAAATCCCATCGAGCTACGCGCTTGAGAGACTTGAACCTCAGCACTGAAATAAATAGGACATGCTGGAGGGACAGATTCGTAACCCAGAGGCTCCCTTCACTCTTTAATAAAATCCCAGTCCAGGTGAGGCAGAGTCCCTCATTGACTCTCTTCAAGAGGAATCTTGATGAGTGGATGGGAGATCGTAGGTTTACCCCGGGTATCACTTCTGAGTCACTGTTAGACAGAGGCACAGTATACTAACCTCGAAAAAGGGCATAGCAAAATTAATTTAAAATGGGTGGTGAAAGCCAAACACACTCTGGCTAGGCTTATAAATGCCCTAGGGCAGATAGCCTAGTATGAACCTATGAACCTGGTCTGCCAAAAATGCATGAGTTTATACAACTCACAGATTATACCCATTGTGTGGGGACTGGGCTGGTTGACCAAACCCCTGATCATACATGTTGAAAAAGAATTGAGATCTTTAGTGGACTCCTTCCCCACTATCCTAAGGGATACTAAACAGTTTTTGGAAGACCTATATGTTTTTGTTAATGAAGTTGATGCTTTGGATTCTTGCTTGATTACCTTAGATGTACAGTCATTGTTTATATGATTCCTAACAATGTAAGGCTTGATTTTCCCTGGGACTTTTTAATATAACATAGTTCCTTTGGTTCTAGTAAGATAGACTTGATTTGCTTTTTGTTAGAATTGTTTCTGCATAACGTTTTCTTGTTTGAAGGATGTTACTACTGGCAGAAACAGGGAGTAGCCACGGGTATGCCCTGTGCCAATAGTTATGTGAATTTAGTTATGGCCCACTGGAAAGATATGTTTGTTCTTAATTCCAACTGTTTTTCACAGTATGTAAGATTTTTCAGGAGATTTGTGGATGACATTTTTATCTTGTGGGTTGGATCAGAAGTAGTGGTGCAAGGGTTCATTGAGTACTTACATACCACCACCACATTTTTGAAGTTTACGCATAAACTATCTTCCAGTAATATAGATTTCTTGGATGTTGAGGTATATAGGATAGGCAATGGTGCTTTTAATACCAGGTTGTACAGGAAACAATGCCATACCAACACTACCTTGAGGAGAGAGAGTATGCATCCTTCCAGGGTGTTCAAAAATATGAAAGGATAGGGATGAGAATTTCTAGACTGGATAATGTTGATAGTGTATTTGATTCAGATCTCAAGATGATTCAACGTGAATTTACTGAAAGGGGATATAAGGAAAGAGAGGTGGCTGCCATGGGAGTTAACATCAGACAGCTAAGACATAATCATGCTAAGCCATAATTCTCCAGTAATAGACACGTGACTGTTGATAATCATTGGTGTAATTCTGTGCAAACTGTCAGTTTTTCATTACATTATATTAACAATGCGGATTATGTTTTGTGATATCACTAAAAGGAATTTGTCAGTTTTGTTATCTAATGATAAGATCGGACAATTGGTGGGTGAGCGTCTCCATTTTTCCTTTAAGAATAAGAAGTCTCTAAAAAGGTCGTTGTGTTTTGAGAGGCACTGAGATTGGTGAGAGCAGGGATGCAGTCTTGTGGGAGATGTAATTTTTGCATGTTTATTAATAGTAGTGGTCACTTTAAACATCCTATTACTGGCCATGACTTTACATTTAGAGTAACAGCAAATTTTTCCATACTTAATGTTGTGTATCTGGCTTTTTGTATGTCATATTCCCCATTTTATTTTGGAAAGACAAATAGATCTTTACGGGAGTATGTTGCAGGTATGATGAGATTGGATGCTAGGAATGCATTAGCAAAACATGTACTTGACAATGGTCCATCACATTTATTCAAGTTTAAGGTCTTGGAATGCTTAGTTGAAGGGGAATGTTTGGGAGATTTTAGGAATTTTACAGAGCAGCATGAGGTCCAGTGGATTATTAAATTACAAGCAGACAAGCTTCCTTTATTGTAGTTGTTTTATTGGTTTATTTTATCATGGTATTTTAATTTGATGCTTTGGATTATTTAATGAGTTGGTTTTAATTCAGTGTTGTAACTGGTCTGAAGAAGTGCTCTAAGGAGTAGGAAAGTGCTTACCTAATTAACATTTGTCGCTTTTATTTCTCTGCCGTTGATGGTTTGGTCTGTTTTTATATTTATTTTCTGTGTTACTTACTGTCTGATCGCTTTCCATAGTGGAACTCCGTTTTTTGTTTGCTATAAAGCAAGGGTTTGTTCTCACTGACATTGTGTCACTGAGAAATGCTGTGTATATTCACTTACAATGTAATGCGTGCTGCTGAAAATTCTTCTGGCTTCAGTGTCTGTCACAAGAAAAATAAGTGTACCAAAACCTGTCTTTTATTGCTCTCAATTTCTTTCTCTCATATTTATGTATTGATTGTTTTATACCCACTTGCACTTTTATTGATTTTATTTTTTTAGAAAAAAAATATTTTATTTTTATACCAGTTTACTTTTTACTAGTCAGTCATAGTCATGGTTTAATAGGCATAATTATTCTGTTTATGCTTTGCTTCATTTTGTCACTTCTTTTTTTTAAACTTATATTTCTGAGTAAATATGCTAAATAGGTGTCCATATTTTTTCCAAATGAATCTACTTTTCAGGAGCTTTTGACCAGATTTTTGATGTTTACAGGTTTGTGTGTGTGTGTGTGGGGGGGGGGGGGGGGGTAGCCATGAGTAGTAATAAAATGCACAGATGAGGGAAAATAAAACTTCAGAAACTTGGTGTATTTCTCACTTCACAAAATGATGTCTATGTCTAAAGCATAGAATGGAGAAAAAGTGTTTTGGTACAGATTTTTAAGAATTATGGTGATGTGCAGAGCTGTAGTAACTACAGAGGGATTAAACTGATCAGTCACAGCATGAAGTTATGGGAAAGAGTAGTGGAAGCTAGGTTAAGAAGGGATGTGATGATTAGTGATCAGCAGTATGGTTTCATGGCACGAAAGAGCACTACAGATGCGATGTTTGCTCTGAGAGTGTTGATGGAGAAGTACAGAGAATGTCAGAGGGAGTTGCATTGTGTCTTTGTGGATTTAGGGAAAGCATATGACAGGGTGCCTAAAGAGGAGTTGTGGTATTGTATGAGGAAGTCGGGAGTGTCAGAGAAGTATGTAAGAGTGGTACAGGATATGTACAAGGGTAGTGTGACAGAGGTGAGGTCTGCGGTGGGAGTGACGGATGTGTTTAAGGTGAAGGTGGGATTACATCAAGGATCAGCTCTCAGCCCTTTCTTATTTGCAATGGTGATGGACAGGTTGACAGACGAGATCACACAGGAGTCCCCGTGGACTACGATGTTTGCAGACGACATTGTGATCTGTGAGAGTAGGGAACAGGTGAAGGAGACCCTGGAGAGGTGGAGATATGCTCTAGAGAGAAGAGGAATGAAGGTCAGCAGGACTAAGACAGAATATATGTGTGTGAATGAGAGGGAGGATAGAGGAATGGAGAGGATGCAGGGAGTAGAGGTGGCAAAGGTGGATGAGTTCAGAGTAATGGTGAGTGTGGAAGAGAGGTGAAGAAGAGAGTACAGACAGGATGGAGTGGGTGGGGAAGAGTGTCAGTAGTGATTTGTGACAGACGAGTACCAGTAAGAGTGAAAGGGAAGGTCTACAAGAGGGTAGTGAGACCAGCTATGTTATATGGTATATGGTTTGGAGACAGTGGCATTGACAAAAAGTCAGGAGTCAGAGCTTGACGTGGCAGAGTTGAAGATGTTAAGATTTGCACTGGGTGTGACCAGGATGGACAGGATTAGGAATAAGTATATTAGAGGGTCAGCCCAGGTTGGAAGATTTGGAGACAAAGCCAGAGAGGCAAGATTATGTTGGTTTAGATGTGCTGAGAAGGGATGCAGAGTATATTGGGAAAAAGATGCTAAGGATGAAGCTGCCAGGTAACAGGAAAAGAGGGAGGCCTAAGATAAGGTTTATGGATGTGGTGAGAGAGGACATGCAGGTGGTTGGTGTGAGAGCAAGATGCGGAGGAGACGAAAAAATGGAAACAGTTGATCTGCTGTGGCAACCCCTAATGGGAGCAGCCGAAAGAAGAAGATGTCTAAAGCATAGCTTATAATGAAATACATTTTTACACTTTAACTGCTTGGAAAGTCTTGAGCAGTTCTGATCATCTTCAGTCTTAATATTAGAAGACACTTGAATGGTTTTCTTAAACTTTTGACTGCCTAACTTAAACGCCATCACCTCCCCTTTTCTTCCTGTACCCCTAATCACCAGTGATCTGTTAAATCACGTGACCCATCCACGTTGTTTTTTCATAAACTGTCATTCACATTTTTATATTTTAAATCACATCATGCATTTAGCAACCAGAAGAACCTTCTATTGGGGGTGAGTTTTTATATATATATATATATATATATATATATATATATATATATAAAACAAACCACAATACTTTCATTTATAGAGCATTACCACTAAATATCCATCTCACCCCCAGGTAAAGACACATTACTTGCCCCTTCCCAGATTCCCTACCTACTTCATGTTTTTCCAGTCTCTTGTGCTTTACTCTTTTCTTCTGCGTTTCCTATTCCAACTATGTTCCTCATGCACTTCAGTCCATTACTTAAAGAGGTCCCTACTCAAGACTAGTCAGCACCTCAAACTGTCCACCGTGTGACCAGTGTATATGTGTGTATGGGGGGACTGCATTTGTCCTACATTTTGTCTTATCTGATTGATTCCACTTGCAATGTTTTCTATTGGCCTTAAACTAGGCTGTCCCATCCTACTGACAAGTCATGCAGTGACACAAAACTAGTGACTGCTGCTAAATAAGAAGGCTGTCTCCTACATACCTCTCAACCTGGTTACATCAAAAATCTGGACAAGGACCATGAAAAATAGGTACAAATCTGTACGCTGATTAACATCTAATTTGCATACATTATTATGTAACCCCACCCACTCCAGTGGGATTGTGGGATACTAACTTTCGAACGCAAACTGAAGAACAGACAACCAAAATATGGCACCAGAGTCCCCCTGCAGCCATTCCAATGTCCAGTTACCTGGCTATTTCGCCCCATTTACCATAAACACTAATGTATGCATACTGCTTTACTTCTACAATGATTGGATTTTATTTTTACATTTTACAGCACAACAATGCAGAAACACTAAAAGACATCATCTGGTAAACAAAGCAATACTATCTCACAATGAAAATAGGCTTGACAGTAAAACTTCTTTGCCCTTGAAACTCACATTCATTGAAAGAGCATTGAAACCCACACCACATCCAAAGAAAATGCATCTGGCCAGTGGTGGATAAAGATTACCTTTGGGCTGTTTTGAAATCATTGGCCCCTTGCACACAAAATAAGAAACATACATGTGTTCTTTTCTTTATACACCTTCCTGACTTTATTAAATTATATTCCTTGTATAATACAACACACATGTTAGAGCGCATTTTAAATTTATTGTTTGAACATTTTACCAGTAATCTGTACTGTAGACAATGAAACAAAACACATGAACCAATAATGACAAGACTACCCAATTCAGAACTTTTCCATCATAAAAGTCTGCTTCCACACCCACACTATAAATAAAATGACAGTAGTGTAAGCCATAGGCATCTTGCACAGTGTCTCGCACTTATTTTCAATTTCATTTTTTTTTGGGGGGGGGGACAGAAGGTCAAAAACCAGGGGCACATTTTAAACATTGCTTGTATAATTTTGTAAAGTTGCTAGAATAAAATGTTGTGCTACCATCATGCATTTCACTGGCAGGTTTTAAACCCAGGACTCTATGCACTACAGTCGGAACAACATACCACTATGCCAAATCAGCAGCTGCCTGAAAAATAGGAAGACTGAAACTTAATAGCCATCATTTAGTGAATTCATTTCTCACTTCTCAACATAGCTCTTAACCTCAACACAAAAAAACATGGACAAACAACAAAGCCAATAATGGGGGAATACAAATTCAGTTCTCACTTCTCACTCACCATAGCTCTGAACTGTTAGCACAAAAACAATAATGGGAAAATACAAATTGTGTGCTCACTTCTTATCATAGCTCTAAACTCTTAGCACAATAAAAATGTTCTTACTTCTCATAGCTCATTCAACTCTTAGTACAAAAAAATCTGGACAAAGCTCAGAGCATAACTTTCAACTGTTAGAGAAAAAAAAATGTTCTCACTTCTCATCATAGCTCTCAACTCACTCAGAAATGGTGGTGGCTAGGGATAGTAGGCTTTTTTTACCCTGTACTAAAGGTCCAGGGTTTGAGCCTGAATACTTCTAGCCACCAAGTGTATTATATGGGGACATTTACACACACACACACACACACACACACACACACACACACACACACCGAGTGGTTCCTTACCCTGAGTAGTTCTCCTCTGCTGTTGTTGCCATTAATCCCGCATTTTCACACACACCGAGTGGTTCCTTACCCTGAGTAGTTATTCCTCTGCTGTTGCTGCCATTAATCCCTGCCCTGAGTAGTTCCTAGCTCGGCGAACTGATGTTTCAGCTTCCTGGCCTGCACAAGCTCTTATGTTCCCCATTCCCGCCATTTCAGCGCTGCCCGCCAGCTTGCAATTCAGCCAGCCGGAAATGATGATGTAAGCTCCTTGAGCTCAATTCTGACTGGCTGGTAGCCTGATGGAGCTGACATCATTGCGCACATGATGACATCATCTCCGACAGCGCGAAAATTTTAAAAAAGCAAAGAAAAGTCGGAAATGAAGGGGTGCCACTCAGGAATCGTGGCACCCCTTCACTTGGACCCCAAAACTCGGTAAAAACCAAGTAATTCAGAACGGTTGGGAGGTCTGGTCTCCTGTACCTCCTCTGACAGCAGCTGTTTTAGTCTTCTGTAGTGACCAGCTTCTTTGTGTTTAACATTAGTGTTCTGTACTGACTGTAAACATTTCTGCATTCAGTATTCCTTTTTTTTCCATCACCTATCCTGTGCTTTCCAGGGTAAAAATGGACTACCTTACAAATAACCCTTTAGCACTGGGAATTGTGAGAACAGTCGCCAACGCTCTCACTCACTTGTGAACCTACCATTGTTGTGGGTACTTCCTGACACACACACACACACACACACACACACACACACATTTGGCTCAGTCTAACTCAGGCTAGCCCTGTCTCGATGGTATGCAGCCTGGCTGTGAGAATGTTACTGGTTCCAGATACAAACGGTATACTTGCAGGAACCCTAACTTGTCTGTTAGAAGCTGTGAATAGTCAAGCAAGTAATACAATGAAATATTTTACATGTGATGCCTGTAGGGGTATAAAGAAGTACAGAATTTTATTTTCACAGGAAGGAAGATATTTTTTCATCATTTAGGATCTAGGTGAGGAGTTGTATCATCTTTACTGTAAACATCTCCCTTTATTCCTAGGCATATCTAAAATGAGTGTCCAGACAGGGAAGATCCCTACCCTCTTATGGTACATGTTGTATAGCTTCACTGACTGCAACTGCTTGTATTTATAAACATGCTCTTCACTAACACAAGTCTCTTGTGACTAAAGCAATAATTTTTTTAATGAAAAGAAAAATACTGCTTTGCTTCAGAATGCTGATGAAATAGGGATTATTAAAATGGTTAGTAGCAGAAGAATAAGCTGGTGTCATATTCACACCCAGTAATACATAATCAATGTTTGTAATGTAAAAGTAGAAAGTAAAACGTGTTGTTTGTTAACCAGGTAGGTTGGCTGGTCCTTAAACCATTTTCAGCCATGACCCTAGTACTTCTGCTGACGCTGGTCATGGTTTATTCTGTTTGGAAGCATCATATGTCATCATTTCATAAGAGCATGACAGCAAAATTAATAAATAAAGAAGGGAAACATGGCTCTTGTCATTATTCAGCAGATTTAAGGCTGCCTCCACTCTGAATCCAGTAAATGAAAATCCTGCACTGACGATCCACATTTGGTTAGTGATACAGGAAGGTGATGGTGCTGGATAAGGATGTGGGAGTGAGTGATTAATGCTGGCTTTCCATAATGGGAAGGGTGGGGAGAGCAGTCTGCTGCACTGTTGACATCTGTAGGAAACCGATGTATGTGGCATACAGCAGTAGGGCTAAGATGATAACCACACTGCAACAACTCTGGAATTGGCATGTGTGGACACACATGCATGCATTGTCCTTGAGAGCAGCTGTAATAGACATAGTGGCCACGACAAGGGAAGAGTGAATGCTTTTCATATACAATGGCCCACTATTGTCATTGGACTCTCACCTTTTTTCATTGGAAGCAGAATGCATTTCCTATGGTACAGAAAGAGTGGCATGATTTGTCATAGTTGGATATGCCTAATCTGCAGCTGTTACCCCTGTGTTGCGTACTTTAGACAGTGTTTGTTTTCTCAGTCCTTCTAGTTACCTGAGAGTCACTCTCCTTGGAAGTCTGACAGTTTATACAGAGTACCTTAGACTTGTGAGCATTTGCTTTCTAATCCTAAAGCAAATCAAACAGTGATTTCTTTATCTAAACCTGCTTCTGATGAACAGTTTACTGCTGTACCCCCATTTCCTCTAATACGGATGGGAAAGCATTAGATAAGTTGAGGAAGAAAATGTATTTTTCTAGTACTTTTAACATTCAGGATTTTGAACTGTCAGGTTCATATGCTGAAGTTTTTACATTTATGTTTTGATAACATACAGAAGTTAATGGTTAACCTTCCTTCTAAAGTAAAACATTCTCTGAATGCTTCAGTACCATCTGCTACTGATGTTAATACTGCAGATTCGTCCTCCAGAGCTACTGTTCCTGAGTCAGTACTGAGGAGACTGGATTTTTATGGTACTAAAAAGAGAAGGATCTCGGAGGTTTGCATTGAATCTTTCTTTCTATATCTTTTTGTCAAGATACCAAAGTTCAAAATGTTATCCTTTTAGTTCCTTGTACTTTTGATTCCTTTTCACAGTAAGGTGACATTTAAAGGATGTCTGTCATCACATTGCCATTGGGGAACATTTCAGGCATTTAAGATTTGTTGTCTGTGGTTCACAGTATCAACTCTGTCTTACCCTTTGGACTTTGCACTTCACCAAGGGTATTTACAAAATATCTAGTCCTACTCTTTGCTTATGCAGACTTCAAGGCATTCACATTTTCCATATTTGGATGATTGCCTAATCTTTGCACTCTTTTGCAAGCTGTCAAGAATCTTCAGCAAGTCTTCTACTCTGTTATAGGTTTTCAAATCAACTAAACAGTCTTCTCTCAGACTTTCATACAGTGAATTGTATTCCTAGGATGTCTCTAAGACTCTGCCTTGGGAAATGCCTTTCTTCCTCCAAGGTGAGATGTTTCAGCAGTTTTTCTGAGTTTCTCCAATCAAAACTATGTATTCAAAAAGGAATTTCTCAGGATTTTGGGGTACATGGCATCAATGATTCCTCATACTTCCTCAGCCAGACTTCATATGAGGAAAATACAGTGGTACCTCAGATCACTCTGGATTCAGCGTCTTTGTCCTTTCAGATGGCAGTGCTGGGACTGAAATTCTATGGTGGGTAGACCAGATCTGTTGTAATCCAAGTCTCTGATTCTCTCTTCTGACCCCCCTCCCGCAGTGTGTCAGTACAGATGCATCAGACCTGGCATGGGGAGTAGTTTCAAAAGTGGTAAAAGTGAAAGCAATGTGGAATCCTCGAGGCAGACACAGAAATCATCGTCATCAATCCCCCTTTTTCCCATTTTCTACATGGGGTTGGACTGTTGTGCCAAGTGACACCATCTCTCCATTCAGTACCACTCTCCTACCTTCTTCGACACTCATGCCTGCAGGGCTTCTCTAACACAATCCATCCGTCACTTTCTGAATACCGTTTCCTCTTCTTGTCTGTCCCAAATAATCTTCACCAGATTAGATTGTCTTCTGCTTTTATGCAGATTTGCCCAAATCACCATAATATGTTTTTGCTTTGACCCTCTCTGCAATTAGTTACTCTGGCTTCTGCTCTGATGTCCTCCTTTCTTCATCTGTCCCACAGCATGTGTACTATCACCCATCACAAGCACTTTATCTCCATCACCTCTAGCTTCCTCAGCTGCTCTGCCTTTACTGTTCAGGTTTCTGTACAGTACAGTAGTACTGGTTGCACCATTGTTTGTACACCTTACTTTTCAGCTTCTTTGGCATCCTTCTATTGTACACTACCCTTGCCACTCTGTGCCAGTTAGCAGCAGCCTCTCTGATTGTACCTTTGACCTTCTCATTTAGACTTCTCCTCAAACACTCCTCTCAGATGCTTGAAGATGTTAACCTGTTCCACTGTTTTCCTTTCTGTCTGTTTTAGAGTTTTCTTCATAGGCCTCTGCTGACAATGGTCTCCTACCTAGTCTGACTTGCCCAGTAATCAATTATCAATAAATAAATCTCAATTTTCCACTTTTTCTGATTTTCCCCATTTGCTGCCATCACAACTGTCTTATATGTGCTCAGTTTAATCACGTGAGTTCAGTTTTGCATTCCATTCATTTTTCCTTTGCTGAAGTTCTTGCTACAGGGTCTACTTGTAATTCCACATCACCTACATACAGCAACTTTGTTGACCTGTCCCCTCCAATCTGTTTGCTGATGCAGTCCATCACCAGTATGAACAGCAGTGGGCTCAGAGTTAAATCCTGATGCACTCCCACTCTCACTGTGAACCACTTTGTGAAATCAAACACTGTTCGTACTTGAGTAATTGGGTCCAGCCTGCACTAATTCTACCAATGTTTCTGGGACCTCAAACCACCAAAGTACTGCTCAAAATCAGCTTTTTTGGCACCTTGTCAAATGCTTTCTCAAAGTCTAGGAATGCCCAGTTGGACTCTTTCATTTCTAACTTCCTCTCAACTATCTAACTGCAAGCATTGAGTCAGTTGTGCTGCATGATGATCTGAATCCAAACTGCTCATGTTCCATCTTACTTTCTGCTTCTCTGTATATTCATTTATCAGTCTCCGGCTCCAGAACTTTCATGCAGTGTGACAAGAGTTTGCCTCTGTACTGCCCGGAGTTGTGGCTGTCCCTTTTGTTCTTGAACACTGGTACTAGTATGCTTATTCTCCAGGCATCTGGGATATCCCTTTCTCTCCATACAGCTATGGATACCTTCAGGAGCTATTTCTTCCTTATCTCACCCAGCATCTGTGTGATATCTGCTGTGACCTCATCTGAACATCTGTGTCATATCTGCTGTGACCTCATCTGAACATCTGTGTCATATCTGCTGTGACCTCATCTGAACATCTGTGTCATATCTGCTGTGACCTCATCTGAACTTGCTGCTTTCCCTGATTTAATTTTCCTTTATGCTGTTCTTACCTCTTCTAGGGTGGGCTCCTCCTCCTCTTTCACCTTAGGCTGTGTTGGGGCAGTACAGCTTTTGTGGGGTTTTCTTCATTAGAAGCTACTGAAAGTACTCCTCCCATACTTTGATGTCCTGTGGGCTGGTGAGCAGGTTGTTACTGGCTTCCCTTATGACGGGTGTCTTGACTATTTTCTTTATCTTTCTTTGTGTTGCAAGCTGATACATTTTTTGTGCCATCTACCAAGTCACTTTCCAGAAGCTGGTAGAGTGCCTCTGATAACCTTGTGCTTTACTGTTGCAGCTACTCTCTTAGCCTGTTTGTTAGCCAAACAGTATTCCTTCTTTGCTTGGTCCGTCCTATCTCCTACTTTTGCCTGCACTTCATTCTTTTGTTCTATTTCTGGATTTCTGCATTCCACCTTCAGTTTTCTTCATGCACTGTATTTCCATACTTGTTGCAGTCCTCGCACATGCTGTTTTGAGGTGCTGCCATTCTTCAACTCCACCTATTTCATTTACTTTCTGTGGTGCTACAGCCCTGAGTAATTTCTCGAACTATTGTGCTTTCTCTCCAGTCAACTTCCATGTTTTCAGCCTAGGCACTGTTGACCTTAGAGCCTTCTCTGACCATTTCTTGCAGCACCAAGTGGTTTATGCTGTGCGCTGTTTCACTGGGGATGGCTTTGCATTCACTGATTCTACCCCAGTGTCCTTTCCTTACTAGGAGGAAATCTATCTCAGTTGCATGTTGCCCACTCTTGTATGTAATATTGTGATTGTCTTACTGAACCATTTGTTGTCCACTATCAAGACATTCAGACATACATAAATGTCAGAGAGATGTTGGCAGTGATGAACACTTTGACCTCTATGCGTTAACACAGACAAACCACTGTGATGTTGCACATAAACAAACAAGGTGGTACAAGGTCTTGCCCTCTTTGCAGACTTGCTGTAATAGCCTACAAGTTAGCAACTCATTTAATTTTGACTGTTTAGGCTTCATACTTTCCATCAGAGGAAAACTTGAATGACAACAAACTCAGCAGGACCAGGACAAACCCTCCATTAATGGATGCTTCACCCTGTTCTCCCCCAATGATTGATCCTAATGTGGGGAAAAGCACAAGTAGATTTTATTGCCTCCTTTTCAGAACAGACAAGTAAATAATTCTGCTCCAGGGCTCCTTGCAAACAGACCTAGAAGACAGATGCTTTTTCATTTCCCTTGGATGGGAATGTCCTGTATACCTTACCACGAATATACAAATTTCTTCTGAAGATCTAGAAGCTCTCTCTAGAAATGTTGGAGATGACTCCCTTTTGACCCAAGCATCATTGGTTCCTCCCTTCTTTTCAGTCTGGCCAAGGGCAATTATCACAGACTTTTGCACAGACTGGATTTACTCATATAAAACAGTGGTTGTTTGGTACACTACAACCTGAAAACACTTCACCTAACTGCCCGCATGATAGAATTTTTGATACATTTTATCTTAGGATGCACAGCAATTACTAAAGGAGGCAAAAAAATGTTACAAGGCAGTCATATATGTGGAAATGGAAAAGATTTTCTGGTTGATACCAATACAGAACCAGAACCCGATTCTGACCTGGCTACCTCTGTTTCTTGGTTTTGTGTGAGTTGCTGTCCTCTGGCCTATCTTATTCCTCTCTCCAAGTGCATTTGTCAGAGAAAAAAAAGAAAGCAGCCGCAAGAAGCTCCACTACACAAAGGAATTTATTCAACTTTAGTGCTTTCATCTGCAAAAAGTGCGGATGAACGCTACAGTTGAATAAATTCCTTTGTGTAGTGGAGCTTTTTGCAGCTGCTTTCTTTTTTTGCTCACTTGTTTGTTTTGTTTGAATTTCATGTGCATTTGTCAGCCATTTCTACTTGTCTGCCCTTTGATTCTCCCCTTTCTAGCCATACTTATGTTAAGCAGTTTTAGAAAGGGATGTTGCATACATATCCACCTTAGAAAAAGGCAGCACCTCCTTTGCATCTAAACTTTGTGTTTGAAAAGCTTACTCTTTCTCCATTTAAATCAACTCATCTGGCTGAATCAAAGTTCTTATGAAGGAAGACTGTTTTACTAATTGCTCTGATATCTATTAGGAGAGTATCTGAGTTACAAGCACTGATGGAAAGTCCACTGTACCCCATTTTTTTACAAGGAGAGTTGTTTGAGAACTAACTCTTTTATGCCTAAAGTGGTCTCAGAGTATACTTTAAGCTAGACTACTCACCCCCTGGTTTTCTTTAATGAACTCAAGAATAGGGGGAAAATTATTCACACTCTAGATGTTCACAGGCAGCTCACATACTACCTAGATAAGATTCAGGCCTTCAGGAAAGCTGATTGGCTGTTTGCCTCCTGTGAAGATCAGAGTAAATACCAACCAGTGTCAAAGTGGATTATTTCCAGTTGGTTGTCTCACACTATTGCCTTTTGTTATACTTCCCATAATAAGCCACTTCCAGGTAGAGTTAAGCCCCATTCCACAAGGGATTTGGCTTGATGTCTTGCTTGAATGGGGTGTTCTCCTGAAGTCTTCTAGGAGCAGCAACTCTATCATCTGTACATAACTTGCAAAGCACCGCAAACTAGATTCCTTTTCAAAGTACAGAACAGGCTTTGCTAGGACCATTCTTCTGGGGCCCCTAGAGTCTTAATTTGTTGGCCTCCTTCCTGTTTTAGTTTTCCAAACTACGGTAATCTACACATATAGTTAAGGCTGCTGCAACACTGATCTATATGATGAAGACAGTGCAAATGTGTAAGTAAACTTACTATAGCAGTAGATGTTGTAATACATCACTGTTGCAGTAGCTACACGTACCTCTAGCCCTCTTATTTTGGTTGTTTTCCTTTTGTGTTGCCATGTTGTGGAGATACACACCCTTTGATATATAGTTTACTGTTGAATTGCTTCTTAGCAATGTTCTGTTAGTGTCCATGCCTCCATTCCTAGGCAAGAATTGCTCTGAATTAATTTGCACTTCAACTGTCTTTTAATGGATTATGTAGCACAGGTGGGTATGACCCTAGCCCTGAGCAGCAGCCTACCATCACCCAGAATTATACCACACTACAAGCAGAAAATGATTGACTTCAACAATTGCTTAAGTTTCTGGGGTCATTCTTAGAGAATTCATTATCTGTCTGCCTGGGATGACATGATTGACAGACCTCAATGCTTTGTCAAAGATGGCCTGCATCTGTCATCTCTGGGCTTCTGGATACTGGCCAAGGCTCTTGCCACCGCTATAGTGCCTTTTTTTAGGCGATGTTCAAAAGACCAAATTACTACCGTAACCGCTACAAACAAATGCAATCTGAGGATCATGCTGCTCAGTGCTAGAAGTCTAAATCTTAAAATCCACTTGCTCAAAGCACTCCTTAAAATGGAGAACATCGACATTTGTGCGTAACAGAGACCTGGTTCAAGGCACCAGTAAGCACCCCTGCACTACCAGGCTATAACTCATTCCACACCTTTCGGCCCCAGAACTTGGACCAAAGCTCCAAAGGTGGTGGTGTTTCCATATTCATAAAGGATGCGCACACCTCCAGACTGGTAGCCCAACATAACGCATCAGAGATACTTCAGGTGCAGCTAACACTGGGTAAGACAGTGATTCAGGTCGTAGCCTGCTATAGGTCCCCAATTAAAATGCAAGACCCACACTCCATGTTCCTAAACACCCTGGAGAGTATTAGGGTCCAACCAAACACTCTCATACTGGGTAACTTCAACTACCCCTTCATTAACTGGGAAAACTACTCATGTACCAATACACTTGCCCAACATTTCCTGGAATTCATTAATTCCAATGCCTGGACCAGCTCATTCTTACTCCCAGTAGAGGTAGCAACATCCTTGACCTGGTTATTACTAACATGGGCGACCGTTGCGCTACACCAATAGTCAACTCCTCCATGGGTAGATCCGACCACAAACTAATCACCTTGGAAATCCACCCCCCCCCCCCGCAAAGGTAACCACCATGAAAAACTTCTCCAAAGCTAACGGGCTCCTAAAAACAGAGATGGCTAACTTCATGGCACCCATGCAAATGGAGAATAGTTGCATGACCACAGAATCATACACCAATGCACTGTACGAACATGTACACAAATGCATGGATCTCGCCATACCAAATAGAACCAAGACGCTCTCCTCCAAAAACAGGAAGCCAATCTGGTGGTCCCCTGCCATAAACAAACTCTACAACAGAAGGAGTAAACTGATGCGGAATAAGGTGAAGTCCCAAGACAGGAAAAACTCCCTTATCAGCCTCAACAAAAAGTTGAGACCCCTCATCAAATTCTCTAACGCTAGCTATGAAAACAAAATTGTGACAGATAGTAAAGACAACCACAAGGCCTTCTATAGTTCTGTAAAGAATTTCCATGGTAATACCCAGATTTGCTCTGAGCTACTGCACAATGGTACATCCTATACTGAGCCAACAGATATTGCCAATATACTTGCCGACCGATTCAATGCCAACTTTACCCCTCTCTCCCCACCCAAAGGACCTATCACATTAACAGTAGATTGCCAGGCACCCAGTATTACTGCTGCACAGGTTAAAATAGCACTGTCCAAGGCCAAGAATACAGCTTCTATAGGACCTGACAATATCCCTGGCTGTGTTCTACATGAACTACAGAGTGTATTGGCACCTCACCTGTGTGCCCTGTTCAATCACAGCCTCACCTCAGGCTTTGTCCCTACTGAATGGTGCACTGCTACAGTCATCCCTTTCCACAAAGGATGAGTGACTACAGACCATAGGAACTCTCTCCCCATTAGCCTAACGAGTCTGATATGCAAAGCTATGGAATGCATAATCATAGACCTAATAAACAAGGATATAAGGACTCTCCAAACTCTGGATCCCGCACAGTTTGGTTTTGTGAAGGGTAGATATCATGCCTGTTCAACTTGGTTGACTTCTTTGAGTCAGTCACCAGAGCTGTGGATGAAGGCAAGGTGGTTTACACAGCTGACCTTGATCTGGCCAAGGCCTTTGATACCATTCCCCACTCAGGAATCAATCAAAAACTCAGTAAGCTAGGCATCAACTCCTATATCACTAGGTGGGTTGCAAACTGGCTCACAGATAGAACCCACAGTGTGAAAGTAGCTGACTCCAAGTCAGACTGCCATGAGTGGAGTCCCACAGGATTCAGTCCTGGGTCCTCTCCTGTTTGGTATCTACTTCTCTGAAGTCCAGGCCAACACAAAGGGATTCTGGCTGACAAAGTTCACAGACGATTGCAAGTTGGGAACTATTATTAACTCCCTAAGTGATGTTGACATCTTACAGAAAGGCCTCATTGAGACCAACGACTGGTGTCAGAACCATGGCCTTAAGCTCAATGCCAAAAAATGTGCCATCATCCCCTTTGGGAAAAACCAGCATTATAAGAGATCTGGGAACACAGGTTGACAGCAGCCTCTCTTTTGACCATCACATTGCCACTGTGGTCAGAAAGTCCTTCTATGTGGCACATTTCATTACTAAGGATTTTGCATCCAGGAAGAAAGAGGTCATTGTCTCCCTCTACTCTTCCCTCATTGGGCCAATCATCGAGTACAATGCCCCATTTGGCATGTACCTCACTAGACACCTGCATCAACTGGAGAGGCCACAGAAGTACCTCACAAGGAGGATTCTAGGGCTTAAACACTTGTCCTATATAGACAGACTCAAAAAACTCCAACTATTCTCTGTCTCATATTGCCTACTTAGAGGCGATCTCTGCTTGACTTATAAAGCCATGTCTGACCCAAGTCTGTTAGAAATGCTACATCTAAAGAAATCCCAAACCCTCCACACCACATGCTCCAGAGACCTCAACCTCATTACCACAATCAACAGAACATGCTGGAGGGACAGGTTCATAACCCAGAGACTGCCCATGCTGTGGAATGGAATAGACTTCCCATACAAGTCAAACAGAGCACCTCACTGGCCCTCTTCAAGAGAAATCTTGATGAGTGGATGGGAAATAGAAAATTCCCCCCAGGGATCACTCCAGTGGCTCTACTTGACAGAGGCACTGGGAACTAAGGTAGGGTCGCACGATGCCAGGGTAATCCTATGGGCTAGGCTTGTAAAGGCTCCAGGGCCATTAGCTTAATATACATATATGAACCTATGAACCTATGTTGCAGTGCGTGGAAGGCACCCTTAAACTTTGAAAATCTGTCCTGTCACAAGGGGTAGCAACCATATTGCTTAGACTATTGCAACAGTGACCTATTGGGACATCTACTGTTACTGTAGGTTTATTTACACAACTGTTATGAATGAACAGAGGCAGCAATACAAGCTTTTAGTTCCAGCAAAGCTGGCACAGCCACACTAAAAACATATATGTGCAGTGATGGGGAAGCACAGCCCTGTGCCCAGAACTACATAACTAAGTGCCACAACACAATGGCTGCTACCAGCAGTGCATACAGCAAGCATACAGTTACCCAAAGCAGCCAACCTAAAATATCTCAGGTTCTTTCAGATTAAATAAAAAAAAAACAGAAAATTGTATTAGATACAGCAGAAGTCTGCTGCAGATGGGAATACTTCCTGTACTATTTGGGACGTCCTTGCCTAACCTGTGCTTCATACATGGAAATCTCCAGCTCACTGGTGACACGGGTCATTGAGCTGATGATTGCTCTAGTCATTGGTACAAGTAATGTTGGTTGCCTTGAACAAGAATGCTGCCATCTCATACCAGACTTCAGCTTTCTTGAATGGGCATGCGTAGGGCTCCAACAGCCATCCTTTCAACTGTCTGCAAGAGACATTGCATAATTTTGCTGTCCTTTGCTCACCAACAAGGCTGCCTCCACTAATCACCAAGACTGTCAGCCATCAACAGTTGCAGGCATCCTACAATTTTTTTTTGGAGCTTTTCTCCCCGGGCCTCCACTGAAAATGGACACGTATCCAGTTGGACTAGCCCGGTCAACAAATGTAAAATAAAAAATAATAAAATAAATCTTCCTGAATGTAATGCAGAACAAAATGGCCACATGAAACCTGCACCCTTCATTGGACTATGAATCATACTTAGCACAACACAGTGAGTTGTATGTATTGCGCAGCACACACATCCAACTGAATGCATCTGAATCCCAAATCATTGATGCACAGTTGCAAAACACACAAATTTGAGTGAAAGGTGGATTTGAACCTCATTAGAGTAAATAAAGAGCAAGCAAGGACTTAGCAACAATTGCAGGTATCCTACAATTTTGCATGTCAATACACTCATCAGGGAAAAATGAGAAGTAGACTGAATTCAGCAGTTTGAAACACATTGTGCCAGCACAGACACTGGAGGTATATACAGGAAGTACGCAGAGATTTAAATTACTGTGGTAAGAAATAGATGAGCAGTATCACATACAAATATTTCTCTCCTTTTTGAATCCTACCTGTACTTGAATAGTTGTGTAGATGCCAGTAGTGGATAGACAACTACTGCCCTCCTGTACCTGTTCACAGACACAGCTAGCAAGAATAGCCACCCATTGATATGTGATACCAGCCTCCCCATCCAGGCAGCATTAGGCTTTGTAACATCAGTATTATTTTAACTTATTGCACTCATGCACCTGTTTACAGATGCATCTAATGGGGACGTCAGCTCATTATCACAGGGCCGAACCATTTCCTTCAATGCCAGGTAACTAGAGGCAGTGTGCAGAAGGTGTGAAATTCACACACTGCACTTATCCTGACATACCCAGGAATGTGCACATGTGCCACCTTGCTTTTACCATGACATCAGTACCTCTGTGCACCCATACATGCTTTTACAATCTGTTATGAACTGTCTGTTCAAAAGGAATAGATGACAGAGGTTAAACAAGATGAGCCATTCTGAGAATGAAGTCTTGCTACAGGCATTCCACACATTTTGTCAGCAGCTGTTCAGGAACGGGACTGCCCACTAGCCTTTATGTGACTGTGTGTGGAAAATAGTGTTGCACAATGTCATTGCTGTAGACAGGAGAAACTGCACTGTAATCAATGTCAGGAGTAAGTAAATAATGTAATACAAAGGGCCTTAAAGACTGCATGCAACATAGCATTCTAACAGATGGTGACAGGGAATAGCACATTGCCAAGATCTACATTCACAGAGGAAGAATCCTTTCTGGCATCCCTGCATGTTATAGGTTCGTAGGTTCATAGGTAGGTACTAGGCTATCGGCCCAAGGGCCTATGTAAGCCTAGCCAACAAGGTTCCCTGGCTTACGCCACCCAAGAAAGTTACTTTCCTGTGCCACTGTCGAGCAGAGACACAGAAGTGATCCCTGGGGTGTATATCCTATTTCCCATCCACTCATCAAGATTTTTCTTGAAGAGTGTTAATCATGAACTTTGCTTGACATAGATGGGTAGCCTGTTCCATGGCATCATACCTGTATGCATTGTTACAGGTTCAATGGGTGAGAGGTCATATGCTTCATATTTCAAATGCAGACCAAACAAGTACATATCCAGACAGCAGGGTCTACTGTGACCGAGTGTGTGCCTACACATCATCGGATATAATAACCACCTCAAGTAGGTTCATATGTACTTACTATGTTCTTGATCTTTGAGGATTTTATGAATCCTAGCCTTACATTTCTAAGGTAATTATTTAGTCCTTATATTTTGCAATATGAATTTAAAATGGTGAGTCGAGCAAGAATATTTTGAGGTAATTATGTTTCCCCTATCCATAAGGGCTAGTAGTGCTAAGCTGGGGATGAATTTATGGTTACCCATCCATGCCTCCAAATGACATTTAAATACAGTAAGGGAAGTACTCTGCTTTATATGGAGTGGAAAAATCTTCCATAGGAGATGCATACCTTTCCATCTAGCATGCTCTATTAATGTTGCAAAAAAGATTTTGATCCATTGAATGGGTGTTTGACACCAGTGAATTTGTGAATGCATAATAGGTTTGACAGACCAGTGTCTGTTGAGGCGCTATATATGAGGCAGAAGTCGCCTGTCAATAGTCTCTGTGATAAATTGATAAGAGAGAGGGAGAGAGACAAGGTTTTGAAGTGATCAGCATAGTTTTTTTGTGATTTAGGCCCTTGATACATATATAGTTTTTTTAGTGAGAAAGCATTGTGGTTGTTCCAGTTGAGACAAGTGTTTGCAGAGGTACCTACCAAAAGAGGAATTATACTCAGTGATCTACCTAATTAGTGCTAAGTAAAGTGGAACAGTTTGGTGTTTAATTTTGCTGTTTTTATTTCATTTTTTTTACTTGATATAATGGCCATGGAACAAGATGCTAATTTAGACCTTAGCATTCATCCTACACCAGAAGACAGTGCTTCTTACCAGGAACTTAGCTGACATCATAGACAAAGCTCAAGCAGTGCTTAAACAGCTATATGGGAGTTTCAGCGCCCACCAGGATGCTGGAAAAAGGTCTGATGATTCTTCTTCAGATGAGGGAACTATTGTAGCTGAAGAAGTGTTTCCGAATAAACAATTGCTCACCAGATATTGAGAAGAGATTAATCCATTTATAGAAGTTATTTCAAGTTCGCAGCCTTCCAGGTATGTTTACAGTAAACAAAAAGATGTACCAGACTTTAAGAACAGTTTCTTTGACCTGGAGAAAAAGATTCTCAAATATAACTCTGTAGTGTGGGAGAATCACTATTTAAACAAATGCTGTGACTTAGAAATCGTGCCGCTTGGACTAAGAGTGTAGGTCTTTCCAAATGGTGCTACATATAAAGACAAAGCTTTTGAGAAAATTAAAGAGACATATAACAAGGCTGGTCTAGAGAGTTTACAAGTGTTAATTACTTGGAATGCTGATAAGATACAAACTTTAAAAGAACAAATTAAAGTACTTGATATGCAAATAAGTCAACATCCTATATGGTTATCATTTCAGTATCTGTAGCATTTTAGCTGAGAAAATGGAGAGGCACATAAGAGTAATTACAAATAAAAAACAAAAAAAGTTGGCCAGGCATTTGTACGTAAAAAGAAAGCCAATTTTCAAATGGACATGCAAATGGCCCAAAGTAAAAGTGATGGAACTGGCACCAACCTTGATAGGCTGGATTCTTTTTCAGACACAATAAACCTGGAAGCACCTGGTTCTTCTAATTTATCCTTAAACAGAGAGGTTACTGTTAGCTAATCTAGCGATTCAAGTGATACGGTCCCTTCTTCCCCTTTTCTTTCACAAACAACAGAGCTTGGAAGTTTACTATTCAATCAAGAGGGATTAATTGTAATAGTAAAGAAAAAAGGCAAGAAGAAAGGACGTTAAATACTGAGTGTCCTATACTTAATTTGAGTAAAATAAATTTCACTTATGATGAACTTGAAGTGTTAACAAAAGGTTTTTCTTTTTTGCCAACTAATAGAGAATCTGTTGTCAATACTTTGTTGGATTTTAATTGTTTTGTTAGAAAATTAAATTTAAAGTATATTTTTCATTTTCACAACAGAAGACAATGTTTCTAAGAGATCAAGCATGGTTAATCCTCCTTCAGTGAACACATTAAATCCTTTTTCTTCAATATGTGAAGCTGAATTATGTGATTTGTTTCATAAGTCTGAATATAAGGTCAGGTTGAATAAGTTTTCTAATTTAAATAAAAAAACAATTTGATGCACTCAAATATTTACGTAGCTACTCAGACGTAAGATATATAAGAGCAGACAAGGGACGTGATATTGTAACTATTAAGCCAACTTCATGCTACTCAAGTCAGAAGTGACAAACTTCATGACACCCATGCAGACGGGAACTGAAAGTTCGACTGCTGAATCCTACACTAAGGCACTGTACGAGCGCATCCACTTGTGCATGGCTCGTGCCATCCTCAATAGAACCAAGATGCTCTCCTCCAAAAAAAGGAAGCCAATCTGGTGGTCCCTTGCCATAAACAAACCTTACAACAAAAGGAAGAAACTGTTGCAAAAAAGAGGAAAATCCCAAGATGCCAAAAAAAACCCTTACCAGCCTCAGTAAAAAGCTGAGATCCCTCATAAAATCCTCCAACGCTAGTTACAAAAATAAAATTGCCAAAGATTCCAAATACAACCACAAGGCATTCTATAGCTATGTCAAGAATCTAAATGGCAATGTTCAGATCTGCTCTGAGCTACAACAGAATGGCATTAAATATACTGATCCCAAGGATATTGCCAATATCCTGGCAGATCGAGTCAGTGCAAACTTCACCCCCCTCACCCCCTAAAGGCCCCATCTCAGTACTGAAAGATTGCCAAATTCCAGTAATAATGGCCACACAGGTAAAAAACACACTCTTCAAAGCTATAAATACAGTATCCATGGGACCAGACGACATCCCAGGCTGTGTACTACATGAACTACAAAATGAAATGGCACCTCACCTAAGTGTCATTTTTAATCATAGCCTCACCTCAGGCTTCATGCCCACTGAGTGGTGCACAGCTACAGTTATCCCACTCCACAAGGGGGGATCCACCTTGGATCCCAGGAACTACCACCCCATCAGTCTGACGAGCCTGATCTGCAGGCCATGGAACGTATTATCATGGAACATAGAAACAAAGACATTGGCAACCTACAAACACTGGACTCCACTCAGTTTGGGTTTGTGAAGGGCCGATCTTGCCTCCTGAACCTGATTGACTTATTTGAATCAGTCTCCTGAGCTGTGGACAAGGGTAAAGTGGTCCACACAGCCTATCTGGACATCGCCAAGGCCTTCAACACCATCACCCACTCATGAATTATAGATAAACTTACTAAGCTGGGCATTAATCCCTATGTCACTCGATGGGTTGTCAACTGGCTTACTGACAGAACCCACACTGTAAAAGTAGCCGACTCCAAATCCAGCCCCAGACAAGTGCAGTACCTCAGGGTTCAGTCCTGGGACTGCTCTTGTTTGGCATCTACTTCCCTGAAATACAGGCCAAACACTAAGGGACTCTGGCTAACAAAGTTCGCAGATGACTGCAAACTGGGAACCATTATTGAATCCCCAAAAGATGTGGATATTCTACAAAAGGGCCTTACAGAAACAGATGCTTGATGCCAGAGCCATGGGCTCAAGCTCAATGCCAAGAAATGTATAGTTATCCCCTTTGGGAAAAAAAACATGTACTCGTGAATTACCACATAGGTGGCAGTACACTAAACACCAAAAGTGTGATAAGAGATTTAGGGACACAGGTGGACAGTGGACCCACATTCGATAACCACATCGCCACAACAGTCAGGAAATCCTTCTATGTGGCACACCTCATCACTAAGGGCTTTTCATCCAGAAAAAAGGAGGTCATTCTCCCACTGTACTCATCCCTCATTAGACCCATTATAGAATACAATGCCCCATTTGGTATGCATCTCTCAAGACATCTGCAACAACTGGAAAGGCCGCATAGATACCTCATTAAAAGAATCACAAGCCTAAAGCAGATGCCCTATGCTGACCGTCTAAAAAAACTCCACCTATACTCTGTCGCATATCGTCTACTCAAAGGCAATCTCTGCTTAATATACAAGGCCACGTCAAGCTCAGAGCTGTTGGACATGCTTTACTTAAAGAAATCCCAATCCCTCAGAGACACATGCTCCAGGGATCTAAACCTGAACAAAACATGCTAGAGGGATAGGTTCCTGACACAGAGACTCCCCAGACTCTGGAATAGGCTGCCCATATATGTCAATCAGAGCACCTCTTTGGAACCTTGATGATTGAATGGGAGATAGGAAATTCACCCCGGGGGATCACGTCAGTCACCCTGCTAGACAGGGGTCTAGGGAAGTAAATACTGTGCAAAGAAATAGCCAGGGAATTGTTATGGCTAGGCTTGTATAGGCCCTAGGGCCAATAGCCTAGTACCAACCTATGAACCTATGGAAACTGTTAAATACAATGTGGATATATATATATATATATATATATATATATATATATATACATATATGAGTTGCTTTTGGACAAGAATAGTTACAGTAAATTTTCTAAGGAATTTGTTAGGAAATGTTATCGAAATGTGTATTTAAGTTTATTGGATATGTTGCATCAAGGTTATATACCTATTGATTTGTTTGAATTTCTAACAGTTGAACAACCACAGTTAGGTTTTCTTTTTGGAATACCTAAAATACAAAAAAAAATGGCCCATCCTCCTTTTAGGCCAATTGTTTCTGCGCCTTATAATAAAACTGTTACCATATGTTCTTAGATAAGATCTTAAACCCAATACTTCAATCTAGTAAATTTTATTTAAAAGATTCTTGGGTATTTTTAGATCTACTTAAGAATTATTTATTTACGGGAAAGAACATTTTTGTGTACTAGAGATGTAGTCACTCTTTACACCTCTATTGAGCAAGAAGGGAGCTTAGAATTTGTTAGACTCTACTTTAGTAAACATGGTAGACAAAACAGGATGTTACTATTGTTTATCAATTGTTAGAATTAATTTTGAGTAATAATTTTTTTTGTTTGAAAACAGTATTTTCCAGCAAATTAGTGGAGTAACAATGGCAGCTCAAGTAGCCCCAGTTTTTGCTAACTTGGTGCTATGTTGCTGGGAATATGAATATTTATATAAAATGCCAAATTTTAAATATGTTAAGTTTTAGAGAAGATACATAGATGACTTATTTTTGATTCGGACAGGAGATAGTTTATTATTTGAAGAATTTATTAAACAAATAAGTAATAGTATTTCAAGGTTAAATTTTGTGGAAAGCAATAAAGGAACTTTGGTTCATTTTTTAGATGTAGAGGTTTCTAAGTTTCTACAAGAACCTTTTCTAGTAACATCCATAGAAAGGAAACTTTTGTTAATAATTATCTCCATTTTGATCATTTTCATCCACAATTTATGAAACTTAACAAATTTAGAGGACAGATTATCAGAATTAACAGGCTTATAAGTGATAACAGTATTTTTTAGAGAAGTTAGTTTTCTCATCAACTTATTTGAGCAATGTGGTTATCCTATAGAAAAACTCATTACCATTTCTAATAATGTTATTAAACAAAGATACATTGTTTCCACCCATTTTACCAGCAGGTTTTAGTCAAAAAAAATCTTTTCAAAAAGAAAAAGAAGGTAGATATCAAGAATGTAGTAGTTCTTTTCCTATACCTATTAATGTAGATGGGCCATATATTTGTCGGATTTTCGGTAGTAACTGGAAAATAATAATATTTAATCAGGAACTCATGAAAATAATAGGAGAAAAGCCTAGATTTACTTATAAGAAGGCTAGGAATTTGAAGCAGATTTTAGAAAGCTCATCTAACTCCGTACTTGTCTCATAAAAGGTTTAAAAATTCGGTACATTTCCTTGTCAGCAATGCTCTTTCTGTAGGTTTATTACGACAGTGGACAGCTTTTCTTTTAAACACACTAATTACATGTTTGTTGCTAAAGATAGGCTTACTTGTCAAAGTGATGGCTTAGTTTATCTTTCAGTGTGTTCAGACTGTGATCATTTTTATATAGGTAAAACAATGCTAAAGTTAGCAGAAAGAGTAAGGGAACACATTTTGGCTATAAAGAAAAAGGATAGCACGAATGCATTAGGTAAGCACTCACTTTCCTGTATGCATTTTACAAAGTTTCAATTTTTAGTAATAGAAAAAGTGTTTTTAGTAGGAGCAGTTACATCCTTGGATCTGGACACCACACTTTTAGATGTAAGCTGTACAATGAAAAAGTGCATCCTTAAAACAGTGGATATGTGGTGATGAAATGACATCTGATTGACATAGGTTCCCAGATTTCTAAGTATGGACTCACTTTTCAGAGAGGTGTTTTCAATGTGACGGTTAAAATGGGAGTCATGCTTGCTGAAGGATATGTTTAAGCATTTTTAAACATTAAGATTTTCTTTAGTCCATGGGTTTGACACCAACTCTTTGTTTATTGCAAGCCCTCTTGTAAGTTCAAGGTGTGCTGTGGAGAATTTACGATAGCACCAATATAGCAGTCATCTGCAGACATGGTCAGCTACAAACCCTTAGCATTAACTTTGACTTCTGAGAAGAAAATGTTGAAGAGGAGTGGCCCAAGGACTGAATCCTGGGACACTCTGCTAGTGACTGATCTTTTGGAGGAAACAGAGCTGTCCACCATTACTTCCTGGGCTCTATTTGTGAGCCGGTTTTCAGTCCACGTTATATAAGGGATAATACATAGCTGGTAGAGAAACTGTGCTGGCTGTCTTACCTAAACTGGGTAAAGACCAATCAGACCCAGCTTTGTATAAAACCATTTCAATTTTAAACCATGATTATGAAGTGTTGATGTCTATACAAGCTAAAATAATGGCAAAAGTGTTATCAAAATTGCTTGATTTTGATCAGTGTAGTTTTCTGGAAGGGAGGCAAAATTTGACAGCATTAATAGAACAATGATGGGCCAGAGGGAAGCAGAATGTAAGAAAATACTACCATTGTTGGTGGGTTTTGATGCAGAGAAAGGATTTGACAGACCAAACTGTGATTTTATGAGTAGGGCTATGGAAACATTTGAGTTACTTGATACAATATTAAGGTTAATTAGGGGGATTTATAAAGTATCAGAGACAAGAATTAAAGTAGGAGGGTTCCTCTTTGTTAAGTTATCTTTGAACAGCAAAACCAGGCAGGGGTATCATCTTTTCCCTTTGTTATTTGGTTTACATTTAGAGCTATTGGCAAAGAAAATAAGTGACTCAGAAATTCAGGAATAGCATTTGTATGGCAATTTGCAAATGATATTATAGGTTTACTATTGAAATCTTGAAAGTCACAAAAAAAGGTACTTAGCAGCGAACTAATTTGCCGAAAGTACACATTACCTAACTGTCCTAATGTCGAAAACCAGCTGTTAATGCCGAAAATTCAAACACAACATTTACGGCACTTAGCAATGCCACCCTTGTTGCTACTCCCTAACTAGAACACCCAACATCCCATTTATGCAGGGGGCAAGCCCCCCTGCAACCCCCACAACTATATATTCCAACTCTGAGATGGCACTACAGTGAGGAAAGGGATGTATTTCCCTAACCGCACTGTACCGCGATCCCTGTACATCCCTTCGAACATTCATAGTTGTGAATGTACAGTCCATTTGCAAATATAACGTTCACTCATTTAACCTGCACACATATGAAGTATTCGAACATCTGTAGTTCGAATACTTCATAGCCATACAATGGTATGCCGAGATTCTAATGGTAAACTGATATTATATTATACTTGATAAATCCAGAAAAGGAGATCACAGTGTATTGAAACATTTTGAGACAGTAGACTTTTTGGAATATAAAAATAAAACAAAGGCATCAGCCATAAATTGTGTGCCCACTCACAAACTGGTTCAGCAATACCCACACTTATGGGGACACGATAAGATGAAGCATTTTGGAGTATAGATTAAAAAGGCTTCTGTTATGGCAGCTAAGGACATGTGAGAAAAGACTAAACAAAAGATAATGCAAAAATTTAGAAACTAGAAACTGGAGGCTTTTGCTTATGGATATGGATATGAAGATACAAGTAGTGAAATGTTTTAGTCCCTTTAGTTTTATATACAGGTTAGACATATTTTTATCAAGTAATATTATAACTGAATACTATCAAGTAATGCTAATTTAGTTGATATGTTGACTGAACTTAAAATGGTTGTATGTAATTTGAACCTTAAGTTGATTTTTTCACATGATACAAGTTACATTACTTTTAAGCAACCTAATCTGTTTTTACCCACCAATCATCCTTTGACAGAAGCCTTTATGCAGATGTGTTAAAATGACATTAGGTCATTTTTTGATGATAAATGGATTTTTTTTTTAAATTTAACTCATGAAGAAAGGCTTGCATTGAATGATTGTCAACTTGAAAAACAATATAATGATTAAGCCAGCACACACAGGTGGTGGGATACTTGTGTTCAGTATTACAGATTATAATGCTTTAATGCTTGATATGTTATTTGATATGAATACATCTATTCCCATTATTCAAAAATGACTTAAGTAATAGGTTTAATTAATTAATAGATTTAAATATCTTGTTTATGAGCTTTTTAAATTGCATTTTGCGTAATGATTTAATTGAATTTTTTTTTGTGGTTGAACATTTGATACCTTGTTTGTGTGGTCTACCTAAAATTCACAAAGATGTGAAAGATCCACTTATGAGACCTATAGTATCTGGCAGGGGGTAGATTACTGAACCTGTTAGTATATTTTTAGAGAAAACATTGAGGGCTCTATTTAATTCTGACCCTGCTGTCCTGACATATATTAAACAGTTTCTGGAAGGTTTATTTGAATGGGACAAGAACAATACTGTCTGTGATTTTTATCTTACTATGGTATTCATTCATTATTTATAAGTATGTTGAAAAAAGGAAGAGTAGATTTTATTAGAGAGTTTAATGAGGAATTATTCTGAGTACAGCCATGATAAGATTAATTTAATTTGTACTTTATTAAATTATCTTCTAGAACTAATTCTATTTTATTTAATTATAGATATTTACCTACAACAAACTGATATGGCTTGGGCACTGTATGTACCAATCCATATACAAGCTTACTTTTATTATACTGGGAAGATAACCATGTTTTCCCAGGTGATCTATGCCAATTAAATATAGTTTATTATATAAGATTTGTAGATGGTATCTTTCTACCATGGAAAGGAGATCTTGATCAGTTAATGACCTTTAAAATTATATGGAAACAAGTCATCGAGATTAACTTCCTAGATGTAAGTATTTTAAAAATGATGAGGGTAATTTAAATACAAAAGTTTTAAAAAATCATATATGAAGAATTCTTATCCACACTGGAGCAGTGTGCATCCACCATTTATCATCAAGAATAATGTACAAAATCAAATGCCGAGAACAGCAAAGCTAACTAGTGAAGATAGTATGACAGAAGTTCTAAATCATTTTTTAAAAGATTTGGTACAAAGAGGGTAAGAGGGGAGTAGATTGTATCAAATGGAAAATAATTAGTGAACATGGAGATAGTGCATGAACATAGAGATAGTGCATCTTTGTTTTTTAGTGTTAATAAACATCTGAGTACTAAGAATGCAGTAGAACCCAAATATAGAGTATTATTGAATTATTCTTGTGATACATCTAGCATTTGTGAAATGTTTAAGAATAATTCTCCAATTTTAATGCCATATTCTAAAATTGGGAACATTGTAGGTAATGCACCCAGTTTTCCTTTAGAAAATAAAAAAAAAACTAAAAAGACAGTTATGTTATCGGATGCCAGAAGACGGCACCAAGTCTGATAGAAAAGGAACCTATATGTCTAAAGACTGCTATGTGTTCAAGTATATTAGTGATGAAACATTATTTACACATCCAGTGTCTAATAAAAAGTATTATTTTGATCATTATGCTGATTGTAAGAGCAGGCATGTTTTTTATTTGGCAATTTGCAAAGTATGCCCATCATTTCACTGTTGTTTGTTAAAAAGGGATTGGTTTTAGACAGGCAAGTTCTAGCCCTCCCAAGGGGCCTAGTCAAGTATAAAGTCACACAAACTGCAG
Source organism: Protopterus annectens (assembly GCF_019279795.1). Taxonomy (NCBI): domain Eukaryota; kingdom Metazoa; phylum Chordata; order Ceratodontiformes; family Protopteridae; genus Protopterus; species Protopterus annectens. Next base: position 1,499,622,316 of record NC_056732.1, on the reverse strand, counting down.
AGAAGACAATTCAGTGCTAATCTAAACAATTCAATCTTGGTTTGTGATTTATTGATTTTTACTGTTAAGCAGAAGTGTGACTACCGGCGATAGTGCGCACAAGCTAATGCGCACATTCTCATGCGATGTGAATGAATTGCAGCTTTTGTCTGACTTTCAGAACTTGTACAGTCAGAACAACAACTTTACTGTACTTACTTTAGTTGTACATTGCTTGTGTGATTTTTCTCACAGAAGTTAATTTAAGTTCTCTTTGAATTCTCTGGTTACTGATTTTGATTATTCTTTCCTTTTATAATTTTTTATTAATTTGAAGCTGAATTTGGATTCCATAAATGAGTATGCCATTAATGATTTGCTAAAACACAAATAATCTTGTACAGTGTAATAAATGCTATGCACATTTAAAGGTAACACCTGATAACACTGGTGATCTACCTTGCTCATGTCAAAAGTTGGATGATTTGATTACCATTATTAGAAGTAAATCTAGACTTACTGATGATGATAAGCCACGGCGGTGCAGCGGTAGGATTGTTGCCTCACAGCAAGAGGTTCTCCTGTTTGATTCTCGGCTGGAGTGCCTTCTGTGTGGAGTCTGCATGTCCTCCCCACTGTCGAGTGGCATTCGAAAGATATGCATGAATGGGCATGCCTTCTTTGAAGGTTGGGTGTCGGACTGGCACCTCAGCACCATAAAAATCTACTGCCAATTATTAGCGGACCAGAATTCCACTGTAGCGACCCCTTACCAGGAAAATCCGAAAGAAGAACAACTGATGATTGCACTTGTGCAAATGACATTGCTTGGAGAACTGTTGTTACATATATTAATGACTGGACTGACGAGATAAATAATGTTAGGCAAAAAGCAAATGGAACATATTTAGGAAGTGATGTGTCTAATGTCTGTAAAGATCATTCAACCCCTAGGAAATAAGTCACTCCTGAGAACTCTGGAATCCTGGATGCAAGTATTCAGCAATCTGAGGATTCAGAGTATTAAGAAGGAAACAAAAAAGAAAGGAAGGAAGAAGTTCACAACAAATAACAAGGATGAAAAATAAACTGATAAATATCTGTATAGAAAAGAGAATATGTACTAAAATCGACCCTGCTTTGTTATGTAACACACAGATTACAGGGAATATATATATATATTTTCTGTCAGAAAACCTTCAGTCTACAGAAAAAGGCATATTTTTTCCAAAAGAAAAGGTAGAAAAGAGTGGCAAGGGGCATTTGAAAAGGAAAAAAATCAAAATTGAACATGGAAGGATTGAAGAACAGTACTGTAAGAAAAAAGAAGAGAAAGATAGATGTTGACTACATGGCTCAAGATGTGGATGTACAAAGCCAGCTGGATGAGAATTGTATGCTTGCAAATATAATACACAATGACAACCATGGGTTTAGTAAGACTAGTGGTGATGAAGATATATCCTTTGTAACAATTGCTAGAGAAGATATTACTGTATTAGAAGTTGAAGATCCTTCAGATCTGGTCAGAAAATATATTCTTGTAATTGGAGATTCAATTATTACAGGAACTGATACTTACATTTGCAGAGAAGATAATGCACACTGAGTAGTGTTATGCTTGCCATGATCAAAAATAGAATATGTGAAATAAGCCTTGGAATGTCTTAATGTAAGGAAGTACAGATCTGTTTTTATTCATGTTGCTACAAATGATCTCATCTGCAAGGACTCTCTGACTGTTAGTAGGGAACTTACAGCCCTCTTAGATAGTATAGGTTGCACTGGTGTTAGGATGTAGTTTTCACAAATCACATATAGAAAGCATAGTCAGGTCACCGTGAGTTTTTTTGGGGGGTAAATAACTACACAGAAAAATATCCCAGTTAAGAAAAAAGGAAATGTGTAGAACATCCAAGCCTAGTTTTTGGCATACATGTTGAGACAAGATGGTGTGCATTTGTCAAGATCAGGGAAGAGAATTTTTGCAGCAGATATTTTGCAATATATGACAAACACAAGGCAGGATTTTTGCCAGCTAAAAATGTAACAGTTCACAGATAGCAACATTTGATGCATCTCTGATGGTTGTTAATGCTAGGAGCCTTAATAATAATTTATTTATTGGAAAATTTGCTACATTTCCACAATATTGATGTTATTGTTTGTGAAACATGGTTAAAGAACAATGACTGGAAACCAGTTCTGTCAGGATATAAATGTTTTTACTGTAACAGGTAATCTGATGTTGTTAATCTTCATTCATTCATGATGAATGGGTATATCAGTTCTGTCCTAGGAAATGACTTGGCCGTTATAACAAGCTCATGCCAGCCAGAAACTCTCAAGCTAAGCTTACCTATAGTGCCCCTCTCTTCATCTTCTCAGATCTCATTTGCCACTTAGAGTGTCAAGACGTGCCAGGCCAGCTCTCCAGCTAAGTGGTATAAATTATCTAATATCTTCCCATATTTCTTCTGTTTTGGGGATTTTTTTCCCGCTAATCCTTCCTTTATTAGTCATTTATGATTTGCTTACCTTTTCTGTCTATTTGAGAGACTTCCCAATTTTCTTACAATTTTTTTGGTATTTCTTTGTACCATTGGTGGTACAGGCCCCTTCCTTACCTCTGTGGTAGTTAATACCATCGTTGGTATTCTTTCCTTTCCCTTTACCCATTGGGTACTCTTTTTTACCGTCATTGTTAATTAAAAAAATAAAATTTAAAATTAATTTTCCTTTCCTGACTGTGTGTGTGTACCTGTTTTTCATCTGTACAGCTATTCTGACAAGGCCTTTCCCTTCTTGCTGTTCCTTTATAACTTGATATATTGAATTTTAGAGCAATTGTTATAATGGCTGATAAGGGGATAACAGGTTTCAAACATTGTGTTAAGTTTGGAAGGAAAATGCCTAATTCTGACGGACATTTATACTGTGTTTGCTGTCTTGGTGTTCCACATTTGAAGGTTCTACCCTCCATGTGAACTATGTAAGGGCTTTAGTACCCGCACTTTGGTAGAAAGAAAAAAGCAAGTTAATTTTAAAGGGTCTCTTGAAAACCTTTTTTTCGGAGGCTTTATCTGAGGCAGAGGTCTCAACCCCTCTTCATACCACTCAATCTGGAAATATCAAAAATCTGGACAAGGCCCATGAAAAACAGGTACAAATCTGTTTAACATAAAATTTGCATACATAATTATGTAACCCCACCCACTCCAATGGAATTGTGGGATACCAACTTTCAAACTGCAAACTGAAGAATAGACAACCAAAATATGGCACCAGAGTCCCCCTGCAGCCATTCCAATGTCCCATTACCTGGCTATTTCACCCTATTTACCATAAACACTAATGTGTGCATACTGCTTTACTTCTACAATTATTATTTGTATTTTATTTTTACACTTTACAGCACAATGCACAAACACTAAGATGTCTGCTAAATAAAGCAATACTGTCTCACAATGAAAACAGACTTGGCATTAAAACGTCTCTGCCCTTGAAACTCACATTCATTAAAATAGCATTGAAACCCACAGCACATCCAACGAAAATGCATCTGGCCAGTGCTGGATAAAGATTATCTTTGGGCTGTTTTCAAATCATTGGCCCCTTGCACACAAAACAAGAAACATATGTGTGTTCTTTGATACACCTTCCTGACTTTATTAAATTATATTCCTTGTATAATGCAGCACACTTGTTAGACAGACCACATTTTAAATTTATTGTTTGAACATTTTTTCAGTAGGCAATGAAACAAAATGCATGAACCAATAATGACAAAACTGCCCAACTCAGAACATTTCCATCATAAAAGTCTACTTCCACACATACACAATATATATATATATATATATATATATATATATATATATATATATATATATATATATATATATCACTAGGATGACATCAGTATAAGGCATAGGCATCTTGCACAGCTTTTTACACTTATTTTCAATTTAAGTTTTTTTTTTTTGGGGGGGGGGGGGACAAAAGGCCAAAACCAGGGACACATTTTATAAATTGCTTGTATAATTTTGGAAAGTTGCTAGAATAAAATGTCGTGTTACCACCATGCATTTTACTGGCAAGTGTTGAACCCAGGATCCTGCGCACTACAGTCAGAGCAACATACCAGTATGCCAAATCTGCAGTTTGTTTCATGAAAGATAGAAAGACTGAAACCTCTTAAATGACTATCATTTAGTGAATTCAGTTCAAACTTCTCACCATAGCTCTCAACTCTTAGCACAAAAAACCTGGACAAAGCCAATAATGGGGAATACAGCCCCAAAATGGGGACAATTTTCAAATACTGATCTATTTAACTTAGAAAATTGCTAGAGTAAAAGGTTTTGTTACCATTTATTTTCTGAAGAATATGAAGTCTGAAATTCAAATGCTTGTCATTATTTAATGAATTTAACCTTCAGTGATTTGTCACAAAAAAACACAGATCTTATGAGGAACAGATCAAAAATATGGCAGAAATTCACAAGTGGTGCTGGCCAGGGACATTAGGCTCTTTTTACTCAATACTCAAGGTACAGGGTTTGAGCCTGAGTACCACTAGCCATAGCTCTCAACCAATCAGGGACAAATTTCAACAGAATCAGGGACAAATCCAGAAAAAAATCAGGGACACTTAAAATATTAGTTCTGTCAACTTGATAATTAACAGACTAAGAGAATGTGAATGAATATATATTTCCTGAAGGAACAGAATTCTGTAACTTTTAATCATTGTCATTATTTATTAAGTATAATTCAGCACCTTTCGTCCAAAAGGCACTAGTGTTAGGAGGGATTAAGAGGGACAGAGCTAAAATTTGAATTAAAATCAGGGACAGTTGAGAGATATGTCATAATGAGTCCTAGTAAAGAAAAAAGTAAATTTTGCATGGCTACCAGTACTAGCTTATACTATTTTTTATTTGTTTAGAGATGGGTGGGAACATCATCAAGGAGTCAAGCTGCTCTAGCCGCCAGGTATATTACATCAGGGGCATTTTCACACACACACACACACACACACACACACACACACACACACACACACACACACACACACACACACACACACACACACCGTACTTACCAATCATTTGTGTTCTGCTGCCATGATCTCCAAAACGAAGTTCTTCAGTGCAACTAGATATCTTCAAAACACAGTTCTTCAGTGTGACTAGATAAACGTCGTTACTGGATCCTAACTGTTCCATCTCTAAAACAAAGTTCTTCATTGCGACCAGATCCTAACTGTTTCTGCTTGCAGCATTTGAACAGCCCTTGAGCGCCAGTCAGAAATGTGTGCAGAGCTCAATTCTGATAGGCTGGTAGTACTGACGGCTCTGACATCATCGTGCACGTGATGACATCAGCCGAAACAGTGAGAAGTGTAAAAACACAATGGAAAAAAATCGGAAATGAAGGGATGCCACTCGGGAATCGTGACACCCCATCATTTGGACCCCAAAACTCGGTAAAAAATGAGTAATTTGGGACAATTGGGAGGTATAGTCCTCTTCAGATGTCCCCACTGAGGAGCCACCCATAAGAGTTCTTGCAAGAGGAAGCATGTGGATTCCCCTGAAGAATCCTTCACCAAAGATACAGACTACAATAGGGGGGAAGGGGTCCCCATGGTTGCCCCTGAGGATGTATTCTTTGGGAACATACTAGAAATCTTAAAGCAGCAGGGAGACTGGAAGCCTGCCAACCCTTCCTCTGAGGAGTCTGTATTCTTGCAGGCTTTTCATGCTCGACCCCACTACTTCCTGGGTGACCCTGCCTGCAGATGATCTAGTTCAGGTCATCATGCAGCATGCCTGGAAGAATCCTGACACTGTTGAGCCTATTCCCCGGAGACCAGACAAAATTCTGTCCCCCTCCAGAGGATCACCCCATTGGTCCAAAGGTTTGGCAGTAGACACTATGGTGGTGGTGGCAGTCACTAGGAAGGAACTCACCAAGGAGAGTCCTGTTGTCCATCATCCAAACAGGGAGTCTCAGACAATGGACAGATTAGGGAAGCAGGTGTATGAGTCATCGACCTTTGCCATTCAGTCTTTGCATTACCTGGCAGACTTTAACTGTCTCCAGAGGGACCTGATCATGGAACCCTCAGGAACCCTAGCAGGAGCAGTATCTAATGAGGTACGTGACAAAGCTGCCTCACAGCTTGCCACCCTAGAATCCATATCTAATTCATCCATGTGATTGATTTCTCATATTAACGAAGGTGCAGGTGTTGTCATGAAATGTCATGCCTGGATGTGCTTATGTGACTTTGCGGACCCTTTTAAGTCTTCCTTTGTCAATGCTCCTGTTGACGCTTCCTCTCTTATTGACCCAAAGGTGAAAGACACATTAGCCAGGTGTGAAAAGGATGTCAAGGCCCTGTCTGCCATGGGTGTGCATTTTTCCACTCCCCAACGATCCTACTCTAGGAATCAGAAGAGTGGAAAGATGTGGTTCAGGGAATCACAGGGTCCTTTCCGTGACACACATGGCAAGTTTTCCCCAGGGCAGAGGAGGTAACTAATCAGGAATATGCTCCTACTGAGGCAGAGGGGGGCCATGTAATCAGGGATCCAGAGATTCTTTCTCTGGGTAGCCTTATCAGTGTTCCTGAAAAGTGACCTGATTGCTTGCCTCTGGAAGCAGTTGAGGAATGATTTTCTCTTCACCACGTAGCGTAGCATTCCAAAACGACAGATTCTTGGATGCAGATGATAATTTCCAGAGGTTATGACATCCCTTTCAATCTTTACCCGAGGCTACAAAGGTAAATCCCAGATGTTCCACCCAGTCAGTGGGATGCAGCAGCACAGAAAATTCAAAAGCTGCTTCTAAAAAGAGTCATCCAAACAGTCCCACCAGACCAGATAGAATCTGGCTTTTACTCAAAGTTCTTTTTAGTGCCAAAAAAGACAGGGGACTGAAGGCCAATTTTGGACCTCAGCATCCTAAACAAGTTCATCAGACAGACAAAATTCCAGATGGTCACGGTTCAGTCTATCCTCCCATTTCTAGAGAAAAATGTTTGGATATGCTCGATAGATCTCCAGGATGTGTATTATCATATAAAAATGGACAAACGCTCCAGGAGATTTTTCAACTACCAGCTGAGAGCCAATCACTACCAATTTTGAGCGCTGCCATTTCATCTCTCCACAGCCCCCAGAGTGTTCACCAAATGTATACCAATGGTAACAGCTCACTTGTGACAGCAAGGATTCCGGGTGTTTCCATATTTAGATGATTGGCTCCTTGCCACCTCTACCACATGTCTGCTGCTTCTAGCCTTGCATTACACCCTACAGCTAGCAAGAAGAAAAGTCCAAAACTGGTATCTACTCAAAATCTAGAATTCATAGGTGCAACATTCGACACTCAGTCTTGCCTGGTCACCCTCCTGCTTCACAGGCTCAAAAAACTAAGATCTCAACTCCTAAGTGATACTCTCTCAGGACAAGGTCCCAGCTCATGCAGTCGTTCAACTCCTAGGATCAATTGCAGCAACAATTACTATAGTTCTTCTAGCGAGACTACACATGGGACTCCTACAATGGCTCCTAGCATCACAGTGCTCTCTTCTAACTCATCACATGTCCTTTCCGATCTGCGTAACAAACTGCTGCAAACAAGATTCGCATTGGTGGATGAAGCCAGAAAAGAAACTATGGAGTTTCCCCTTTTCACCCTCTTATCCCAAGGCCATAGTGACCACAGATGCATCTCTGATGGGGTGGGGGCATTTTCAGGGAAAGGCAGTCCAAGGCACCTGGTCCCTGAGGAGGTCAACCTGCATATCAGTGTCCTAGAACTGAAGACAGTGCTTCTGGTGTTGCAAGCATTCCAATCTGTCCTACCTTCAGGGACAATTGCTATCCAGTTGGACAATGTCTGTCTTCTGGTATATCAATGGGGGGAACCAAATCCTACCAACTGTGTCGGGAAGCCACAAGAGTTTGGCAATGAGCGATATCTTCCAACCACTTTTTGATAGCAATGCACATTCCAAGGGATTCCAACATGATTGTGGACAAGCTGAGTAGATCCATCCTTCTGCCCCACAAGTGGTCCCTCAGTCCTGTCATAGTGGCAAAGATCTTCAATCACTGGGGTCAGCCTTGGTGCAATTTATTCACGTCCCCCGTCAACCACAAATGCAGCAGCAACTTTTCCCTAATCCCCCTCAGGGGGGAGTCCCTGAGGGATGCTCTAATACACAATTGACCCACAGGACTTCTTTATGTCTTTCCTCTTCTTCCCCGATCCCGCAATTTATAAAGAATGCTCTTCGGTTGAGAAGCAGAGTAATCCTCATTGCACCCTATTGGCCTTGACAAGTTTTGTTCCCCTTCCTTTGGGCTCACCTGGTCCACCAACCGTGGACTCTGGAATCAACTCCAAAATTACTGTCGCACCCGCAAGGATTGATCCATCCACACATATCGAGTCTCAAGCTGACAGCTTGGTTCCTCCACTTCCAGTAATTGCCAGACAGAATAATCTATCCTCCCTTGTACAAAACATTCTTCTGGCTTCCCATAAGCCATCCACCAGAAAACTTTATCTCAGCAAGTGGAAAATATTCACAGTTTGGTCTTGACAGAAAGGACTAGACCCCCTTTTTGGCTTTGGTTAGCTTAGTATTGGACTACTTATCAAATCTCCTACATTAGAGAGCGGCAGCTTCCTCTATTCAAGTCCACCTGGTGGCTATTTCAAACTTTCACAATGGTTTCCAGGGCTTCTTCTCTGATATCTTGCTGTCTCTGTAAAACCTTTTGAAAGGGGTCACAAATATTAGACCACACTTCAAAGAGCCAATTGAACCTTGGAATTTGACATCAATTCTAAAAACCTTGACTTGTCCTACCTTTGAGCCTGCTGCCACTTGTGATATGAAGTTTTTATCCTGCAAAACTTTATTCTTGGTAGCAATTACCTCAGCAAGGCGAATATCAGAACTACAAGCTTTGTGCATAAAATGCCCTTACATGGTTTTCCATAAAGAGAGAGTATCACTTTGGACTAATCCCTTCTTCTTACCCAAAGTTGTTTCAGATTTAAGTATTAAGTCAGTTGACCTACCAGTCTTCTTCCCCAGTTTTGCTAATAAAGGAGAATATTGTCTGCATTGTTGGATGTACATAGACAATTATGTTTCTACTTAGGACTAAATCACTGCGAAAATCTGACCAATTATTCTTATCCTTCTCAGGACCAAAACTGGGAAAACCTATTTCTATAGTGACTTTAGCTAAATGGCTGGGAGATTGTATTTCCTTTTCCTACCAACAAAACCAAATCCATCTAACAACTGAAATCAAAGCTTACTCAACCAGATCACTTCCTACATCTGTTGCTTTCCATTCCAGAGCTTCCATGGACATTTGTGCAGCAGCCGCATGGGCTACCCCTCATATGTTTAGCACTCATTACAAACTGGACTTGGTCTCCAGGGGGAGAGCATCCTTTAGCTCAATGGTGCTCAGGGATATTCTTCCATATGGCCTCCCAGGGATTCAAGTAGCTAGGGACTCTGCCCCATTCACCATAAATGAATGAAGATTAACAACATCAGATAAAGATGTTATGTTCTTACCATAACGTTTCATCTGTGTTGTTGATCTTCATTCATTCATGACATCCCACCCTCCTACCCCCTCCAGAAGGCTCCTGGAGGTTCGGATTTGGTCCTAGCTTCATGATGGAGCATTTGCTCAGCAAAGCCTCCACTTTCTTTTTATACGGGAAAAATCAATCTGAGGAGATGAAGAGAGGGGGCACTATGGGTAAGCTTAGCCCGAGAGTTTTTGGCTGGTGCGAGCTTGTTATAACAGCCGAGTCAGTTCTGAGGATGGAACCAATATACCCATTCGTCATGAATGAATGAAGATCAACAGCAGAGATGAAACATATGGTAAAAACATAACTTCTTTTTTAACAACAAATCAGGTGGAGGTGTTATGATAGGGATTAAAGATAGTTATGAGACCTATGAATATGACATGTTCAGTGATAACCCTAAATACTGTAGACTAACTGTGGCTGTCTAACTCTGACAATAAAGATAACCCTGGAACATAGAACAATTGACTAATGTCAAGTGCTGATGACCTAGAGAAATTCATACATTTCTTACATGAAATACAGGAGAGAAAAATGGTATTAGCTGGGGAAATACATTTACCAGAAACAGACTGGAATAATATTCATTCAACAACATTAGTAAAGAAACTATTCACAACATATTCTCAGGAACAATTGCTTTAGATTGCAAAAAAACTACCAGAGAATGAACATACTAGACGTTGTTTGTGTTCCTAAAGAAATTACTGTTACTTCAAGTCAAATTTTACCAGCGTTGATGTGCAGTGATCATAGGGTTATAAAGGTTAATTTATTGCTAGATAATTCTGCCAAACTGAAATTTAAACCAATGCACTGAAGATTTAATTACAGATTATATTGAAGCAAAACAATCACTATGTAAAACTAACTGGAGTGATGCCTTCAGTGGAAAAACTGTAAATGAAATGTGTAAAGTTTTGAAAGAGAAATCGTTTGAGTGCAAAAAATAAAAAACAATGTTTAACATCATGATCTAGGCATACGTCAGGGGAATATATTTCCAAAAGAACAAAATAGCTGCTTAAGGCGAGAGACAAAAAATATAAGAAATGGAAGAGAGGCCAAACTACAACTTTGAAAACTAAAATAAACAAGCTAGACAAATTAAGCAGAGTGTGAGACAAGATCAATAAAAAATTGAAGAAAATGTATATGAAGATAATGAGCATAACCTTTTTTTTATAGAAACATAAGATGTGGAAGGAGTAAAGACGTACAAATTGATAAACTGTGTCCAGAATCTAAAATTTATTCTCATACACAGCAGATTATAGATATATTTACAAAATCTTATGCAAAACAGTTTGACTCCACAAAGGGGGTGATAAGTTGCCCTAGTGACATCCAGGGAACTTCAAATACTGAAATCAAATGACATTGTATTGGAAAAAGAGCTGTGCAAACTGGATCTAAACAAAGCACAGGGAGGAGACGGAATTAGTAATAATGCCCTGAGAACACTTCAGCAAGAACATACAGTACCCTTATATCAATTATTTACTAGATCATATAAATATGGGAAGATTCCTCAAGATTGGAGACATGTGCTTATTAAACCTGTCTTTAAGGGAAAGGGAAGTAGGACACACCCAGAGTCATATAGACCCTTAAGTCTACTTTCATGTGTGGAAAAATAATGGAGAAGGTAATATTGGATAAATTGCTGTCAGAATTAGATAGGGTGGGACTTGAAACCATATATTAGCATACATATGTTGAAAATAGATATATTACCACTTGTAACATGATGGTGTATAACAATATAACAACAGCTGTGAATGAAAAATTGTGCTGCAATGTAATTTACATAGATTTAGCATCAGCATTTGACCAGGATCATACACAAAACACTGATCAATAAATTAGCACAACTAGGTATTGACATACTCTTAAGATGGATAACTACATGGATTACAAAAAGGACATGGCAAGTATCATACAGTAATTGGAGAGGTGAAATAGTTGGTTACACTCAGGGTGTCCCATAGAGCTCTGTCCTAGGCCCTTATTTGTTTAGATTGTATCTTTTGTAACTTTTTCATCTGAGGTGTTCTACAGTCTATATGCAGATGACCTGAAACTGGATAAACTGATTACCTGTGTTGCAGATAAGGCATGTCTGCAAAAGAACTTGACTAAACTGACACTTTGGGCACAGGAGAAGAATATGCTGATAAATACATCAACAACTAAGCATATGAGATTTCTGAGACATAAATTGAAAGGTGAATATTTAATACAGCAAGCAGTGATTGAAACTGAAGATTAATTTAAAGACTGGGCATATGGGTAGATCCAGCTTTGAGTTATTCTAATCATATCAACCAGTTGGTTACTGACAGTTACAGAACTACAGGTTGTATAAAAAGATTTATAAAGTCTTGGAAATCAGAAATGATGAAGTCATTATTTGTTAGTTACATTAGACTCAAACTTGAGTATGGAATAACAATATTGAAACCTTTTAAGATAAACAAACAGGAGTAAACTAGAAAGAGTACAATGGAAATATATGTGAAAATTTAAGTTATTATGAAAGACTAAAATATCTGAATTTGTATAGTGTCTCATATAGATATTTAAGAGGAGATCTTATTCATGTATATAGGGCATTTAGAGACAACAACCACTGGGAATGTTTGGGGTTATCAAAATGTAGTATGCAGAAGATTTTATAGGAATGAGAAATGTACTAATAATTGGTTCTTTGAGAGAGTAGCTGATGCATGGAATAGACTACCAAATTATATTAAAGCAAGTACTAGTTTAGATATTTTTAAAACAGCCTAGACACTTATTATGGGAACAGGTGTTTTGGTATATTGGCAGGCTACAACAGCATTAATGCTTGCTTAAAATATTTGTATGTATGTATGCATATGCATCATTTTATGCTGCTAAAACTAATTGGCAATTAAAAATCTATTTTGGAACATATTAATGCTATAGTAAAGCAAAATGGTAATAATGCTTTAGCTAAACATGTTCTGTCTATAGAACCCAACCATTTCTTTAAATTCTTAACTCTCCACTTATGAAATTAAATAGGAGAGGTGAAGATGTTATAAACTACACTTAAAAAAACAAGAATACGGCTGGATAGTGGAGTTAAAATTCAAGACGAAGTCCTGGTTTCAATTACAGTGTGTCCTTAAAACCTGTCTTAAAAATTAGAGGACTTAGACATTTAAATATGCCTTTAAGTTGATAATTATTTAAAGAATTTCTGAATGGAATTGTAATGGTCATGTGATTTAATGATGGATACTATGTGTGATGAAGCCACTGGAATTTTAAAACCTAATGAAACAGTTGTGAAAATGAGTTTGTATGGTTATTCCATCTTGTATTTAATTAAAGTATTGCTATATTAGTTCCATGTTGTCCAGTTATATCACTTTGTGTTAGTACATTTGTTTTAATTGGCTTCTATTTGGGAGACCCTGTTGTGCATTTTTGTTTGATATTTTTTCAGCAATGGGAAAAGTTGTATTCAATTTACCTAGGAGGAAAAGAGGGCAAGAGTTAAGTGGGATATGTTGATCCTCCCAGTTGAACAAGATGATTTAGGATTGACTGACTCGAAGGGCTATTTTAGAGATACACAACATGAGCAGAAGGTTATAAATCCCAGTGTAAAGAAGTTACAATGAAGCAAGTGGGGAGAGGAGTTCAAGAAATAAGAGAGTGGGATTTTGGATGCAGATTCATAAGGAGGGTAATAACAGCCATATTATATCCATGAAGCTGCAGAAAGTATTCTAAGAAATAAGCCAACATAGGAACAGAGAAAGGAGATTTGGGCAATTGCAATGACTGCAAGTATGACTACAGAAAATAGGCAAGAGGGGGCAGGAATTTATTGGAGTAAACTAGCAAAGGAACTAAGGTATTGAGAACAAATAACTAAACAAAGGGACAGAGTGGGATGAGGCTAAGAAGAAGATTGGACTGCATGTTAGAGACTACCTTCCCTACCAGGGATTGATATAGTACAGGCAAAGGGAAAGGATAGGGGAGTCCTAAATGAAAGTCCTGCCTTGGTAGATTTTTTAGTTAAATCCAAAACAGAAACTGCTGCTAAAAAGAGGATAATTAGAGCATATAAAATTTTGCATGATAACTATAAGAATCAATCAGATGGGGATAGAAAAACTTGGGAAGAAAAACTGGGAAAGAAGTGTACAAGGGGAACAATGGGAGGACATATGTTTGGCTCCAAATCATGCAACAAAGTCCAGAAGATTTAGGATTTTTGTTTGGTAGTGTTTGCATAGGTATTTTTATATCTTAAGAAGACTTCTAAGAGTTTTTCCTCAGGTATACAGCGTTTGAGGTGTGATGGGGAAAAAAGAACAGTTTTTTTTCCTGGAGTGTAATGAGTTGTCAGATTTTAAAAATTCCCAGCACGTATGCTGTCAGAAATACTGAGGGACTAAATGGCTGTAACTAAGGAAGTCATTTTTTTGAGCTGGGTCACAGGGTCTAAATTACCTGGACATAGTAAGGTCTTTATAAATTTACTTCTGTTGGCTGCCAAAAAGCATTTACTAGAAAATGGGAATCGAAATTTAAGTTTTAAGGGAATGCAGGGACAGAATAATTTATGCAATTTTGTACAGAAAGATAGTTCAAGTGCCACTTGTATCTATCATTGGGAAACATAAAATTTACCCCAGGACTGCTCCCTATACTACTAATGGACAGAAGCATCTCCTAAATACTTTCTGTCATGCATGGGTCTCCTCAAATTATCTGTTGTATGATTCCAGTTATTCGCAGTAGAGATAATATATAATTTTCTTTGTATGTGTGCCTATGTCATGCGTGATCATTTAATAAAGGTGTTTAAATAAAGACAATTTTGCTGGGAGAGTTTATCTACAATGCCTGAGTGTGGTTTGGTGTTGAATTCCTTTGTGAGGTACAGATATGCAGTGTGCACTGATTTGCCCTCATCCATTGCCTCAGTGTCTTTTCAAAATAATCAAAAAAGTAAAGTACACAGGACCTGTCCTGATGAATTCAAACTAGGTTGGGGTGAGAGTCTGCAGGTTACCTATATCCTTATTTATTAACTCCATAATGATCTTTCCATAGCCTTAACGATGAAACTGGTCAGGTTTATAGGTCTATAATTACCCTATCCAAAAAGTCCCACCTTTATGCAAGGGAATGGCTGTTGCATTCATCTTCACAGAGCCTGATTTGAGGCTGATATTGAATAACCTCTGTAGCAGGTCTAATAAATCATGTTTCAACCCGGTATGTTTCCCACCCCCATAGACATAGTGTTCTTGGCCTTAGATAGTACCTTGAAAACTTGCTCTTGGGGAATTTGAGGAGGGTGTATTTAATATGAGACTATTGGAAGGGAGAGAGGGTGAAGTTAAAGTTGAATTTGTTGACTAGTAGATTGGTTTTGTCCCCTGTGTCCATGATATGACATAATTTATTATTATAGGTTCATAGGTTCATAGGTTTGTAGGTTCATAGGTTTGTACTAGGCTATCTGCCCTAGGGCATTTATAAGCCTAGCCAGAGTGTGTTTATTGTCTTTATTTAATATTACTGGTCAGATTGCATGTTGAGTACTGTATGCAGTTCTGGAAGCCATGTATGGAAAAATACATCAAGCTGGTGGAAAGAAGTCAGAGGAAAGCTATCAGAAAGATACTTGGGATAGAGGGGAAGGAATATGGCCACAGACCAGAGGAGCTACAGCTTTTCTCATCTGAAACAAGAAAGCACAGAGATAGTTATGATACTGATGCTCAATAGCTTGTCAGTGAAATATGAGGGCATCATACTGAACAGGAAAGACAGACTGGGAGAAAGGGGCACAGACAACAGAGTGTACGGATTAACTATGCATTATGGTACCTTTTGGGAAGTTGACCACCCCAGAAAACTATGTCATCAATAAAACACTCCTAAGAGTTGACCCACTAGTCAGGGATCCGGGAACACATGTTGACAGTAACCTGGCCTTTAGCCATGTACCCAAGGTAGTCAGGTGTGTTTTTGTTGGCCAGAGGATAGTTTGTGGATAGCAATTAGTGGGGAACTGGGGGATTATGTCTGGGGGGCAAATGTGAGAGTCTGATGGTGTGGGCTGGTTCTTCCAGTGAAACAGGGTGGTTTGGGATTGCCTCATTTTGGGGGTATTTCAGAGGTACACAGTGGAGGCTCCTGTGCAAAGCACAAGCGGGTGCTGTAGGTCAGAATGTACAGAGATGGTTATGGGGTAGGGGGAGACTTGGGAGGTAGGGAGGAATTTGGGTGTTGGGTGCAGATCCTTGGGGAGAGTGGCAATAACCATACAGAGTAGTGCATTCAAGGAGTGGCAGAGGGTGTTCTGGGAACTGGATCTGCATGGGAGTGAAGTGGGTAGATTCTGTTGGTGGGGCGGCTGCAATTGGGGATGCAAATGGTGGGCAGGAGGGGGCTGGCAGGGTAGCAAGGTATTGGGAGCAGGGAATTGGACAGGGAGGGGTCATGGAGTGGGAGGAGGCCAGGAGTTTATTTGGACTGTGGGCTGGAGATTTCCTTCCTTGTCAGGATTAATGCTGGAGTGTTGGTAGGGAGAGAAAAATGAGGGATGATAGGTGCAGGACCAGCAAAGGTAGAGTTTTTGTGGAGTCTGGAACAGAGGCTGCTGTTGAGGAAGGGATAATTGGTGGAGCATAGAGAATATTGTATGACAGCTATAAGAATTAATCAGAGGAGGTTGGAGGGGATTGGTAGGAGAGACTGGATGAGTGATTCACAGAGAAACAATGGGAGAATGTGTGAGCGTGTGCGTGTCTCCCAGGTGTGTGGCAGTGTCTAGAAGATTTGGGATCTTTGCTTGGAAGTGTTTGCAAGGGTATTTTTGTGCCCCAAGTAGACTCCAAGGAACTTTTCCTCAGGTGGGTGGCAGATGTTGGAAGTGTGATGTGGAGGGAAGACATGACTGGGAGCATGTTTTATGGAGTATGATGCGATGGCAGACTTGAAAAAGTTTCCTGCAGACTCCTCTGTCAGATTTGCAGGGTGGGCAAATTGGTGTGGTTTTTGTTGAGCTGTGATACAGACTCAGAGTTCCCTAGACATAGTGGGACCTTGGTGAGTTTAATTATGGTGGCTGCCAAGGAAGCAAGTACTAGAGGGTGGAGGTTGAGGTCTTAGCCAACTGAAATAGAGGTGATGAATATAGTAACAGATAAAACTAGAATTGGGATCTTTGGAAAAGGGTAAGAGCAAATGAGCAAATTACATGGAAAAGGGTAGGAGTTGTGGGAGCAGTGCCTGTGGAATGGCATTTTGGAGGCTGAGTGGGGTTTAGGAGAAGGCAGGATTTGAATGAGCTATATAATGTTTGACTGACACTGTTTAGATTGTGATGTATAATGTTTGCAACTAAAAATATGTCAATATGGTTTGTTTTAATTTATATAAATGTATGGTGATCTATGTCAAAAGTGATAATTTAATAAAGATGTGTCTTGATAAAAAAAAACAAAAAACAAAAAAACAAAAAAAAAAGAAAAAACAAACAAAAAAAAAACATGTATCCAAGGTGGTAAGGAAATCTTTCTTTATTGCTCAACTTATAAGTGCATGGCATTTAGGTCCAGGGAAGTCACTGCACCAATATATTTGGCCCTCATCATACCCATCATTGAGTTTAATGCCCCCTTCAGTATGTACCTGACCAGACACATGCAGTAACTTGAATGTCCACAAAGGTTCCTTACAAAAGAATACAGGGGATTAACACAATCTCCTGTCTGGATTGCCTCAAAGCTCTACCTCTATACTCAGTCTCCTACAGACTACAAGGCATCTCTGGACCCCGTTCTGATGAACCTTTTGCACATCTGTAAAACAAACAGCATCAGAACTACTAGATCTAAAGACCTAAATTTTGTTTGTAACAAAAATACGACTTGATGGAAAGACCGATATATATCTCAGAAAAGTCCTTTTCTCTGAAACAGGCTCCCCATCCATGTGAAACAAAGTCCTTCCCTAACCCTATTTAAGTGAAAGGTGGACCATTAGATGGAAAAGTTCCCCTGTTCTTGCATTTATATCTGTGATGGAGAGAGGCGGTCAATAAATTATGTCGTAGCCAACAATAAATCCTATATAAATGTCTAAAGCATGTAACTTGTGGGACTCATTTGGGTTGCATGGCTAGGCTTATAAAGGCCCTAGTGGTCCTTACCCTAGTATACAGCTATGAACCTGTGAGCCTATTCCATAGCTCTGCAAACATGCTTTTTCACAGAGAGGGTTGAGGACTCATGAAATACACTACCAAAAATGGTGCTGGACATGTAATCCACATTGACATTCACAGGATATGGTACAGGAAAAAAGGTAATGGAAGACAGGGATGGAGTGAAAGTAGAATGGTATGACACTAAACGGGCAAACTAAATAGGCTTATTCTCTCCTGCCATCATTCATAGATACTGTAATTATTGCTTCCAGAAAAGTACTTGTAACACACACAGGTAAATCCCCATATAGCATTAAAAAGGATTTTAATTATTAAGGAAAGACAATTGCAGTTGTCTGACATGCAGAAATGGGCAAAAGTCAAAGATGACAAATAAAAGCAAGTTGTAAGCAGGCCCCATGCAAAAGGACAATGTGTGCCTGGAGGGTTGTGCACGATTCTCTGGTAGAGCAGAGATGGAGGTTACATTAAAGGATATGTTTCTGGTGTTAAAAAGAATGAACACCTGGCTGGAAACACATATTCAGGATAATGACAAACTTTTAGAAGTCACAGAGGCAGTCACTGAACATTCCAAAGCTTTGCAGAGGCTTGTTATAAAAAATGAACTACTAAAAGCTAAGGCTGCTGCATCCAAAGCAAAACTGGAATGGCTGGAAGCATCCCTAATAAACAATGAAGATAAGGCATAGGTTTGGATAGTGGGAGTGCCAGAGACTTTGGAGGGAACAGACTGCCACTCTTTTGAATAAAAACTGTTATCCCAGTGGACCACCATCTCAGGGCAAGAGATTCAAATAGAGAGAAAATGCATCAGACTGCCTGGGGCCCTGGTAGGGCTCTACATGAATGACCAAGGCAAATTACTGTCCAATTACGTACTACCAGCAAAAACAGGCTATCTGACCTACGTTATGGAGATCAGGCGTATATCTTGTTTGTGGGGAAGCAGGATTTACACTGATCAAGATTAATCAGCAGAGATTCATCTGAACAGAGCTGCCTTTTTCTCTGTGCAGTGATTGGTCAGACCTAAGGGGATTAGATTTAAGATGTTCTACTGTTCCAATAAGACTTTTGTGGACTGGTGGGTCTAAAACCTACACTGAACCTTAAGAAGCCAGGAAGGATTTGGATAGAAATCATTCTGAACCTTCCCAGCAGACCCAGGGGCCATGGGTATCAGACTCTGGACACCATGCAACAGGAACAAAATCTCGAAACAGATGGTCTCAGCATTTAAAGGCATTTTTGCCAAAATTCAGGAGATATCAAGTTTTGAAGAAAAAAGTAGACTTGTTGGTAACTGCCCAGGAGCAGAGAAGGGTGAGAGAGGGGCAACACTTGTGAGGGCAGTGCTAGTAGTTTACTGGCTTTTTCCCTTGAACTTTGGCGATGTGTTAAACTGCAGGACCCATGGCTGAATTTGGGTTTTGTTATTTTGGCATTACAGGATCTTTGAGTAATGCTCCTCTGGGGAAAAATATTTTTTTCCTGGTTTGGAGGCAAGGTATTTTGCTGTGTATATAGTACCATTTGACAGTGGGGATGAGATTCATATTATCAATAATATATAAAATGAAACTGACACAGCACACACATGGTAATTGGTAAACTCTGTTATTGGGTAAATAATATCAACTGTAAATAAAACCAATTTTTCTTGATTACCATATCAATTATATCCTTGAATTTCTGAGTCTCTTATTTCTTTTGCCAGTGGCTCTAAATTTAAAGCAAATAAAGGAGAAAGAGGAAACCTTTGCCTGGTTCCTCTGTTCAGACATAATCTATCTGAACACTCCCACTTTAATTTCTGCCTCTGATCCTTCACATAGGCTCCTAATTAACCTTATTATTGTATCAAGGAATGCAAATGCTTCCAGTGCCATTCTCATAAATCCCAGTTTACTCTGTTGAATGCTTTTTCTGCTTCAAGGCCCACTAACAACAGAGATATTTTCTTATATTATGCTTCCCTCCAGATCATTACTATTCTATTAACATTGTCAAATGTCTGCCTCCCATCCACAAAACCACAATGATACACATCTATCAATTTTAGAAGCACCTTTACCGTTTTTTAGCTAGTATATGCATAAACACTTTATAATCATGGTTTAAAATTGAAGTGACTCTACATGAAGATGTGTCTGATGGGTTGTTACTGTCTAGGTAATGCAGCCACCACAGTTTTCTTCCAAGATGTTGGTGTTTCCCCTCCTTTTAAAATAGTTACACAAAATCTTCCAGATCTTTATCACTTTCTTCCATCCTAACTTCCAAACATCCATAGGAATACCATCTGTTCCTGAAGACTGATTGCACATCACCATTTTATCTCATCTCCCACGCCTATCTTAAATGTTGGTTGTTGAGCCTCATCTATGTCCAACCTTGGCATAACTGTCTTGCATAAATATTTCCATTTGTGTTCTTTCTTGATTTCCACATTTCTCTGCTTTATACAAATTTTCAGAAATATCTCTAATACCTCTGTGGTGGTGCTGCGGTAGCGTTGTCGCCTCACAGTTAGACGTTGCCCGTTCGATTCTCAGTTAGAGCGTCTTCTGTGTGGTGACATACGTGAATGGGCATTCCTTCGTTGAAGGTTGTGCGTTAGGCCCGGCAAGCCAGCACATAAAAATCTACTGCCAATCATTAGCTGACCGGAGTTCCGCTGTGGCAACCCCTAGCCAGGAAAAGCAGAAAGACACAACAACAACATCTCTAATACCTCTGCAAGATCTCTGGTTATTTTTTCTTGTTATAGACTCCCTACATTTGGTGACAACCATTTTTACTTTCTCTTTCTTAAGTCGTTGTGATAAAAGTTTTTTTTTTTGCTCCCGAGTTCTCCTTCTCTTTTATTTCTGCCGTATTCAAACTACATTTTTATTTTATCACACACTGTCTATAACTTCTTAAGATGTTTCTATCTTCCCTAATAACTCACGAATAAATTCTACTTCCTATTCCTTAAATTTGTCTCTTTTTAACAGGTAGAGGGGAAAGCACCAGTATCTCATTTTTACTTTATTACCCCACGTTTTACCTTAGTTTTTAATCAGTGTATGATCTAAAATAAAACAATTATTTGAAACTCTAGTTCCCATTCAGGGCATACTTTGGCAGCATTACCTTTGAGGGAATTTATTAGACTAAGAACAGCCTGTAATTAACAGGAATATTTTAGGGAAGCAGCACTATGTTCCAAAAACAGTTAAAAGGCTTATTTTGGAGAATGTTAGAAATAAGAAAGATATTTTTTATAGTGACTTGAAAAAATCTTACAGGATAAAAATAGGTGGAAAAGTTAAAAGAAATGACATTTTTCAGAAATGTTACTAATTCAGCTTAAGGATCACTGGGATTTACTGCTTGATGGACTGAATAATATGAGTTTGATAATATATAAAAGAGGGCAGAATCTGAGGGACATGTTCATGCACAGTTGTTTTAAATAGTACATGCCAGATATAAATCACAGTATGGGTTCCCTGTGGGTCATGTAATATATATAGTTATATAATTAATAGTGTTGAATATAATAGATGATATTTTAGTATAAAGGGTGTTATACATACAAAACCAAAAATATGGCATATGTGATAAAATGTGTGGTTTGTGTTATACTGTTCAAAGAGAAAATTAAACTTGGACTTCAAGTGCACATATTAATGATACAGGGCATAAAAGCATAAAATATTTGAGAATGTTATTGCAGAACATGTAGCAAAAATGCATCAGGGAAATTTGAATGTAATAATGGCTTGCATTTTGTTATAAGTAAATAAGGGAGACACAAGTGAAGACAAGATATAAATATTTTATATGAAAAAGAATCTGAGTTCATTCTGAAGTTAAACATGTTGCCACTCTTTGGTCTTAACAATAAACTTATTTGGAGAATGTTGACTGGTTGATTAATTTATGATTTTTTTTTTATTTAAAACTTTTGTTGGTTTCTTGTGTATATAGTCCTTGAAGGCATGTTCCCGACACACTACATGTTAATAAAGTTTTTATTTTTTATCGAAGGAAGTATTTAAAACAAAGAGAATATATGAACAATATGGTCTTGGTTGAAAATAAAGCTGTTTCATATGTATTTAGCCACTTGATGTGAACAAAGTGATTAAAAGAGAATGTTGCCCATTGCATACTATATAAATAGTGGCAACAATATCAAATACTTATTTTCCTTCATACTGCATGCAGGCAATGGTTTCTGAAAGATAAAGTTATGCATCACTCCAAAGTGTATATGTTTAATAAACTGACAGACTTTTGTTTACTATTTCTTCAGTGCCAGAGATGTTCCAAAGAACTTTTACAAGTGTTGTAACCATAACTGATCTTCTGAGTGTGGGATCATAGGAGCGGCCTTAGGTCAACTGGTGGGCTAGGCAAAAGGGCTCCACGGCGCCCTCTACCACACCATCTGGTGTCCCCATCCTGGTCTACCTACACCAAATAAATATTTGAAAAGTGCCCCTGCTAATGCAGTGGCGCTCTAGGCGGCTACCTAGTTGGCCTATGCCTAAAGCTGGCTATGGGTCAAACACAAAACAGTACAACAAAATACTGACAGAACTGCTGAATACACCAAGAAAGCATACTTCCAAACTAAATAAGAGTAAATATAAAATAAGAATAAATAGCAAGTCTGAAATAAAGGTGTTATATTCCATCATAGTCTGAAACATTTGAAATAGCAAGTCTGAAATAAAGGTGTTATATTCCATCATAGTCTGAAACATTTGAGTATAGTGTTTATATTTCTCCACACATTATCTGCTTGTCAAATGAGGCTAGTGGAAGTGGCATAAGCTTACATCTACATTTCTTGTTCTTGGTTAACAGTGCAGTGTTTGTATTTAGCATTGTAAAAGCAGTTCTTCATATAGCTGACTGCTGCAGTAGTCTTTACCATGGAACATCAACTGAAGAAGGCCTGACATCTGACCTAACTTTCAGCACTCAACGAGTTTTCCCTTCTGGGCTGGTTGCCTGCCCTTCATGCATGTCAGCATGCTCCTTGTATAAAGCAGATAACCAGCTGTGGAGAGACAGAGACTGAGAGAGAGCAGCCAAAAAAGGAAGCCTGGAAAGCTGCCTGGGAGACTCCAGGGCCATTTGCTCTAGGGAGCAGTGATGACTGCATGGAATCTTCTTCCCAAAAACTCCTTATCCCGGCCTTGTCCCTTAACCATCCATTCTACCCCAAATATATCAGGAAAGGTAACCCAGTGTGCAATATCTCAAGGTTAAAAAATACAGTGCTTAAGGAAAACAAAATGTCTTGCATTCTACCCATACCAAAGGACCAAGTGCATCACATTTGGTCCTTCCTATACTACAAGAGCTTCTGTAATGAGCTGGTGACATTGTCACAACCTACACCAAAACAGGACTAGAACAAAGGCTTCTACTCAAGACTCTTTGCAGTGCCTAGAAAGGAAGGTCCAAGGAGTCCCATCCTGGCCTTGTCAAAGCTAAGTTCTATCTCAAGGTCTAAAAAACTAAAAAATCAAAATGCCGAAATTACAGACCCTCTTATTATTATATTCTCTCAAACCCTGGAGGTTACCTTGAATCTTCATATACTCTTACGCAGGGACCACAGGTGCTTTCTCAGACGTGAGAAAGAAGCCTACCATCATTAGTTTACCTCCTTACTTTAGACTGGCTGTTATACCTAGAGTTTTTGCAAAATGCCTGGCTCCAGCAATTGCTATTATAGAACCAATGGAATTTACATTTACATTTACCAATACTTGAATGAATGCTTTATCTAGGCACTATTAGGGTTCTTTAATTCCTGTGGGATGCTTTTACAATCTACTGTTTTTCTTAAGCATACCCAAGTCAAATCTTGACTTCCAAATTCTAAGATTGTGTTTTTGTTTACTTATTTATTTATTTTTTTGCTTCTTACTGGATTTTTCCCAGCTGCTCTCCCAATCTGTAGTCTACTCTTATCCTGAGTCTATCAATTTTAACCAATCAACCACAAACAGATAAAAATACAAGCTTGCTAAACCTACATCTACAACAACACTACTTCCTTCTCTCTCTAATCAGCCTCATTACTATTACTATCCATTCACCTGAAGTCACATTAAAATATCTCATTTTGCTTCCAAAAATGATGAACATTGTATATTAGCTTCCTGTAAATAATGTTGTATATATCTCATAATGTACATAAGCACTTTAACTCTTATAACCAAAATTATTAACTTGAAACTGTACTTTTGTTTTTATATTTTCTCTTTAGTTCAATTACTGTATTTATTATTGTTAATACTGTTATTTCTGTACTGTCTTAATGTGGAGCTTTTCTCCCCAGGGCTCCGCTGAAAATTGGCCACTAGCCTAGACACACTTCCCCAGTAAACAAATGTAAATAAAATAAATAAACTTCAGCTACCAGAGGATCTAAGTACCCACAGTTAAGGTGAAATTTACAGCTTGCTATTTCCAACAAATTACTATAAAAAGCGATTACAGCCATGACTTACTAAGGGCACTGGAATTTGTTGGCTCAGCAATTTGGATAGTTCCCCTAGCCAAACTACACAGTAGCAAACTCCAGCAGTACCTAAGACGTACTTGGAGTCAACATATATAGTCCTTGGAGTAGAGGATCCTTATGCCACTCTGTATCTCCACAGAGCTAGAATGGTAGTTGAACCAAATCCTTGCCTTACTCTCCTTTACTAACACTATCCTTCAGCATAAAAACAATGGCTATCTCTCCTCTGCTACTTTCCTAGACCTATCTAAAGCATTTGACATGGTCCCACATAAACAACTTATCTCTGTCCTCAATAACCTATCCTTCTCACAATCAGTCACCAACTGGTTTCAGAGTTACCTGTCTGACCGCCAACAATCCGTTGTATGGCAGAATGACATATCTCCCCAACTACCTGTTTCCATAGGGTTTCCCCAAGGATCCATCCTTGGACCCCTACTTTTCTCTGTTTACACCAATAATCTAGCCTCTGCCACCAAACATGGCACACTCATCCAATACGCAGATGACTCAACCATCATCTGCTCAGCCCAGTCCCTACCCAAACTGCAAAAAGTCACACAGGAAGCCTTTTCCTCTGTTGAAACATGGTTATCCGATGCCCAATTAATACTCAACCCAAACAAAACTAAACTACTAATCTTCCAACCCACCAAACATACTCAAAACAACTCTCACTTTAACATCACAGCAAAAGACAACACCACTATATACCCAACTGAACACACCAAATTGCTAGGAGTGGAAATAGATAATAAACTAAAATTTGACATTCACATATCCATGACCATAAAAAAAAGTCCACAAAAAACTAGGAGCATTATACAGAAATAAACAATTTCTCACCAAAGCAGCAAAGATTTCAATAGCAAATTCCCACCTTATCTCCACCCTACTTTATGCCTCTCCAGTATATACCAACCTAAGGCAATGTGATCTAAACAAGCTAGAGACCTGCTACAACAAAATCGCCAAATTCGCCACAGGGGCATCGTAGTCACCACTGTCTCTCACTTGCTGAACTGGGCTGGTTTGATCTCCCTCACCTCCTTCAGTGGTATCAACTCTCACTCGCCCACAAACTAGTAAACCATCCACTAAATGTCCCATCCCTCCAGAATCTACTCCAACCCTATTGCACCACCAGACCACTAAGATCCAGCAACAAAAATCACTTGCAGATCACTAAAACCAATAACTCTGCTGGTGAAGCACTATTCTCTTGCGCCATAGCCAAATTATGGAACTTACTCCCACCCACAATTACCTCCATACCATTATGCACCAACTTCAAAACTTTATTAAAAGAGCACCTAAAAACATGCTGGCTATGCCCTTGCAACTCCCACTCTAATATCATCCACCCCATCCAACTACTACCTTTCTTTCACCTCCACTAACTACCTTGATGATAGCAAGCTCAGATGCTCATAAGCCTAGTACTTATTATACAGCAGGAACTTCTCATTGTTACATTTGTTAATGCCTGTTATGTACTTCACAGATAAAGATTCTAGTTGTCTACTGGTGTACTATGTTCTTCATCTGTAAATATGTTGTAAGTAATTTCTATGTTAAATTGTTAATTGCTATGTAATCCAATGTAACTACTGTCTGTTTATTTTACTGTGGAGCTTTTCTCCCCGGGCCTCCGCTGAAAATGGACCCACGTCCAGTCGGATACTCCCGGTCAACAAATTTAAATAAATAAATAAATAAATAAATAAAATCAGATTGAAACAAGGAATACCCTTAAAACAAGAACCTCACAATAACTGCCCAATCAGAAATATTTCAGATCTTGATTGTGGGGCATATTCATACTAAGTAAAGAAACTGATGGCCCTGATTTGGGCACTAAGGGCCTTTTAGTCTCTGTAGAACAAAAGGTTGTTTCTTAGAGAAACACTAGAAAATACTAACAAACAATGGTGGTACCCATTCTTACCCCTTGTGCAGGCTGGCCATGACTCCCTGGTAAATGGCTCTTCTACTACAGATAACCCCAACAGCAGTGGAAATGAGTGGCAGACTAACAGATCAGCTACAAAGTCCCATAAATGGATGTTGCAGAGGGATGGTTTTCTTCAGACTGTTCGTACATGGGGGACCCTAATAACAGTCCACATATCCTATCTCAATGAAAATTCATGGCAGATCAACTAGGCAAATCAGCTGCAGATTCCCAAGAATGGAAGTCACACATGTTCTTTTCCAGACTATTCACAGGTGGGAACCCTAACAGCAGACTACGCATCCTATATCATTGGAAATTAATGGCAGACCAACAAGGCAGATCAGCTGCAGATTTTCATGAATGGAGAGGTATGTTTTTCTCCATATTGTTTACAGCTGGGATGTTCCAGAAGTAGGCCTTCTTGGCTCTTCATGCAAGAAATAGCACAGGAGGTTCTGCTCCACAGATAGAAGCTTGGTACTGAATGCCTTCTTCTTGAGATGGACAGGTCTCTTTCCGTATACATTCCCTTCAATATACATTCTCCCCAGTGTGATCCAGAAAGCAAGGGAGAAAGGGCCAAGGATGCTGCCAATAGTACCCTTTTGGCCCAGACAACATTAGGTCCCCCACTGCATTCAGATGTCCAAGGTCAAACCTTATGTGCTGCATCTGCAAAACAGACCACCAAACACAGGACAAGGGACCTTGAAACACTCTTCCTTAAGAAACTGCAGTTCTTTGCTGGAATGATTTAACTTTCTTGTCCTTCAAGCATGTGTTCTCTGAAGGAATGGTGAGTATACTTAAATGAATACACATCATGGCATTTTGGAACTTTATGTATTTTCCACCTCATAACTGCGGTGGTTGTGCTGCAGTAACTTTGCCGCCTCACAGTCGACCCCTAACCGGGAAAAGCCAAAAGATACAACAACATGTATTTTTCACCTCATCTTACCAACCTTACATGACTGCTTTCTTAACCAAAATTCTCATAAACATTTCATTAGGAAACTATATGCATAGTTTTGCTGCATCCCTTGTTGACATCACTTAGAGGATAGTTTGGGGGTGCATTTATATGTGAATGTGCTGTAATGTATCCCTTAAAGTCTGTGGATGCACCCGCATGTTTGACTGTTTTGCCATTGCCGACAGTAAAGTTCAGTTAACTTTTCTGTGATGCACATAGTGAAAATGAATATTTTACAAAGGAAATGCATTGACATATTACACCATAAAACAGAAACAAACAGTAGGAGAATGAAGCATCGCATTGGAAGCACAACATGCTGTGCTGCATAAAGTAAGTAAAAACTACAATGGGATACTTTAAGTAGGCTAACAAGACTGC
The DNA here is from genome assembly GCF_019279795.1 of Protopterus annectens. Lineage (NCBI taxonomy): Eukaryota > Metazoa > Chordata > Ceratodontiformes > Protopteridae > Protopterus > Protopterus annectens. Next base: position 1,499,594,595 of record NC_056732.1, on the reverse strand, counting down.
CTCAAGGAAATCCTACTTTTCCACATGGATAAGGGTTTCCCTGTAATGCCATAGGAAGGATAAGATCCTCAGCACAGCACTGATGTCCATGAATTTGCAATACTTAAAGTGAGCTGTTCAGTTCTGGCCTGGAAAATTCATCTGTAAAGGTCCACATCTCAACTATTTCAGCCCACATGCCTGTAACCCCCCCCCCCCACACACACACACACACACACTTAACATTCCTGCAGCTGTACATTTTTTGAAGGGAGTCATTCACCTAGGATCACCAAAAAAAAGCCAATGGTTCTCTATTTGACTTGAAGTATATTCTCAAAAATCTTACATAGCCTTCATTTCGGATTGCTTCCTCAACTCCCCCCCAATTTCTAACAAGGAAAACAGCTTTACTTCTGGACATCATCTTAGCAGAAGAATTTCAGAACTACAAACACTCTTGTGTAAAAAGCCCTTTTTTTAATAAAGATAGTGTCCTTCTTAGAAACTGACTCCCCATTTATGTCAAAAGTATTGACTGGGTTCTCCCTTAGCTGGGCTATCAAACTCCCTGTTTTTGCCCTAATCTCCAGAAGAAGGGAGAAGAAATTATGTGTACAGGAACTGAAAATTCTGCTTAGGTAAAAACAAGGTCAGAACCTTAAATTCATTATTTTTTGTCCTTTGCATCCAGGAATGAAGGAAGGAAAAGCAGTTTGCAAACAGACACCAAGTGGCTAAGTCGTTTCATTTTGTTCTGTTATTCTCACCATGAGAAAAAAATCAGAAGTTACTATGACAGCCCACAACACTAGGGAAACAGCAACCACTGTGACTTTTTTTTTGGGGGGGGGGGGGTGAGTGCACACATTATCTCAGAGGCAGCTACTGGGACCATCAGTCCACACCTTTTCCAAAAACTCATATCAGTACGCTAGGGGTTGAGTTTCAACTGCCATTCTGTAGGGTATGTTGCAGCTCAGACCAATCTGTCCACCTTCCTTAACATGTAAACTCTCAAAATCATCCTAGTAATAAGTGCTACCCCGAGAACGTTCCATAATATTACATCACTGTTGCAGTGCCGGTTCCATCAGACCCTCCCCTCTTCTCATCTCTTCTTGGGCATCCTGGGATGGGGTGGGGTAGGGTATCCTATTGCTATGCATTTACCACCTTTCAACTCTCAGGACCTCTGGCTCAGATATGGATGCTATGTGGAAACCTATTTCTTCAAGCTTTTGATTTAGGTATCATATGACTTTGCTTAGGACCTAGTGAGTGGTGTTATGTAAGGAATATCCTGATATCCCTAAGGGGTTGACATCCAACTGACCTGCAGAAGGAATGGTTTTTAGCTCTGGAAGTCATGCTTTCTGCTGCTGAAGTCCCAACAGTAAGAATTACTGCAGAAATAATCTACTAGAAAAAAATTGTTAAAAAGTAAACACACACATTTGCACAGTAAAGCTGACAGGAAATGAGGGACTTTATTAGCAGCTGCAACAAATACTGATATGTGATGTGAATCTGAAGTTTTAGTCACATTTCATTAGCACCAATACAATGTGGCATCTGTTTGTGTGTTAATGTACTACATAGCTACAGAAAATATATTTAAGAAAAAGAACAATCTTTGTTACACAGCAAATAGTTTACAGACAAGTACCCATTGAAGGACAGTGGGTTTCATGGCTAACAAAATCTAACAATAATAATTTGTACTAGGAGTACTTAGTTTGGCCTTTGATTAGCTGATAAAAGATTTATTTGTTGAAAACCACAGCATACACAACTTCATCAACTGACTTCTGTGTGCTTGTAAAAAGTGCACTTTTCAGAAACAGAAAATCACACCAAGAGGCTCCCCGGTTCGATCCTTGGCTGGGTTACCTTCTGTGCAGAGTCTGCATGTCCTATTTGTGTTCATGTGGGTTTTCTCCCACATTCAAAAGACATGCAGTAGGTGGAGGTGGATTGGGCACTCTAAACTGACCATAGGTCTGTGAGTGCGATTGTGTGGTGTGGAAGCACTACAGCAGTAGGGTTAGTCACTCGGCAGTGTAAAACTTAGATGATTGTCACTGTTGAAGTGACACCCTGACCCCATGTGCAAAGATGGGAAAAAGGGGTTGTGGATGGATGGATAGATGGATGGAAGTCCTTGTCTGGATTTTACAACCCTAAAAAAACACAGGGACACATGATTTCTACCAGTTAACAATTATTTTGTTTTGTTATAAAAGGGGTTAGATTTCACCAGGTGAAGTAAAAATATTCTGATGCCACAATCAATGAACATCTCCTGCCAATTAAGCACCACAGTTACTCGACACCCTTTTCTCAGCAGGACTGGGGTTTTATTATTTCCTTTGGGGGATGTTCTGAAATCACAATAATGTTTTTCCCCTAAAGGAAGAGCACATGGAGAACATCCACATTTCATGGGTCACTTTTTTGCCCAACATTTCAGCTGCCTTTGTCATATGTTAGGAACCTTCCCTTCATTTCAAATCCTAGGGGTGCCTAACTTAACAGACTGCCCGAACTTCCTATACAAGCCAGGGTTCATAATGGACCAACATATAAAATAAAATACTGAAGCCACACACACATCATAGTATACAGTTTTTCTTGCTGAAACGGTGGTTGCAGAGGCCAACAGTACAGACTGATAAAGACACTCTGAAAGGGAACTGCACTGACAGCAATCGGTACAATGAGGTTTCAGTGAATGAAATAAGTACAGAAGTTTGTAGGAAGAACACAAGCCTACATCTTGCCAGTTTAATACTACAATGCACAATGCAGTGCCCTGCAAATTCTCTGCATCTGCTTAGTCTGGCTAAACAAACTCTAAGAAGCAGAAGAAATGCTCCTTAAACTACTGAAGAGTCCCAGGGCAAAAGAACAACGAGGTTTCACGTTGCATACACAAAAAAAAGGTAAAATACTGCATGAACTCCAAGTCAGGAAACATTTCACACTTGGGAATAAAAGGACTGCATAGCAGTGTTGTCACGCTCCCAGTAGCTACAATGACTTCATATGGTACATTCTCAGAATGCCTAATGTTAGCTTCTTTAGAACGTATATTTGTGCAGGGTTTACTACAGTGTTTCTAATACCTACAGTTTATAAAGTGGACAGCAGTCCTCACTCACTTAGAATTTGCCCAAGATGTCAGTTACAATACAATGAAAAGCGTCAGTGAAACAAGTAACACGAACAAAAAGCACAGCACCCTGCAGTGAAAACAGGGATTTGCCAGCAAATCTAGCTGCCGTGTTGTCCATAGCCGAATGTTCCAACAGTAGAGTTTTATGAAGAAGGCCAATTTACTGGGTGATGAGCTACCATGCTTGCACACCCAGGGCCTTTACCAGGCCATTAGTTTAAGTGTTGCGTACTCCCAGGGCCTGTTCTAACTCTTGCCTGCGTTGTTGAATCTGGAAAAGAAAAGTCACAATTAGCCTGCAAAATATACATTTTCACATCCTTAAAGCTCATTTTGAACTTTCTCAACATTGTCAGCCTTTTACCATGCACTTCTTTCAGCACTGGAATCACGGATTTCATTCTTAGGTTGTTTTAGGTTTATGCAAACAATAGGGTTAATACTGAAACACTATGAAAGGCTATGGACTAAGACCATTCCGCCAAAGAGGTTTAAGAATTTGCACAACTGTGCCTAGAAACAGGTAAGTAATCAATAGACTTGATGCGCTACGCCAAACGACTTACCAACAGACATCCCTGTGAAATACAGCAGAATACTGGCCAAAAGAATGACATTATGAGTGATAACTGACAAATAAAGCCATGTATTTCTAAAGTTATTTTATGGCCTATTAAACAGTTAGTGTATTAACAACTTAAAGTACATTAAGTAAACCAATGATCAGTCCACAAAATCTATAACTGTAGGTCAAATTATAACAATTTTAATTAAATACTAATGTATTACATTTCTTGCTGTTGAATTTCCCAATTGTAATAACTGATCTGGATATATAGCTGTGTCATCAATAAACTGGTCAAAACATGAGATTTAGGTTACTGAAGGAACAATCACTTTCCTTAGAGTTACATACAGTGGGAATAAGGTCTGCTGTCTACATCCTGGCAAAAGACAGGCTGTTGAATACGGAGTTTGGTATGAATGGTTACATTACAGCAATGAGTACATATGCTGATTTGATGTCACTATGTATCCACAATTCCTTACAAGAAATAATTTGACAACTTGGTTTACCATAAACACAACTGCTTCCAAAGCCAAGTTCTTGCCCTGCTCCTTAAGGAAGGATAGGAATGGGGAACTTTACAAAAATAGGGTGTTATCTAGTCACAGTGGAATGAACATGAAGCATCTCCTCTGTCAAAAGGGTGAAGTAAAAAGTTACAGGGAGGTACAACGTGGATGGACTACAGCTTAAACTGCCCAAACAAGTGAGCAAATATGAAAAGGAAAGCAAGCAAAAACAAAACGAACAGCCACAAACCAGGGGGTACCACCTGGACTAATATGCAAACAACAAACTGTAATAAAATGGGTATTTAACAGTTGCTTGCAGAGTGGCATTCTGAAAGACCATTGTTAACAAACATGCACCACTGTTATTTAAACTCTGAGACTCTGTATGTAGAAACAAAACAATGCGCAATACTTTATTCAACAACAATATATAGTCAGACACTTCAAAAGTAAACAAATAATGCAGCAAAAATTTTCAAAGAGCAGTGTTGTAATTATCTTAGTTTCAGAAGTGTAAAACTGTCTAAATGTGAGAAACACTGCCTTTGAATACAGTGTTATTTAGTAATAATCAAGGATGCATCCAATTAAACTGACTGGATAAATATAATTCAGAAAATGGAAAAAGTTCTTGTTCTGTGTTATATTGTCAGTTCCTGGTGATCTTTTTAAATAAACAAACAAAAATAATGTAAGACTAACAGATTAATTAATGATATAACCAGATGCTACTAACCTTATCTAGACTTATTCTTACTTATTGTCAGGTAGGTGGACTGATGCTTGCACTTCTATTTTGGCCATATCCTAGGCCACAAGGACAACTGTAGTGGCAACTTGAATGGACACTTAAGATGGCCAATCAACCTTAGCAGCTTGTCTTTAGGTGGAAGAATGAAACTAGAATATCTCAGGAAATCCACAAGGACATGGCCAGAATGTGTATTTTCCAAGTACATCATTATCAAAAGTCAGGAACAAACCCGGATTCTCGAAATGTAAGTTACCAGGACCCACCATTGCCACTCAGAGACCTGTCCCTGAGTTTACATGATATAATATTTTATGGCTTGCTTAATTTTGTTTCTCAAACAATAAGTTTACTCTATGTAAATTGCTTTACTCTATTAATGTATGTGACCACATTTTATTGTTTTCTTTTTATTCCAAAGCCAGGTCTATAAAGTTATGCACGTGTAATTGGTTACCAACTGAATAAATAAATAAATAAACAGAGAACTTGTTTTACTTCAGAAATACAAGGGCTACTTGGAAATAAGTATTTTAACTTTATTCAAATTTAAAAAGTTTTACGTTATGCAAATGAATTCTACAGCATGTGATAATCATGTTAACGTTGTGCATGTCACTGTGTATAATAATGAAATGATTTAAAATTAAGAATAATTTCTGTGCCACCAGAAAAGACTAGAAATCACTGTCCCATTTTTCTGTGTCATACAGGCTTCTCAGAAGGGAGTTATGCCTTGCCTTCTGACCAATTAGAAACACAGTAGACCAGGATCCCTTGCACCTTCACAAATCAGACAGTCCCACAAATACTACAGCAAGTGATCTAAACGTGCTTCAGAAGATCAATAAAACAAGCTGGAGAGACAGATATATTTACTCAGAGCATTCCTCACCTTTGGAATAGCGTCCTCCTACAGAAAAAGCAGTGTGATAAACTACTCAAAGAAAAGAAACACCAAAACGATAAACTACTCAAACAGGACGTTGATAATTGGATGGGTATTCATAAATTCACCCTAGGCACGACTGGCTGAGCCCTCCTCGAGGGGAAGATACAGCCTAGGGTGGGAACTAGGAAGGTGAAATGATTACAAGACTCACTTTCCTTGACCTTCTTATGGTCCTAGTTACATTACGAAGCATTACAAGCAACAACCACAACCTGTCCATGTGCACTGCTGAGTGAAAACTATATTCTGCACACTAATCCTAATTTTATTCCAGCTAATTTGGCTGTAGAAAGTACAGCTGTGTCAGTGTGTCAGCAAACTTCCCATAACAACAGATACTCAAATAGCAGCATCATTACCGCAGCATAACTCGATACAGTTTAGCTTCAGACAGATTTCTGTCCATCTGGCATAACCTTTAGAGTCTTGGGTACCCTCAAAGTGAACCTATTTTCATCCTCAGATAGAACACATCAACAGGATGATTGACAGAAAAAGGGAAGCAGTCTCTATCATCCTTTTTTTTTGGAGTAAAAGGTGTCACCAAGAGTGCCTGCTAACCCTGGCAGGAGAATTAGGTCATGTTTTTTTTCCCACTCCCCAGTAATGCACCAGGGAAGTGTGCAGGAAGGTGGTCTCCATCCCATGCCCCCACTGTCTAGGTCTCACAGGAACCTAAAGGAGTCTACAAAAGGAGCTCAAGAAAGGGAGACGTGCAGCAACAGTAACGTTTCTACTGAACATCTAAGATTATATCATAAGGATTACTGGTAAAGTACCATTCTTTTTTTAAACGATTTTATTGAATAATCACTTGTGACATAGGCAAATTTACATTTATATAAAAGTAATCAAACTGTATTAACAAGTTCATAAATATGGATATTGCTGAACCAATTCATATGTGGGTACATAATCTATCACTATTGCTTTTATTTTAGCTTCATTTTGAACGTCAAAAATATTTGAAATTGCCTCAAAATGTTCCACAACACTAAAATAATATCATCTGCAAATAGAGCCAGTTGTCTTGACTACCATGCCAATTACATCTTTGAATTTGAGTCCCTTATTTTCTTTGCCAGTGGTTCTAAATATAATGCAAACAACAAACAGGAAAGAGGACACCCCTGCCTGGTTTGTCTGCTCAAGCAGAAATTATCAGAGAGGACCCCACCCACTTTATTTTTTGCCTCCAGTCCCTCATATATTCTCTTAATCAACCTTATAATTTTTTTCAGGAAATGAAAATGCTTCCATTGCCCTGCTCATAAAGTCACAGCTTACTCTGTCAAATGCTTTCTCTGCATCAAGATCTACCAACAATGGTATTTCTTACCTTCTGCTTATCTCTAGGTCATCAATATTCTGTTAATGTTGTCAAATGTTTGCCTCCCCTCCACAAAACCCCACAAATCCATATCTGTCAATTTTGGCATTACTTTTTCCATTCTTTTATTAATTGTAGACATGAACACTTTATAATCATGGTTTAGTATTGAAATGAGCCTGTATGAAGCTGGATCTGATGGATCTTTAACCTCTTTAGGTATGATAGCTACTACTGCTTTTTTTCAGGATGTTGGCACTTCTCCTCCTCCTAAAATACTGCTAAACAAAATCTTCCCGATCTTTATCAGTTTTTTTCCCTCCTAGCTTCTAAACCTCCACAGGAATACTATCTAATCCTGGGGACTTTCCTGTAGCTTGGTTATACATCACAATTTTTATCTCATCTCCTCTTATCATAACTGTTAGCAATTGAGCCTCATATACCTCTAACCCTGGCATATTTAATTCTTCCATAAACATTTCCATTTGTATATTTTCTTGATTTTCATATTTCTCTGCTTTATACAGACCCTCACAGAATTTCAGAAATATTTTAATAAGTCTGCAGGATCTCTTGTTACCTTCCTCGTTATAGGCTCCCAAAGCTTGGCAGTTATCCCTTTCTACTTTCTGTTGCCTAAGTCATTGTGCTAAAAGCTTTCATGCTCTAGTGTTATTATCAAAAACAGTTGCATATGAGCAATCTTTCTAAACTTGTGTATATTACCAAGGTAATCCCTCATTTTCTGCTTAACATTGTGTGGTTGATCCTCTTCTTGTTCGGTTGAGATTCCTCCTATTCTGTAATACTTTAACATTTGTCAGTCCCTCTAAATAATTCTTGTTACTTCTTAACCATACCTTCCTTTCTTTTATTTCCAGGTCATTTTTAAACTCTACCTTATTTTTACCCCACTCCACAGCTATATTTCCAGAAGTAATTTTGATCCTCTCGAATAGCTCCTAAATAATCTCCACTACCCATTCCTTAAATTCCTCAAGTTTCAACAGATAGGTAGGAAAGCGCCAGTGCCTCATTTTTATTTCATTATCTTGTGTTTTTAATCTAGTTATTACTGGAGCATGATCTGAAATACTTTCTGGGTGCGTCTCAAGACCTTAATTAAATGCACATGTTCCTGTGAAATGTAAATTCTGTTTAGCCTAGCCCTGTTTTTATATCTTGGGGAATAATATGTCAATTCCCTCTGAACTCTTATTATTGAATTCACATCTTCCATGCCAAATACTTTCATAAATGTATTCAAAAAATCTATCCTCCTTTGTTATAATTTCCATTCTAGGTCCCCTGACACATCTTCACTGGTGCAAATCAAATTCTAGTCCCCAACTATAAGGAATATTCCTTGCTGAAAACTGATTTCTCCCATAATTTTTCTCAAGCTCCATTATAACCCCTTAATACTACAAATCTGTTATTATTATCTTTTTTATCTTCTTCTATCACTATTGGAGCTCCTCTTGCAATTAATATAAGTACTCCTCTTTTCCCTTGTCCCACACATTCCACTGAATAACCATCCTGAAAACCTTTCTTTATCAAATTCACATGTTCAGTTTTTTCCACGAGTGTCTCCTGTAACAAAGCTATTTGCACTCTACATTTTTAAATATAGTTCACTGTTCTTTTTTTTTTTGTATTTATCTGTGACACCATTGACATTTAAAGACATTACAGAAAGCATCATTGTATTAAAAAGCTATTATTCCCACCCTTTATGTATAACATCATTTTTGTTAAATGTCTAGTTCCAGCTTTTGTGTTACATGCATACTCTGGCAGGTTGAACTTTTATATAGTTGTTTCTTGTCGTATCCATTTGACCCCATGTCACATCTTACAATACCTTTTGTTTTATTGAAAGCCCTCAAATAAACTCCTCCCAAAACAATACCCCCTACAGCCTATTAATTTAATACTAACTCATAAAACTATGTACATCTTCATATATTGAAGTTTTAGCCTCCTAACAGGGACAAATGTCCCAAACAGATAGCCACACTCATAGACTTAAATTTACTTGAAGAAAAGGTTGTCCATGCTAAGATGTGTGGTGCAACCTGTTTTCCTGCTAAGTGCTAACTGTTTTTTGCTTTATCTTAATAGCTCTTCCAGTTGGGATAACCTATGAATGCTTTCATAGAATATTATCACCTAGCCAGTTTCTCTCTTTATTTTAACCCAGCTAATCACTCTCCGCCAGACAGTAACCAATTTCTCATCAGATTGTATCCATGGAGACATGAGAACCAGAGAGCCACTTTTTCTTTATCAGATTGTTTCCATGGAGACATGAGAGCCAGTTACAGAACTGCTACTAAGCATACAATTCATTTGCTAGAAAAAAGCCTCAAAATATTCAATATTCTTTTTTATTTACTTACTTTCATTTGCCCATAAACACAAAAGTCTACTGGCCTTCTCTGTCAAGTTTCTGTCCTTGCAGTATCATTCATAATACCAGGGAAGAATACTACAGCAGTTCCCTGCTAGAGTAGCCTGGTTACAGGGCTAGGGAAGAGATACACACACCCTGCAGAATGGCTGTGGCAAATCTTACCCTGGTCCTGGGCTGCATGAGTATCCTATAGTGCTTGGAATTGTGCAAATAGTGGTCCAGATAGCTATCTCACAAATACTACTGACTGACGCATTTTTAATAATGGCAGCAGTTGTAATCAGCTGATGCCCTGGCAGAATGGGCATTCACCTGACCTTGAAGGTGTACCTATGGTCATAACAAAATTCAGCATAATTTATACAGTACATGGATAAGGTCTGTTTAGTGACTGATCTGCTTTGTTTACATGGCAAGAATGGTATAAAGGCTGTTTATTTCATCTGCATATGTGCACTCATTAGATGTTGCTACTCCACCCTTGTTCTGTGGTCTGCAGTACAAAATGGCAACTGGATAGTTTGACTCAGGGTTAACTCTAACGCTGCTTTAGGGAGAAAAACAATGAAGAGAATTGTTTGTAACTGCTATCCTGTCTTTGCAGCAGGCTGTACAAGATTCCTTGAGCACTAAAGGCTGCAGTTCTGAAAGTTCCTTTGCAAAGATAGTCGTTTCCAAAAGCAGGATCTTTCATGACAAGTAGTTCATGGTGTTGTACTTACTGGTTCAAAGGGTGGCAGAGTAAGTTGCATTGTTACAAAATCCAAAACCCAGACAGGGAGGAATTTGCCTCCTTGTTGGTCTCAGATGAAGGATCCCTTGTAAGAACTGCTGTATTGTTGGGACAGATGTTGGCTGGGGGTGTCACAGCCAAATAAGCTGCAATGGCGTAACCCAGGCATTTGTCAGATAGTTCTATCAAATACGAAACTGAGCCAGTTGAATGCACTATATCAGGATTTGAACAATATACACAAAATATCTTCAATTTTGTTAAGTTGGCTTTCTTAGTTGTTGGTTTCTTTGGTTCAAGCAGGATATACAAATATTTCAAGCATGGGCAATAATGCTCTTCTACCCTGTCAATGTACCAAAACAGTTGTTCCCGTAATGTCTTCAGGCTGTCCTTAAAAAATATCTAAACTAGTGCCTGCTTTAATGTAATTTGGTTGTCTACTCCATGCATCAGCTGCTTTCTCAGAGAACCAATTAGTGCACTTCTCATTTCTACAGCATGTTCTACACAGGTTGTCTGATGATTCTTTACTACTATTTCATAATGCCAAACATGCCCAGAGGTAGTTGTCTCTAAATGCACTATATACCTGAATAAGGTCTTCTGTTAAATATCTACATGAGGCACTGAACAAGTTCATTTATTTTAGACTTTCATTAAAACTTAAATGTTCACATCCATGCATGCCCTTGATGTACTTCCACTGCTGTCTTTCCAGTTTACTCATGTGTGTTTTTTATAACGTTTCTACATTTTATTTATTTATTTTACACTTGTTTACCGGGATGGTCCATCTGAGTGGAAGCCCATTTCAGGTGGAGGCCTGGGCAGAAAGGCTCATAAGTAAAAAAAAAAAAAAATATATATATATATATATATATAGATATTAACATCACAAGCCCAGTTTACAGGGTTTACAACAGTAGCATTTGAAAGTTATACATCAAGAAGAATCATTGATAGTGACAGTTACAAAGTAAAAAAAAAACACTTTTACATAAAAAGTTTTACATAGTGTTTTTTTTCTTTTACACAATTTGTGTAACAAATAGTAGACAGCTAGACTCTTACTACAGAGTGGAAACAAATCATATTTTCTACATATGCATTTTTGACAGATAGATAAGAAATTTTGTGGGTATGCTTGTGAATGAGCATATTAGAAGCTGTTGTTCTAGTCTGTAGCAGGCTTAGTTTTGTTGGTGTAGACTGATTAGAGAGGAGCTGAGAAGAGTTGGGGTGGGAGAATAGTAGGGAAGTGCAGGATATATTGGTTAGGTGCATCTGATGGTGACTGTTCTCAGGAGGAGAAAAACATGTGGGGGAGGCTGGATGCCATTAGCCGTGACTGTTGCAGGAGCAGATCCATTTGCTATAGACGTAGTCTTTTAGCAATTTTTTGAATTGCATTAGGTTTGTAATGTTTAGAATATGTTGTGGAATTGTGTTCCAAATTTTGGAGATATAGTGGAAGAACAGGGTTTCCAGCATGCACCCACACACACACACACACACACACACACACACACACACACACACACACAGACACGCACACATACACACACACAAATCCCTCTTCTACCTATCTCCTAACTAGCCCCTCTATTACAACCACCCAACCACACACTCACTTGAAACCACACAAAAAAAAAAAAAAAAAAAAAGACACACATAAACGCACTCACATATCCCCCGCCACTACTGCTCCCCTTAAAATACCGGACACTTAGCTGTTGTCTCTGTCATTGGGTGCAATGGGTGAACATCGCCTTTTGGTCATGTTAGTTAATGTGTTTGGCAATGTTAATTTACACAGCCCAGTGACGCTCTGAATCCCTTAAGTGTGTAAATCATTTCCTACAGGCATTCATAGGGGAGAGCACACGGCTAATTATCATATGACACTCCCCAGGAATTCCTAATTAGCACTGCTGTAGGCTGTGGAGACAAGCCCCTGCTGTAATTTTACAGATTGCATAAAATCATGGTGGTGAGTATGGATTAAGAATTAATGGAAAACTGCCATGTTATGGCTTACCACTGATGGTAGCTCTTTCTAAATTCCATGGTAGGTGTACAAATTACCTTAGGAGGCTGGTAGAAGCTTTGTGTGAAGGAACATTTATCTGGGTATTTTGCAGGGAAGAACAATCAGGAGTAGCAACTGTCTTATGTCAAAGATCTGATACACATTGTGACATGGACAGCCCAGCTATCGGCAATTCTGTAAAAAATTATATGTCATTTGTGAATATTGATATGATTTATACAGAACTGTATGTTATGTACTGAACTTCAAGAATGTAACCATAGCATACCCTGCTGGAACATGGAAGATTAACTTACAAAACGTCAAGAAAATAAGTTGAAATTAAGTGCTTTATGATGTGTTATAAAAGTTAGTTTCATTGCAGCAAGAAGACAGGATGTCTAGAGCTAGAAATTTTTTCTACTGTTTTGGAGAGACGTTTTTACTCTGTTTAAAATGTAAAGTGTTTTATTGCTTTATGACTTCCTAGCAGCTGCACATCTGAGAGATACGTATTTTGAACACAGCGATGTTAGTTTCTGGTTTAGCTTGGGAACTAAAGTCAGGTGACAAAAAGTGATGTCATCCAAGCTAACCCAGCAGTAATATGTGATATTGATTTAAGAACTCTCTCAGAGAGAGACTTTGGCATTTTGTATTTTGTCTTTGACCTGGAAACATCCATCATCAGCACTTCTGCCTGCATGTTGTATCTAAGTAAGGCTTAGGGCATAGTGTCTCTCTTAGATATATATATATATATATATATATATATATATATATATATATATATATATAAATATAGTAAAGATTACTTTAGATGTTTTATGTAGTTATTTGAGACCATCCTGCAATATTGTTTTAAAATATTTCCTGTGATTCTGAACTCTGTAGTTATTGTGTTGCTTGAGTATTGTCTTGTTATTTTATTATTTATTATTAAATATATTTAAACCCATCTTTGTGGCTGGTTTGTTTAGAGATATTTAAGCTCTTAGGGTAGTGGCATATGTATTTGGTGACACTGTACAGGCCATTCCTAAACAGCCTTGCTCTTGGTCACATTTACCATTTGGAGAATAGTAACATTACACAGTAGGATTGGTCACCCTTTGTAAGGGCCTTAAGTAGCTGATAAACGGGTTGGTGGCAGTGATAACTACCTTATAGTCTGGGCAGAAGGGGGGCATAGCTAGTAAACATGTGCCAGCCTTCCCCAGAAGTGTATGTGTGTTTGTATACAAATCAAATCTCAAAGTGTGTTTGTGTATCAGCTACTTGGGCAGGGACATGACAAAGAGGGTGCTGGAGGTCTTGGCCTGACTCCTCAGCTGAGATCTTAACCCTACAGCTATACCAATGGGGAGTCTTACTTGGGATCTGGAGAAAGAGGGAGAAACCAGCCCCCAGACTGACTGAGATCTTTGTGTGCTCTTAAGGGAAACTGTATTTTACTGTGTGTACTTGTCATCCTCCCATTATGTAAGTCCCACACTGTTGCCAGTGGTGAGGACTGAGGCACCTTGATTACTGGACCAGTGCAGGGGCATCACACACATACAAAGGATATTATAGTTATAATACCTGGTACAACTTTTTGTATGGAAGTGGAAATAGAAAAAAGGGTATGTAATGTACACGTGTTCAAGTCAGAAGTGAAGAAAAATAGAAGTCATTTATAACTGTAGGCCATGTGCAGTCATATAGGACATTTAACTGTAAATTAAGTAAAAATGCTGAAGAAACAACAACAATATTAAGATAGGAAAATAAATAACTGTATTTATCATAGGTTCATAGGTAGGTACTAGGCTATCGGCTCAAGGGCCTACGCAAGCCTAGCCAACAAGGTTCCCTGGCTTACGCCAACCAATAAAGTTATTTTCCTGTGCCACTGTCGAGCAAAGACACAGAAGTGATTCCTGGGGTGTATTTCCTTTTTCCATCCGCTCATCAAGATTTTTCTTGAAGAGTGCTAATGAAGAACTTTGATTGACATAGATGGGTAGCCTGTTCCAGAGTATGGGAAGTCTCTGGGATAGGAATCTATCCCATCAGCATGTTCTGTTTATTGTGGTGACAAGGTTTAGGTCCCTAGAGCGTGTAGCTCGGAGGGACTGGGATTTCTTTAGGTGTAGCATGTCCAATAGCTCTGGGTTTGACATAGCTTTATATGTTAGGCAGAGATCACCTCTGAGTAATCGATATGCTATGGAGTAAAGCTGGAGTTTTTTGAGGCGGTCAGTGTAGGGCATTTGTTTGAGTCCAGTAATCCTCTTTGTGAGGTACTTCTGTGGCCTTTCCAGCTGCTGCAGATGTCTTGTAAGGTACATTCCAAAAGGGGCGTTGTACTCTATAGTGGGTCTAATGAGTGTCGAGTAGAGGGGAACGATGACCTCTTTTTTCCTGGATGAGAACCCTTTTATGATGAGGTGTGCCACGTAGAAGGACTTCCTGACTACTGTGGCGATGTGACTATCAAAGGAGAGACTACTGTCCACCTGGGTCCCAAGGTCTCTTATCACGCATTCAGTATTAAGTAGATTGCTGCCTATGTGGTAGTTCATGGTTACAGAGTTTTTACCAAAGGGGATGACACCGCACTTTTTGGCATTGAGCTTGAGGCCATGGCTCTGACACCAGGCAACTGTCTCAGAGAGGCCCTTCTGTAGGATGTTCACATCATTTGGGGACTTGACTATGGCTCCTAGTTTGCAGTCATCTGCGAACTTCTTTAGCCAGAGGCCTTCTGTGTTAGCCTGCACTTCAGAGAAGTAGATACCAAACAGGAGCGGTCCCAGGATGGAACCCTGTGGTACTCCACTTGTCACTGGTTTGAGGTCAGATTTGGAGTCTGCAACTTTTACAGTGTGGGTTCTGTCAGTGAGCCAGCTGGCAACCCATCTTGTGATGTAGGGATTTATGCCTAGTTTATTGAGTTTAGCTATAATTCCAGAGTGGGAGATGGTGTCAAAAGCCTTGGCGAGGTCAAGATAGGCTGTGTGAACCACCTTACCCTCATCTACGGCTTTGGTGACTGCCTCAAAGAAGTCGATCACGTTCAGGAGGTATGATCTGCCTTTCACAAACCCGAACTGGGTGGGATCCAGATCAGTTTAGAAAGTTTGGGGAATGAAGGTACAACGTAAGAAAGAGGACATCTATGTATACAGAAAGAGTTTAGCATGGGTAATTTAAGACAACTACAACATAAAAAAAAAATTATTTTTTTTTTCTGATCATAAAGCTGCTAAAGTTACTTTTGAAAAAACATAAAAAGAATAGCTAGGACTGGGCTACCCAAGGACAGATTTTAAGCAAGTGAATGGAAAGAGGAAATAATATTACTGTTGTGAGGGGAACCAAGAAACAGTGTGAGGATTTTATGGATCAACATTACAATGGCAAAAAATTCTAAAGAAAAACAGTGAGGAAAGGAACATATAGAAATCTTTAGGACTGTGATGTTATGAGGTAGTGCCATCTGTACCAGGGAGAGTAGGGCAGTACATGTGTACATATGTGTATAGTTAGCTGGAGTTTTGTAAATAGTTTTGTTATTTGACTACCTCACTGATTTGTACAGATGTTTGAGTTAAAAATATACTTGTAAAGTTAGTTGTATTAAAAATGCATCAACAGTAGGAGGTCCTACTGGACAGAAAGAATGCATACACATATATTAGTTTGTACTGTTGCAAATGATCAAATGTCTATGTTAAATCAGAGAACCCTGGAAGGGTAGAAAGTCTGAAATTGTGTTATAGCTTTCAGATGCTGCCACAGATCTGAGAAAAGCTTTGTATGTATTGTACCAGAATCAAGTGACCAGAGGTGATGTCATCCTCTAACCAGTATCTGGTTTCTTTGGCATTCATGCGGCAGCACAGAATCTGCCAGGAAAGACTTCTGACAGGTATATATCTCACACATCAACACAAAGAGAGAGAGACATCATCTGGCTTTTGCTGTGGTAAGACACTCAGCACACATCAGCTTACCTTGTTTTAGTAAGTAGTCAAGGAACAGTAATTCTTTAGTTAGTCAGGGACATTTAGTGAGAATAATGAGAAACTATCCAATTGTATTTTTTATATATCTGTGGTTGAAACTCTGTTGTTTATTGTATTCAGTATTTTCCTGTTTTCTGTTTTATTATTTATCATCAAATATTTTAATACCTTTCACTGTGGCTGGTCCTTTAGAGAATACTTTTAACATCTTGAGAGTACTTATGCTTGTTTTAGTGACACTGAGGCCACTCCTGAAAGCCTTGCTGCTGTGGTCACACTCTACCATTTGTATTAGTATTAATTTTACACACTATAATTGGGTACTCTTTGTATGAGCCTTAGGGTAGCTCACTGGTGGCAGCATGATTACCTCAGAGTCTGGGCAGAAAGGGGCACAGCCAGTAAATATGTGCCAGCTTTTTCAAGGTGTGTATGTGTTTGTGAAACTCAAATATCCAAGTATGTGCATCAGTTACTGGGAACAGGGACACAGAGCTCCAAAGTGGTCAGTGTGGAGTTTTGTGTGGGCCTGGAGATAGAGAGTCCAGCCCCAGGTCTGGAGCATGCTCCCTGTGTACTCCTAAGGGAAATTGTGCTTGGTGCAGGGGGCTACATCTGAAAATATTGTGTGAATACATCTTCGCTCTTAGTGACCGTCCCTCACTGGAGTCAGTGCTGAGGACTGAGTCTCCTTGATTGCTGGCCTGGAGTAGGGACCTATCACAAGGACAAAAAGATACAAAAAAGGAGAATACGAAATAAAATGACAAACATCTGAAAATTTTCAGGAAAGGAATTACTATTGATCTACTAGATGTTCAACAAAAATTTTGAGATAAATGGAAGGAAAATGGAAATATGCAGGTGAATGGTATGCTCTACTTAGTTTGGCAGAGCAATGCTGCACAGTTATAATACAATTCAGAGACATGCATAATCAGTATATTTCTGAGTCCCATTACAGCCCACCTGCCAATGTCTTTGCATTGTCTACTGTGCAGTTTTAGCAACTGTGGGTTGATGTCCTACTGAACAGTCTGGACCTGCAGGCAAACAGTAGTGGATGTGTACACATTAGGAAGACCTAGTATTGCTCTGAAGTGCAACCCTCTTTCCTGTCAGTCATCAGTCCCCTCCTGGGAAATTGGCCCATTTGTTTCTCATCACTGTGATGAGGGCTGACATGGAGAGGATATAATTTAGACAGCCACTGGAGTGGTTCAAGGGTTTTTAAATTAACGCTACATTCTTTCATGAGTGCCCAGCCAAAGGGGGACATGCAATGGGCTGTCATGCTGATCATCTCTCACTTCCACATAGGACAATGTCAGCAAACAGGCCTGCCCTCACCACGCAAGCATTTCTACAATCTCCACCAGAGAAATGTCACTTCATTTCACTTCCCTGTGTTCTGTCAAGCATACTTTAATTCCCCCCGAGGCAAAAGGGCCACATCCCTAAACTCCTCACCCTCCCTACTTAGCTCCTCCAGTGTCAGGACTGACTAATCAAACCACAACTGCCTAAGTGCAATAAAGGCTCTATCCTTCTGCACTAAATAGCCAGGGTAGGGAATGGCTTATGTTCAGCAATTGGTGGGAATTAGCCACTCTTCATGTTGCCTGTGTGCTTTATGGAAATAGTGCGATTCACACACATACATGAAAACTACCTTCATTTGAATATACTCTGCACAAATGTTTGTATATTTGTGGTTTATGTAGCTGTGCAGCCATTTTGAACACCAACCTACCCACCAAAACGTAGCAGCAACAGCAGCAGTAGAAAAGTGTGAAGCACATTTCTGGAAGCCAAGAAGCATTGTTTAAAGAAGGCAGAGTCCTGAGGAGGTACACAGCATTCTGCAGCACTGTGTTTTGCATATGAATTCTTGTGGTTAGATATATCAATCTGTACTATGGTTACCTTTAACTTGTACCTGCATACAACCCACATTTTCACAATTTCAAACTCTTTGTTTAAAAAAGGAATGTCAAAGACACCTAACTGGGCACCCAAGAGGTATCTAAAATGATACAGAATACATTTAACCTTTAATGCAAAATGGACAGAAGACATTCTGAACACTGAATATTTTTAGCAATCTATGATATGCACTTTGAAAAGAACACCATGGTTTAAAACTTGGAACACCATGGTTTAAAATTTGGAACACCACGGTTTAAAACTTAATAGCACAGCTATATACTTTTTTAAGAGTTTTTGAGGAAAAGTGGTTGTAAAGATGCTGACCAGGATACAGTTTTATACAGCTAGGGTTCAGCATAAGTAACGCATGGTACCACCTCATCACAAACCGGGTACAGTTTTATACAGCTAGGGTTCAGCACAAGTAACGCATGGTACCACCTCATCACAAACCGGGTACAGTTTTATACAGCTAGGGTTCAGCACAAGTAACGCATGGTACTACCTCATCACAAACCGGGTACAGTTTTATACAGCTAGGGTTCAGCACAAGTAATGCATGGTACCACCTCATCACAAACCGGGTACAGTTTTATACAGCTAGGGTTCAGCACAAGTAACGCATGGTACCACCTCACCACAAACTGGGTACAGTATTATACAGCTAGGGTTCAGCACAAGTAACGCATGGTACCACCTCATCACAAACCGGTTACAGTTTTATACAACTAGGGTTCAGCACAAATAATGCATGGTACCACCTCATCACAAACCGGGTACAGTTTTATACAACTAGGGTTCAGCACAAGTAACGCATGGTACCACCTCATCACAAACCACTCCCACACTATGAAATTTTATTGACCAACTCATCCTCAGACTGCAAAACTGTAGTTTTGATTTCCAGGCTGAGAATGACAGGAGTAAGGCATCTAATCAAACAACATTTACTTTTCTCATAAACAGCAAAAGTATTTTGTTATTAGAACCAGCATAGCCATAGCCACTTGGGTAATTGAATTCTTCATTGTTTATAATTAATTAGCAGAAAAAAGCCCCTCTTACCTTACAATAGAAGTATCTGCTAACAGCTTCCTGAGACCAAGGTTCATAATAAAATGCTGCCCGACGTTCCTCTTCAGGGTTTCCTACCACATCAGTCATGACCTGTATTTAAAGTAGTAAAATTATAAGTTAGCAGAGCTGTGATATTTTCTCAGAATACATTACCCGTACATTATACCACTCTGTCTACTTGAGTTTTACTACCAAACTCTCTTCTAGTTATGTTTCTTTACATGGTAATCTTAACTACATAGAGATCTTCTTACTAGTCATTCTTACAATAAATAAATAAATACAAACATAAATACAATACAATAAAATGACATAAAAAAATCCCTGAGCTATATTTGCCAAGCAAGTACTTTTCAAAAAAATACATGCAATACAGTTCCTCCTGCTTGACGTAGCATATACCACACTCCTGGACATATTCAGTTAATTTAATTGAACAACCATTTCTCAGTCCTTATCTTGCCATACAATGCTTCAAAGAACTGTGCTCCGCCCTCCTAATTTTTACTGTAACTATACTTTCAAGATAATTCCTCCTACCTATATCACCACACATAAAATCCCATTTGGCACCAAGCAGGAGTTATCTGTATTATGCTTTCCCAAATGAAGCGAGACAAACTAACAAAGCCTAAAAGATAAATACTTACAGGAGGCTGAACTCATGACTATCTGACGACACTGTCAAGCTCAGAGTTACTTATAAAAGGCAACAATATCACATCTTACAGATGCACAAGTTCCACGTCATCTAAATACCTTCTGAGATAAGCTAAAAATCTCCGCTGAATGACTGCCACCATACACTGGAGTGCATACTGCAAAGTGAATTAGGGTCTACTTTCAGAAGCTCAGTATTGGCTCTCCATTGCTAACACTCACTATTGTAAATCATAAAGACGGCCCCAGATGAACCCGTCATGAATAATTAATTAGGGAGTCTGCATGATATCCTTCATTGCCCAGCAGCCTGACACTAAACTTAACATCAGAAGTTGGGCACTAAGACCAGCATCAAGAACTGATATACAGCCACATAAGCAATTTTCATTAAAAAAGTATAGGCTACAACTCACTTTATCTGCACTGAACAGCTCTAACAACAATATGGGGACCTTTACTATTTGTAACAAATCCTATAATGCAACTCTAAGCCAAGCATATGTTTCAGCAATGCAAATGTCATTTTCTGAACTGTCTGGCTGGTCAGCTGAGCAACTCAGAGAAAACAGATGCTTAACTGAGTAACAGGTATTTTTCTTGACTGTGTTCAGCTCTTTTATCATACATAAATTTACAAAGGCATTTTGTGTTTTAGCACAAGACTTTACAGATTTCACCAATTCTATTCATCCAACTAGTTGTTAAAAATACAGGCATTTAAGGAACGGGTAGTGGAAATTATCCAGGAGTTATTAGGGTAGACAGAAATTTCTTTAGAAGGGATATCTAGTGAATGCAATAAAATGAACCAGGAGTTTAAAAAGGGGATGACAAAGATTAAAATACTGCAGAATAAGGGGAATTTGATAGAACAAGAACAGGAGCAACCACAGAGTGCTGAAGGAAAAATAAGGAAGTATTTGGATAATATGCATGAGTTTAGAAAGATTGCTGTTAAGCAACTATTTTGTGATCACTCCAGAACACAAAACCTTTTAGCATGATGACTTGGGTAACATTACAAAGAAAGGATTGTTTCCAAACTTAGGGAGCCTATGCCAAGTAAAATAACCACAGATCCTATACAGGTATTAAAGATATTTTGCAAACTGTAAGAAAAATTGTATAAAGCAGAAAAAGTGGAAGCATGAATGGAAATGCTTATGGATGACTTAAGTATACCAAATTAGAGAAAATGTGGCTCAACAATTAATAGCCAAGAAAAGAGGACATGATAAAAATGGTGATGTATAATCAATCAACATGGAAGTCTCCCAGAAGAGAGTTTTCCTAAGGATGTTTGGAAGTTATGAGAGAAAAAAGTGATAACAATTTGGAAGGTTTTGTTTAACAGTAATTAAAAGTGGAAGAGGAGCCCCAGCATCTTGGAACAGGGTAAAGACCGTTCTGACCCAAAAAGACCCATTTCAGTTTTAAACCACGATTATGACATTTTTCAATCTATACTAAGAGAAAGGCAAATGTGCTGCCATTTGTGAAGGGGAGGCAAATATCTGACAACATCAGTACAACAATGAAAATCCAGAGAGAAGCAGAATATAAGAAAATACCTCTGTTGCTGGTAGCATTTGATGCACAGAA